>NC_091634.1:32961121-33269721 GCF_027580195.1 Bos mutus | reverse complement strand
AACTCACAAATATATGGAAATTAAACAATGTATTCCTCAAAAACCAATGACTTAATAAAGAGATCAAAAGGAAAATTTTAAAAAAATATCAGACAACATAAGTGAAAATGCAGTCAATCAAAATTTGATGGATGTAGCTATAGCAGTGCTTAGAAGGATACTTACAGGGTTAAGGCCTATATGAATTTTCTCCTATCTTACTATACTAACAAGAATCTCAAATACAATTTTTAATATAAGAAATTATGGTCCACACCTGTTCTTGATATTAAAAAAAGAGAAAATAGCTTTTGACTTTCAGCATTAAGATAACTGAAGGTGCTTATTTGAAGATACTGTTTATAAAAGTGTATTCTAGTTTGTTTTCAATTTAATTTTTTCTTTCATTTATTTGCTTCACAACGATGTAAAGCAGAAAAGTAGTCATATCAAGGACTTAGCTGTTCACTACCTCTAAAACTTGGCTTCAGTTATATTATTATGTTATTTGAAAACCTTCGTTACAGTCCTTCATATATAGATGCATTTCCATGTTATATCATCTTGTTGTCTTGGAAACTTAACCTGCGCTATCCTATGGCTTCTTATCTTAATTATATACTGCATTTTTTTTTCTTTTTGAGCATAACACATGTAAGAGGATAATACCTTGATAGTGACTTATCAGAGAAAACAGACATTTTATAAAACTGGAAAATATATGAAACAAAAAAGATGAAATGATCCCTGCAAGTCCATAGACACATAACTAATGATGTTTTTTAAATTACATCTCTTGAAATTGAGTATATAGTTACAGAGTTTGACAAATATAGAACAATATTTTGCCAAGATTTATTTAAGAAGAAAGTAGGCTCTTAAATTCTCTAGTGTGGACTAATATCCAGCTGGATAGATTAGTATCCAGCTGCTACCCATCTAGTGCAGTTGTGTTGCCTTGAGATAGAAACATAAAAACCTTATCACCTAGTTCTCTGATACTCTCAATAGGTGGAATATTCCCTAGTATTTTTCTCAGCTAGGGATTTTCTTGTTTCCTCATCCTTTTATAATGTTTTGCTTATGAGCCTTATACAAAGGAAGACGAGTAACTTCATTTTCAGAACCTTGCTTCATACTCCACACCCATTTGTTTCTGTTTATGACCAACTATTGAAGGAAAGATCATGAAAGGTGTTAAGGTGGACTAATAGCACCAGGCATACTTAAAATGACAATATGCCTTAGTAGTGGTATAGTTGGGTTCCTTTCTCCTTATCTGAGTAATACAAGGGACACACTAAATAAAGAAAAGACCAGGTAAACAGTAGGTGCATAGACTTGCTTGCTTTAAGATATATAGATGCATTTCCATGTTATATCATCTTGTTGCAATTATGCCATTATGTATGAAATTTCTTTCAGATTTTGACAACAGAATAATTTTGAATACAAATAGCTACTTGAGGACTTCCTGGTGTCCAGTGGTTAGGACTCTGTGCTCCCAATGCAGGGGGCCCAGGTTCAATCCCTGGTTGGGGAAAGAGATCCCATATGCTGCAACTAAGACCTGGCACAGACAAATACATAAATAAATACATTTTTTAAAAGTTACTTATACACAATGGAGTATTACTCAGCCATTAAAAAGAATACATTTGAATCAGTTCTAATGAGGTGGATGAAACTGGAGACTATTATACAGAGTGAAGTAAGCCAGAAGGAAAAACATAAATACAGTATACTAACGCATGTATATGGAATTTAGAAAGATGGTAACGATAACCCTGTGTACGAGACAGCAAAAGAGACACTGATGTATAGAACAGTCTTATGGACTCTGTGGGAGAGGGTGGGAAGATTTGGGAGAATGTCATTGAAACATGTGAAATGTCATGTATGAAACGAGATGCCAGTCCAGGTTCAGTGCACGATGCTGGATGCTTGGGGCTGGTGCGCTGGGAAGGCCCAGGGGGATGGTATGGGGAGGTTGGGAGGGAGGAGGGTTCAGGATGGGGAGCATGTGATTTTTTTTTAAATATTTAATAAACAAACAAAAAAAAAAAGTTACTTATATTCTTAGTTTTGCCAAGGTGTTATTCCAGAACACTTGTTATAATTTTACTGGAAATTGCTAGAAGCTGTAACAAAGGCAGCCATCTTAAAATTAAGTTCTTAGAAGTTTTGTGCAATAGTTTTGACTTTATAGAGACAAATAGATAATATTCAATACATTTGTGTATTATCTTGCTAGACTCTAAGCTCCTTGAGGGAGCCTAACTAGCCTTTGTCACAGCTCTCCTCTCAGTCCCCAGCACGGGACTTGGCGCAGAACAAAGATGGTTATAACAACATTAGTCATATTGTTTAACCTACATTTATTTGGTCTTGTCTCTCTTCTTTCTTTCTTTGTTCTAGCCCTCTTTTCTGAGTTAAGCATCTTCTGTCTTTAGGGCTTTTATACGTGCTCTTTTTTTTTATGCCTGATAATCTCTCTATTCCTCCTTAGCCCTAATTTGAATTATTAATATTTAGGCAATCTTTATGTCTGTGCTTAAATATCACTTCTTTGGGAAAAATTTCCTTTACTAGTCATCCCCAATATCCCCAGATAAATTAGTTATATAGTCTTCTAAAAACCTTTTCAATTTCATCAAAACACTCATCACAAAAAATGTTGTCATAATGGGTATATGATAGACCACTGGGGATACAGAAATGAACTAGGGAACTTCCAAGTAACAAATAACCAATTTAAGATGCATAATGAATACTCAGCAAATATTTGCTGAATAAATGAATAAGCAAGTAATCATTAGCCATATTTTGTGGGACTCATATTTATTTCCATTTATGTTATTTTGTCATAGAGGATTATATTATGGTTCAAATAAATCAGTGAGAAGGTTCAGTTTCAGGCTATTGGAAAGAATATATAGCCAGGGTCTTATATGGAAATTTAAGAGAAATATTGATGGTTTCCAAGTCTTTCCCTGGACCTGCCTCATGTCCTGTAATATGAACAATAAACTGAGGATGCTTATATTCAAGTAGAGAAGACTCAGGGAGGAAGAAACATTGCTGTAAAATATCTGAAACACCATCATTTAAAGAGGTATACACCAGAGTTCTGTTTTACTGAGTTGAAATTGGATGACTTAGTCCTACATTCAGGAAAGGGCTCCTCATCCAAGTAAGTATCTTCTCTGGTTTCTAGAAAGAATTTCCTCTTGATTCTTGATATTCGGTCTTTGAATCATTTGGAATTGGAAATCAAATGACCTTTCTTCAAAGGTACATTAGTACCCTTATAAGAAAAATTTCCTTTCGTAACTGAGTTAATAAATGTTTGTTATAGTCTGAACTTGTGTGGCTCAAGAATTCATATGTTGAAACCCTGACTCCACCCCCCACACCCCCACCATTGTGGCTGTCTTCAGGGATGGAGTTTTTAAGGAAGTTCACTTCAGTTCAGTTTGGTTCAGTCACTCAGTTGTGTCCGATTCTTTGCAACACAAGGACTTCAGCACGCCAGGCTTCCCTGTCCATCACCAACTCCTAGACTTTATTCAAACTCATGTCCATCGAGTCAGTGATGCCATCCAACCATCTCATTCTCTGTCATCCCCTTCTCCTCCCGCCTTTAATTTTTCCCAGCATCAGGGTCTTTTCAAATGAGTCAGCTCTTTGCATCAGGTGGCCAAAATATTGGAGTTTCAGCTTCAGCATCAGTTCTTCCAAGGAATATCCAGGACTGATTTCCTTTAGGATGGACTGGTTGGATCTCCTTGCAGTCCAAGGGACTCTCGAGAGTCTTCTCCAACACCACAGTTCAAAAGCATCAATTTTTCAGCACTCAGCTTTCTTCACAGTCCAACTTTCACATCCATGCATGACCACTGGAAAAACCATAGCCTTGACTAGACAAACCTTTGTTGGCAAAGTAATGTCTCTGCTTTTGAATATGCTATCTAGGTTGGTCATAACTTTCCTTCCAAGGAGTAAGCATTTTTCATTTCATGGCTGCAGTCACCATCTGCAGTGATTTTGGAGCCCCCAAAAATAAAGTCTGACACTGTTTCCACTGTTTCCCATCTATTTCCCATGAAGTGATGGGACCAGATGCCATGATCTTAGTTTTCTGAATGTTGAGCTTTAAGCCAACTTTTTCACTCTCTTCTTTCACTTTGATCAAGAGGCTCTTTTTGTTCTTCACTTTCTGCCATAAGGGTGGTGTCATCTGCATATCTGAGCTTATTGATATTTCTCCCGGCAATCTTGATTCCAGCTTGTGCTTCCTCCAGCCCAGCATTTCTCATATGTACTCTGCATATAAGTTAAATAAGCAGGGTGACAACATACAGCCTTGACGTACTCCTTTTCCTATTTGGAACCAGTCTGTTGTTCCATGTCCAGTTCAAACTGTTGCTTCGTGACCTGCATACAGATTTCTCAAGAGGCAGGTCAGGTGGTCCAGTATTCCCATCTCTTTCAGAATTTTCCACAGTTTCTTGTGATTCACACAGTCAAAGGTGTTGGCATAGTCCATAAAGCAGAAGTAGATGTTTTTCTAGAACTCTCTGGCTTTTCAATGATGCAATGGATGTTGGCAATTTGATCTCTGGTTCCTCTGCCTTTTCTAAAACCAGCTTGAACATCTGGAAGTTCACAGTTCATGTATTTCTGAAGCCTGGCTTGGAAAATTTTGAGCATTACTTTACTAGCATGTGAGATGAAGGAAGTAAATAAGGTTAAAGAAGTTTATAAGAGTGGGTCCTGATCCTGTAGGATGGTGTCTACAGAATATAGAGATGTCAGAGAGCTCTTTCTCTATCCATGATGAAACAAAGAAAAGGTCATGAGAATGTATAGGGAGATGGTGACCATCTATAACCAGTTTAAAAAAAAAGGGTTCAGGATGAGTCCTATCTTGCCTACAGTTTGATCTTGGACTTCCTATCCTCTGGGACTGTAAGAAAACTGTGTTGTTGAAGCCACCAGTCTGAAGTATTTTGCTGTAGCAGGCTTGCTGCTGCTGCTGCTTCTACTGCTTAAGTCGCTTCAGTCGTGTCTGATTCTGTGCGACCCCATAGACGGCCTCCCATCAGGCTCCCTCGTCCCTGGGATTCTCCAGGCAAGAACACGAGTGGGTTGCCATTTCCTTCTCCAATGCATGAAAGTGCAAAGTGAAAGTGAAGTTGCTCAGTCGTGTCCGATTCTTAGCGACCTCATTGACTGGCTACCTAGATAATGCTATGGTCACTTATTAGTTCTATATGCATATTCCTTCCTTTCTTCCTCTTTTCTCCTTCCCTCCTCCCTCCCTCCCTCCCTTCTGTTTATTTTCTTTGTGTTTTAATAAAACAATAGTGGCCATTATTATTGTTTATATTATTTAAATATCCCATTTCTCTCTACATTGTCTTTTTCTTCAGATAAATTAAAGCTGGCAAACCTAAATTCTCTATTTGTTTCAGGGTAGTTTATCTGTTATTGTTGCCCTGATGCAGAAAGTTTACTTTGGTCTAGGTCCCCTTTATTTGAAATCATAGAATTATAGCTATTGTTCATTCTGTTAGATACAAGCCTAAGCAACAAGGAGCCAGAGTTAATGAAGGCACTTTCCAGACAAATGTTTATGACAAAGGAATAGATGAAAAGAAGATCAGTAGATATTATGCCTTTTTGAGAAATGTCTCCTGTCATTTTACTTGCAAATTTAATTCATTTTTTCTTGATCAAATCAAATGGAATGGAAATGGCAAGAAGACCAAAACCAAGGGAAAATGGTGCTCTGCTCAGTAGGTATGGATAAGAGATTTAATTAGGTTCTTAGCACTGTATTGTGTCTGTTTATTTCTAAAAACCTAGCAAAGCAATAAAGATATCAAATCCATTGGTTTCAACATAGTAGATATATGCCTATATAGTGTATAATACCTAGGAATATGATGCATAGATGATAGCATTTCCACTGCATTTATGTATTTTTACTTCAAACACTAAGTTTGTTTGGAAACAATCAGACTGTAATGAATTGATAAAAATTTAGACTCTGTGAAGCCAGTCTCCTCCAGTACCTTTATAATTTTCTACATACCAATACACCACGTGTGCCACATGCAACTGGATATTCTGAGTCACCTAATTAGATTATTGGTCATTCTTCCCCCCCCTCCCGGCCCTCGCCTTTTTTTTTCCTCATTAGATCATTCACCATGCCACCTGATGTCAATAATCTCAATGTTTATATGAATGTTGCATGTTCAGTTGCTCAGTTGTGTCTGAATGTTGATTCATTTCCAAATCTCCTGTGTGTGTGTTAAGTCGCTTCAGTCATGTCTGACTGTTTGTGGCCACATGGACTGTAGCCTGCCAGGCTCCTCTGTCCGTGGGATTTTCCAGGTAAGAATACTGGAGTGGGTTGCCATTTCCCTCTCCATCCAAATCTCCTAATATTTGATAATAAAGTATATATATCTAGCCATAAAATATTGACCAAGTTTAACTTTGACTTTAGAAAAACTATCACTGAATTCTTTTAGAAGTTCCTAGACTAATTCCAAAGATAATGTTTAGTCAACATTTTGCAATTACATATATAAAAAGTTAGCACTTTTTTTTAACAGAAAAAAAACACTTATTTCTCTATAACCATGCACTACAATTCTATAAATATTTGCAAAATTAACATCTGGCCAAAAAAAAAAAAAATCTGGCAAATGAAATGTACAGAGGATGGGCTGTGATTTTTACTTTACAAAAGTTAGGATTTGTTAAAGTAATCTATGAAATTTAAGCATATTCCAAAATTCTTTAAGAAGCTACATACACTGTTTGGGGCGGGGGGCGGGGGGTGGTGGCTGTGCTGGATCTCCATTGCTGCATGGGCTTTTCTCTAGTTGTGGCAAGAGTGGGTTACTCTCTTGTTATGATGGAAGGGATTCAGTAGTTATGGCACATGGACTCAGTAGTTGCGGCTCCTGGACTCTAGAGCACAGGCTCAAGAGTTGTGGCTCGGGCTTAGTTGCTCTGTGGGATGGGGATCAGAGATTGAACATCTGTCTCCCGCACTGGCAGGCGAGTTCTTTATGCTAAGCCACCAGGGAAGCCCTACATATACTGTTTCTAAATGTATAATATCAAAGGAAATTTTTTCTTAGACATCTGAAGATGGTGTTTAGTATAGTGGTCTGAATGGTGACCCCCAAGGAGACATGTTTATGTCCTTTTCCTTGGAATTTCTAAATGTTACCTTACTTGAAAAAGGGTTTTTGCAGATGCAATCAAGTTGGCAATCTTAAAATGAAGAGTTTATCTGGGATTACCCAATGGGTCCTAAATCCAATAACATGTATCTTTATAAGAAAGTTTGTTAACATGTGTCCTCATAAGAGTAAGTCAGAGGGAGACTTAACACAGAGAAGAGGAAGAGAGAATGTGACCGCAGAGGCAGATGTGGACATGTGGCCACAACCGTGGAATGCCTGCAGTGAATAGAAGCTGAGGAGAATGAATTCTCCTCTAGAGTCTCTAAAGAGACTGTGATGCTGCTCACACCTTGATATCAGATTTCTGGCTCCTACACTGGGAAAGAATGCATTTCTGTTGTTTTAAGCTTCTCAGTTTGTGATTATTTGTTATGGCAGCCCTAGGAAACTAATATAATCAATAAGTCTGATGAACTATTATTGACAGAGGCAAGGAAGGCATTCTTATGTCCATTAAACAAATGATAAACAAGTTTTTTGAATAATAAAATCATTTACTCAAGGTTTCTCAGCTGACTGTTAAGAATTACTACCAAGTCCAATGTATTTCTACACTTCCTCTATCATCTTAGCAAAAGTCCCCTAAAGAAGGAAGTAGAAATGGGCTCTAAGAAGGCTATATTAAAGCTCAAGGATAAGATAAAGAGAAAGTGTGCCAAGGGCAGTTTTTCCAATCCATGACACCTTTATCAGAGACAAGGGGAAAATTAAGTGGTCAAGGCCACAGTTAGGCAGGAATATAGTATTTTACAGCATCAAAAAGTATTTAGTACAACACTTTATGGGCTTTCCTGGTAGCTCAAATGGTAAAGAATCTACCTGCAATGCAGGAGACCCAAGTTTGATCCCTGAGTCAGGAAGATTACTTGGAGAAGGAAATGGCTACTCACTCCAGTATTCTTGCCTAGAAAATTCCACAGACAGAGGAGCCTGGTGAGCTGCAGTCCGAGGGATCTCAAAGAGTCGGACATGACTCAGTGACAACACTATATAGATCTAAATCCTGTATTTTGAGAGTCAACATAACATAGCACGGCATCACAGGACCTTGAATTAATTAAGAAATAATCACTTTTGGTGCTGGAGAGGAATGCAAATATCTCAGTGTCCAAGTTCCATGCTAGATACAATCACACAGCCCAAAGTCCTCTGAGTTTGATTTTTCTCCTGCACCTAATTTGCATTCTTGCTCTTATTCAAAATGTTCCATGTACCTCATGCAGATCCCTTAGTGCTAAGAGGAAAGGCAAATTTATCTCACTCTAGGCATTAGGAAATGAGAGATGAAGATTAATATTACCTTCATTTTATCTGAGGAATACCTGCATTAACTAACCCACAAAAGTAAAAAACTATACCAAAACCCAATTTCTATTTTGTTTGAATGAAAATTTTTAAAGCTTTTATAAATATCAACAGATCTGGAAAATAATATTTCTCATTTACTTGGATTTATGCAGAATTGAAAAATGTAATAATATTTTTTAAAGTGTACATCTACTTAGGGAAGAAACAAAAACAAAATAAGAAATAACAAGGTACTTAGTGGAGCTGTGACCTTTTCAGAAATCAACCTAACAGTGGTTAAAAATCCAGACAATAGCACTGTCAGGAGAATGATTTTTCCACCACATCTTGATTGAATAGTTATCTCTAAATATTTAAGAAACTGAGAGATTAATTCATTTTGCACTGGAGCTAATAAATTTGTGCTCATTAACACACTAAATATATAGGGTATTTGGACCAGGAAGTAAGACGGCTTTAAAATAGCAGTTAAAGTGAAGCATGCATTGTGTATAAGATACTGAAATCATTACATGTAGTGACTGGAGAGATGAGGATATACAAGAAAGGAAGTACCAAAAGTATTTTGTATTCTAAATCACCTGCTTTGATTTGAAGGAGGTTAAGCATTCCTAGATAGCATATTGAAAAGCAGAGACATTACTTTGCCAACAAAGGTCCGTCTAGGCAAGGCTATGGTTTTTCCAGTGGTCATGTATGGATGGGAGAGTTGGACTATAAAGAAAGCTGAGCGCCAAAGAATTGATGCTTTTGAACTGTGGTGTTGGAGAAGACTCTTGAGAGTCCCTTGGACTGCAAGGAGATCCAACCAGTCCATTCTGAAGGAGATCAGCCCTGGGATTTCTTTGGAGGGAATGATGCTAAAGCTGAAACTCCAGTACTTTGGCCACCTCATGCGAAGAGTTGACTCATTGGAAAAGACTCTGATGCTGGGAGGGATTGGGGGCAGGAGGAGAAGGGGACGAGAGAGGATGAGATGGCTGGATGGCATCACCGACTCAATGGATGTGAGTTTGAGTGAACTCCAGGAGTTGGTGATGGACAGGGAGGCCTGGCATGCTGTGATTCGTGGGGTCGCAAAGAGTTGGATACAACTGAGCGACTGAACTGAACTGAACTGAAGCATTCCTAGAAATTGTCACTTTGTTAGATACCATCATTTCCTTGAAGATTTTGAATTTGCACATATGAAAATAAGACATAAAGTGAAAGTCACTGAAAATGGTACAAATCCATTTTCCTTTGCCATCACCCATGCCTCCATCTTGAAGTCTTTCAAATCCACACTGACACATTCAGTTCATTCTGTCCTCAGTTATTCAGTTCCTATTATATCCAAGACATCGCTGTGAGAGGAAAGTCTTCTTGGGTACATATTCACCCAGCATGCTGCGATGCAGTCAGGGGTGATGGTTCTGTCTCACCAGCTGGAAGATCCTTGAATGCAGAGATTTTGTCTAAAGTGAATATCTCCTGTTGTCTACCACATGTGTCACATATGGCAGTCTCCGTGGTGAGATTTTAATGAATCTTTGTTGAATGAATAAATGGATAGGTTTGTTGTTGTTATTGTTGTTTATGATTACTGATCTAACTCAGAGGGGAGAGAAAATAGAATGTTAATAGCAAGTTAAAATGTGAGTCAGCTGATGATCATTCTCTAACCTTGATCCCTGTCCTTTGATCTCGCTCCTATATCCCCTGTGGTCCTCTATGCCATCTGTGGTTGTTGTTTAGTCGCTGAGTCGTGTCCGAATCTTTTGTGATCCTATGGACTGTATAGCCCACTAGGCTCCTCTGTCCATGGGATTTCCCAGGAAAGAATACTGGAGTGGGTTGCCATTTCCTTTTCCAGGGGATCTTCCCCAAACAGGGATTGAACCCGTGTCTCCTGCATTGCCATCTGTACCTTTCATCATAGACACAAATGAGAGAGGCTTTAAGGAAAGAGTAGAATGTGAACTGGGTTTGGATGCAAGGGCTGGTTTATTAAATGGCAGAAGTACAGAGGACAACATTGCCTCTTGTCCCTATAATTACCATTTTTCTGTTCCATAGCATTCTGTTCTCAAGCTTTTTTTCTAACTTCTTCATGATTTTGTTTGAATCTCCTTCACTTACCTGATTTCAGACAATATTTATTGTATTGGTACCTGATTTACCAGATAATATTTATCTAAAATATTAGCCCTATGCCTCCTCTGCTTATCTACTGGGTACATCCACTTGGATGGTCATTATCACAAATTCAGTCTATCAATCATGGAACTAATAACATGCAATGCCCATTCTTCTCCATTTCCAAAAATCTGTTTCTTGATCACATTTCTCATATCAGTTTTGTGGCTATGTAATTTTATATACATCTTCCCCCTTGTATCCGATAACTTCACATCTTCCTCTGTTAATGTGGGGAAAGTTCTGATTCACTAATCAGCTGAAAACTGATAATTTCCTTTATGAAGGAAGCAACAGAAACAAACAGAATCCTGAGGATTCTTGGCCTATCTAATTCAGAGATGTAATGGAGATTTGATTATAAAGTAAATGCAAAGCAAATATAGTGGTTTTAGTTTGTTGAACAAATACTAACAGTCATCAGTGAATATGAGTAAGTCAGGGTGTTACAAGAGACCCAGAAAGCAAAGCAGTTCTTTGAAAGTCCAAGATATACCCAGTCCTACATAAATAGAATGCAATGAGAGGATCATATGTCACTAATGTTACATATATTATTACATTAATTTTGAAAGTAAAGTGTCTATTATACACTAGATTCTGATATATTTCGTTCATCTTAACATTCCAAATTCAAGCCTTTTCATTTATTTATTTTTGATATGGATGATTTTTAAATTATTTATTGAGTTTGTTACAATACTGTCTCTGTTTTATGTTTCTCTTTCTTGGCCTTGTGGCATGTGGGCTCTTATCTCCCAACCAGGGATCAAACCTGTTCCCCCTGCAATGAAAGGTGAAGTCTTAACCACTGGACTGCTAGGAAAGTCCCCAACCTTTTTAATGATCTGAGCAAATATTCACACAAACAGAAGCCAACTGAAAATTTCAGATACAAATAGATAGCTGGGCATGTTAAAAATGCATATTCTTGGATTTTACTGTAAATGAACTGAAGGAGAATTTCTGGGGCTAGGCCCTGGACATCTGCATTTCAAACAAATTTTGTTTGCATAAAAATCTCCTGAGATGCCTGAGAGCCATACTACTCTGTTCCTCCCTTAGGAGTGAGCAGTGGTTAATGGCTTGGCCAAGCCTTCAGAGGCTCCGCTGGGGAAGCTATTATGCTCTCGGTTCTGTAATCCAGCAGGGGCAGCGGCTGATAGCAACTTTCCTGCATAATTCCTTCTTTTCTGGTTTAGTGGTAAAATAGCTGCTAAAAAGGAAGGGAAATGACGCAAGAAAATGTGGCATCCTACAGCGAGCTGAAGTCCAGTGTTTCTCATTGAATCATTTTAAAGTTTAATAAGTTATATCAAAATAGCTTGGCTAAACATATATCTTTGGGCAGAAGTCTTAATATACAGTGAAGGCAAGAGGATGGAAGGCAGTCATGTAGATAAAATTATCATGCAAGTAGTGGTCACATTATCATTCCTCCCAGATTGCTGAGAATGGCACGTGCTTTTGAATCTTAAAATCCACGTTCTTTATAGTCTTGGAAATAGTACTGTTTTGATCATACAAAAATGACTTTACATTAAAGGTCAAACTGATTTGCTTTTCCTCAAATTCACCCACATATTAACAGGTTAAAATACAGATGGCGAGAGCAGAAATAAAATGATCGAAGAAAAAGATACCTGTGTAGGTCACCCTTATGATTGAAATAGGAATCACATCAAACTCATTCAAACTCTTTTTATTGAAAATGTAATCTGATAAAATTCCCTATTGTTATACACTGTGGAGAAATCTGAATACATTTTCAAGTCATGCATGATTTCATTTTAATACTTTCTTTTCAAATAAAAGGAATTTTTGATGAGTCTTTTAAAATATTCTCAAGATGATATTTGATTTTCCAAGCTTACCACCCCCACTGACAATAAATGTATGGTATTTCCTGAGAGTGAGCAGTGATATAGAGATCCCCACCATTGGATTCTCCAATTTTGGAATCTTAAGGGGAATGCTTAACAAATAAAGAGACTTATAAGGGAATTTGTTCTCTTTTTAACACTCTAATTCCTGAAAAGTTTATATTAGGTGCAATTTCTTTAGGATGTGTATTTCAGAATGTTGTATTAATGTTTGGGCTCTGGAATCATTTCCTAATTGTGTTTCCATCCTAATTTTATTTCTTACCTGATTGCATTTTTAAATAATTTCCCCAAAGTCATAGCAGGTACTCTTATTGTGCCCAAACTGCTAATTAAGGGACTGAGGGTCAGGAGGTGTTTGAGGAGTAAATGTGAATTTTCATGTAAAGTACATTTTCAAGTTCTAAAGTGTGCAGTGTTTAATGAAACTTAAAACAATAGTCATTATTATTCATATATGTAAGATTATCACTTTAGCTTTGAAATAAAGCAAAGCATGCAATCTTTTAAGAATATTTGGATTTTATACTTTTATACTTTCCAATGAATTTCTATTTGAAAGCATCAAAGGTAAAATGCAAACTAAATTATAAAGTAAAATATAAGGTAAAAAAAGGAGAAAATATGTGTTAAGTAGAGTACGACTACTTAAAAGTGTTTATTATAGGTCAATTATATGTCAATAAAGACGACTTTTAAAAATCTAACATTTAATTTAAAACATCTGCCATCTCTAGTCTTAGTTTTGCTTCCATCTTTGGAAGACAGCCCTCCAAAAGTAGGATATAATTGTCTTTTGTCTCTAACATTTTGTCTCTAACATCTCTTTCTGTCAAGTATTTGCTATATGTAATTCTGTCCATGGAACACAGGAATCAAAGAAAAGGGCATAATCTTGCAGGGCTAATATAGGTATAATTTGTCGCTGATGCCCTAAGAAAGGAAGACAGAAAGTGCTAGTACTTTTACTTACTGGGATTTTTCATATGTTCTTCATTCTCCCACTGGGAACCTCAACTTTTTTTTTTTTTTAACCTCCAACTTTAACTCATCTGATGCAAAAAAAAACTTTCCCTAAAAAATCTCCAGCTCAGCTCTTTGGTTTACCTTATTTGGGTCCTTCAGTCTTTCTAGGACTAAGTTTTGTTTTTTTTTTTTTAAGATGATCCCACATTTGGTTGCCCTGTTATGCCAATTAGAAACTGGTACCATTAAAAAGAATACATTTGAATCAGTTCTAATGAGGTGGATGAAACTGGAGCCTATTATACAGAGTGAAGTAAGCCAGAAGGAAAAACATAAATACAGTATACTAACGCATATATATGGAATTTAGAAAGATGGTAACAATAACTCTGTGTACGAGACAGCAAAAGAGACACTGATGTATAGAACAGTCTTATGGACTCTGTGGGAGAGGGAGAGGGTGGGAAGATTTGGGAGAATGGCATTGAAACATGTAAAATATCATGTAGGAAACGAGTTGCCAGTCCAGGTTCGATGCACGATGCTGGATGCTTGGGGCTGGTGCACTGGGCGGCCCAGAGGATGGTATGGGGAGGGAGGAGGGAGGAGGGTTCGGGATGGGGAACACATGTATACCTGTGGCGGATTCATTTTGATATTTGGCAAAACTAATACAATTATGTAAAGTTTAAAAATAAAATAAAATTAGAAAAAAAAATAAATAAATAAATAAAATAAAAAAATAAAAAAAAAAAAAAAAAACTGGTACCACCTGTCAGTGGATAAATGACAATAACACATTTAGAAAATTAAAAATAGAATTGGCTATCAAAACATAGTTGAGATGAAAGGTTAGCCTATATCAGTTTTGCTGACAAGTGCTCAGTCATGTCCAACTCTTTACAATCTCATGGACTGTAGACTGCCAGATTCCTCTGTCCATGGGATTTTTCCAGGCAAGAATACAGGAGTGGGTTGCCATTTCCTTCTCCAAGGGATCTTCCAAACCCAGGGATCGAACTCACATCTCTTGTGTCTAATGAATTGGCAGGCAGATTCCTTACCACTCGTGACACCTGGGAAGCCTTCTATATCAGCAAACCTATTCATCATTTGAAGGTGATAGAATTGTTCTAAAATTAGATAGTGGTGATAGAGGCACAACTTTGTAAATTTACTAAAAAATCCCTTAAATTTCACCATAAAATAAGTGAGTTTTATGAAATGTAATCTGTATCTCAAAAGACCATTTTAAAACTTTGAAAAATAAAAAGGATATTGTCACATTTGAGCATTCATATTGAGAGAGCTGCATATCCTTTAAAGATTGGAAGAGCAGTTGCAAAGTCAGCCTCATGACCTTAAGGCCAATGCACAGAATGTTTCTTTGAGCAATACTGTGCATGGATTGACAGCTGACAGCATTTGGCTCCTAAACTTAGGTGTCCTCTACGGTAATCTGGATGATCCTACCAGTATGCATAATGCTTTGCAAAAACTGTAGAAACTTTCACTGAATCTCTGGAAAAATAATCTCTCCAAGTAAAGAAGGATAAGCTTCTGAAGATATTTCACATTTTGAAAAATAGATATTCACACCACTCGATAAGTAGATCCTGCTGTTTAACTTGCTTTTCTATAACAGAAAAGAGCTTATTTCAGTCTTTTGTGTGTGTGTATGGAAAGTGAAATCTAAGCCAATCTTCTGAAAAGAGTTAAAGCATTTTCCTTTTACAAGAAGCCATTTAAGACTAAAAACAGTTTCTATGGACATTTAACAGCTCATTAATTTTTTGTGATCAGAAGCAATGAGAGTTTATTTATTAGGAAAACTAGTAATTTTATTTTATTTTTTTTAATGTTAGATGGAAGATATTAAAAGTCTAAGGATAAATGAAATTGGTTCAAAAAGACTCCCGAGAGATGTCATATATGAATTTTCTGCTAATTGCTCTGCATTCTTACTTTTAAACACTCATTTGCCAAGATCTCAATACCCAGGGCAATATGTAGAAGCAATGCTTAAAATTCTTGTGTTACTTTTATTATCATGTTTTTGCAGTTGAGTATTTTCCAGTGTTTTTTTTTTTTTTTTTTAGTTCTTCTTACTGTACATGCAATTATATCCTTCAATTCATTATACTTATGGTGTTTTTCCTCAATTATTCTTCTCCTTCCCCACAGCCCTTATATTAAAGACAAAGATGTTTTTGAGAAAATACAGCACTTGTTCTCTGACCTGTGTTTGTTTCCTTGTAAATTCTTGTTCCTGTCCAATAAGCTAACAGAACATCTGTAATGATCCTGTATAGCTTTTGGGATAATGATTGACCTCCTGTGTGTGGGCCGAAATGGTTGGTTTGCTAGTGGCAATTCACAGTGAAAGTACATGGTAGTTTTTAACATTTCCCGGTAATAACTAGTTCTGCATTAAACTATTTATTCTATATATACAAACAGGTTTTACATTAAAAAGGAGCCTAGATAAAATATACTAAAATGATGAAAGATGAATAATATCCTATCTAGGACTTGCTTCAGGGAAGTACATGTCAAGAAAAGTGGTCAGATGATACATGAAATAAGCTTGGCTAAGCTGACAGTTTGGAAATTTAAGATATGGGTATGTGGTGTTCAATAAGTTTTGTACACATTTGATGTTTTCTGTATTAAATGTTAAAAAAATTAATAACCTAGATATTTTCTAATTACATCTTTGCTCTTTAGGAACTTTGTGGACTTGGTCAAGGTGGTCTGCCTTTTTGAATTTCTAGTCCTGTAACTGAATAATGACATGATAAGATACAACCTGTAGAAGTTGTAGAAAGATCAGATAGTACTGTATATTAAAACCTATAGCACAATACCAACCCTAAGGTCTGTAAATGGCACACATGATTTAATTCATGGACCTTTACAGGGATGCATTTTACTTTTAAATGAGAATTTGATGACATAATATATGTAGATCCCCAAGTACAGTGTCATGCTTACAAGAGTCATTGAAGTGCAAATTTGAATTCCCAGCTCTCTTTGGCATGCTCTAACCAACTACAATCAGGGATTATCTGACAAGCGTGTTGAAAGGGGCCCTTACAAGTACACTATTTGGGTTTTTTAAAGTGTCAAAGGACATTGGAGTATCATTATGTATTTATTAGAGGCGTTGATTGTAGATATTTATTTCATCATGCATTACATTCATTAATCTCTTTGTCGAGTTCATAGTCACAAATCTGACTGTCTTCCCATTAAGGGTCTTACTTATATTAATAGAAAGATTCTAAAATCCATTTGAGCTTCTTGTTGCTCAGCAGCAACCTCTCTATAAAAAAAATTAATTTAATCACCCTCATCAGCTTTGAGGAAAGGTAGAGGTGGCAAGAATACACAGAAATGTACAAAAAAGATCTTCACGACCCAGATAATCACGATGGTGTGATCACTCACCTAGAGCCAGATATCCTGGAATGTGAAGTCAAGCGGGCCTTAGAAAGCATCACTACGAACAAAGCTAGTGGACGTGATGGAATTCCAGTTGAGCTATTTCAAATCCTGAAAGATGATGCTGTGAAAGTGTTGTACTCAATATGCCAGCAAACTTGGAAAACTCAGCAGTGGCCACAGGACTGGAAAAGGTCAGTTTTCATTCCAATCCCAAAGAAAGGCAATGCCAAAGAATGCTTAAACTACCGCACAATTGCACTCATCTCACATGCTAGTAAAGTAATGCTCAAAATTCTCCAAGCCAGGCTTCAGCAATAAGTGAACCGTGAACTTCCTGATGTTCAAGCTGGTTTTAGAAAAGGCAGAGGAACCACAGACCAAATTGCCAACATCCACTGGATCATGGAAAAAGCAAGAGAGTTCCAGAAAAACATCTATTTCTGCTTTATTGACTATGCCAAAACCTTTGACTGTGTGGATCACAATAAACTGTGGAAAATTCTGAAAGAGATGTGAATACCCGACCACCTGACCTGCCTCTTGAGAAATCTGTATGCATGTCAGGAAGCAACAGTTTGAATTGGACATGGAACAACGGACTGGTTCCAAATAGGAATAGGAGTACGTCAAGGCTGTATATTGTCACCCTGCTTATTTAAGTTATATGAAGAGTACATCATGAGAAACGCTGGACTGCAAGAAGCACAAGCTGGAATCAAGATTGCCCACAGAAATATCAATAACCTCAGATATGCAGATGACACCACTCTTATGGCAGAAAGCGAAGAGGAACTAAAAAGCCTCTTGATGAAGGTGAAAGAGGAGAGTGAAAAAGTTGGTTTAAAGCTCAACATTCAGAAAACAAAGATCATGGCATCTGGTCCCATCACTTCATGGGAAATAGATGGGGAAACAGTGGAAACAGTGTCAGACTTTATTTTTTTGGGCTCCAAAATCACTGCAGATGGTGACTGTGGCCATGAAATTAAAAGACGCTTACTCCTTGGAAGGAAAGTTATGACCAACCTAGATAGCATATTCAAAAGCAGAGACATTACTTTGCCAACAAAGGTCCGTTTAGTCAAGGCTATGGTTTTTCTAGTGGTCATGTATGGATGTGAGAGTTGGACTGTGAAGAAAGCTGAGTGCCAAAGAATTGATGCTTTTGAACTGTGGTGTTGGAGAAGACTCTTGAGAGTCCCTTGGACTGCAAGGAGATCCAACCAGTCCATTCTGAAGGAGATCAGCCCTGGGATTTCTTTGGAATGAATGATGCTAAAGCTGAAACTCCAGTACTTTGGCCACCTCATGGGAAGAGTTGACTCATTGGAAAAGACTTTGATGCTGGGAGGGATTGGGGGCAGGAGGAGAAGGGGATGACAGAGGATGAGATGGTTGGATGGCATCACCAGCTCGATGGACGTGAGTTTGAGTGAACTCCGGGAGTTGGTGATGGACAGGGAGGCCTGGTGTGCTGCGATTCATGGTTTCGTGAAGAGTCGGACATGACTGAGCGACTGAACTCAACTGAACTTATGATACTGTGATACTAGGCAATCATACTTCCTTTCAAAATTTGAGATCACTTACACATTCTTGCCTTTTTGGAGCTAGAAGACTAGGTTAGGAAATAGAACCAGAACCAATAAGCAAGTCATTATTACAATGTGACGATAGTATATAAATCACTGTGCTGCAGTAGCTCGGATTATTCACCCTCATTCATTCATTTACCAGGCATTTATTGAGAAGAACTTTGTGAAAGTTTTTCTATAGACTATGCATTAAATAATAGAGAGAAGTCGCTCAGTCGTGTCCAACTCTTTGTGACCCCATGGACTGTAGCCTACCAGGCTCCTCAGTCCATGGAATTTTCCATGCAAGAGTACTGGAGTGGGTTGCCATTTCCTTCTCCAGGGGATCTTCCCAACCCAGGGATCGAACCTGGGTGTCCCGCACTGCAGGCAGATGCTTTACCGTCTGAGCCACCAGAGATTGAGGTATTACATAATAGATATGACAATGAAAAGATATAGCTGCTGTCGTAGAGTTTATAATCTAGTTGGACGCTTAATTAAACAACAACAATAATAACAAATGCAGAAATCACACACAGATTTCATTAACTACATTTTTGGCATGTGCTGTGTAACACAGAAGCAAGGATACATTGAAGGTCTATGTCAAAGGCCCTTAAAGCCAACCTGAAGCCTAATTCATCACTGAGACTGTGCCAGTTATTTGACTTGAGATGGTACTTAAATCCATCTCCTGATGGCCCAGTGCTCTGCTCTGTGTTGTAGGAGGTGCTGACCTAACAGACCCAGTATCATCCTGTTTGGCTGGTTTCAACCAGTCAAACACAGTGGCTAAAGAAAAGGAGATCCCAAGTCATGCTATTCATCTCCCTTCTTTTCTACCTCAAGTGGCGTTTCTGCAGCAGCTGAACCTCCTCAGTGGCTTTGGCTCCCTCTCATTCCATTTGGCCTCTTGTGATTCTAGCTTTTCTAGCAAATTCCAGACTGACCATGGGCTCCAGTAATTCCATATTCTGCCTTTCTCTCTTTACTTAGCAGCCGTAGAAACTTTCTTTTGTTGTCAATCTTTAGGGTGCTTCCCTGTCCCTTGTTTAGCTTTTCAACCAAAAACTGGCACTTGCTGCAGCTGTTGATTTTCAATACCCTCTGAAAGTTCAGGGTGGAGAGCAGAAATGAGGCAGTCTGTGCTTTGGAAATACCTGGCAGAACAGGTCTTCAGGTAGTCAGATATTTTCAGAAACCGATTTTATGATACCAATTCATGTATCGTCTCGTATCTAGAAAAGTGCGAAAATCTTTCATGGTGATGTCTGCTCCTTGTGACTATCAGTACCCTTCACAAAAAGAGCAGAAACCTTCTGCAAAAAAGGCATGCTTGATTGCATGTACTCACCCTTCACCAAAATTACATATATACTGACCTTCCTCCCTACCTCTGGGAGAAGTTACTCAGAGCTATCTGAGGCGCTGTCTCCCAAGCTGTAGTCCTCATATTGCCCCAAATGAAACCTGACTTACAACTCTCATGTTGTGTATTTGTTTAGATCAACAGGCTTCTCAGCATTTTCAATCATCTTTGGGACCAATGTCTTGCTTTACTTTTTCCTGTTTTAAATACCCAAAATGGTTTCTGTTGTCGTAGTAGGTCCTTGAACAATTGAATTGAAAACAGAGTTTGAAAGCACAGAATTTTTTTTTTTTTTTCCTAAAGGGTTCTATATAAAAATAAAAATCTAGGATGAACATTCAACTTAGTTTGGATAGCAGAGGAACTGGGTGTGAGAAGTTGGCCAGTGAGTTCTCATAGAGAGTGAAAATACTACGGAGAAAAATAAAGGATGCTAGGCAGAGTGGGAAGAAAGGAGAGAAAAGCATGTTCAGTGAAAGCCTGCCCTCTTGGCACATTTTAGCAGATTTGAGGCAGGTGATGAGTGAGTCCAGCATTAAGATATATGGGGGTGGGGGAGGGGAGTGTGTTAAGAGCGGGAAGGGTAAGTTCGACCCTGAGGTGAAGATAGCCATTGATGAGCTCAATGAGTTCAACAGGAAGGGAGCTGTTGTGACTGGAGATAGTGGAATGAAGTGGACCACAGCTGGAGTAAAAGGAGATGAAATCAAAGAGATTAAGAAGAGACCTTCAGTATTCATTTACATAGTTTGTCTAAGACTTTTTCAAACACTGAAATTTCAATTTCCTTTTATATAAAATGATAATAATAGCACTTACCTCACAGACTAATAGTGAGGATGGCATGACATAGGGTATGCTTGCATGCATGCTAAGTCACTTCAGTCGTGTCCGACTCTTTGCAACCCAATGGACTGTAGCTCACCAGTCTCCTATGCCCATGGGATTCTCCAGGCATGAATACTGGAGTGGGTTGCTGTGCCCTTCTCCAGGGACATAAGGTATACAAAGTCCTTAACATAGACCAGACACACAGGAACAATGTCAATTTTAAATTATTATCATTATTGCCCTTTTCTGGGTTTTCTCTTCCCTTGGTTGCTACCCTTACCAGAGGAAATGGGTTTGCCTTGTTCCGCACAACTTCCCGTGACAGATGACTGTTGACTTTAGGGTAGAATCAAAGCAGAACTTGTTCTCTTATCTAAGAATGGAACTAACTTAATGGATTACTACTGTGTTCATCACAGGTTAATGGTGCCAACTAAAAATTGTCTCTTGCCATCTACAAGGATGAGGTCACTAGCCACTGCAGTCACTATCCTTCAACACACTCTGAAAGGAGTTCAGGGTAGAAATCAGGAATGAGGCACTCTGTGCTCTAGCAAAAATGGCAGAACAGGCTGTCAGATAGTTAGCTATTTTTAGAAGATTTTGTGAGCCCAAATTCTTGCATTTCCTCATATTGGAAAAACATGAAAATCATCAATGGTGACACCTGTTCTCATGGCCAGCAGCATGCCTCTGCCAAAATGCGTGCTTGACTGCATATATTCTCCTTCACTAAAATCATATATAATACTGACCTTCCCTCCTACCCTGTAACCAGTACCTGAGAGCTAACTGAGATTTGTCTCCCAGGCTATAGTCCTCATTTTGCCTAAAACAGAGTTAACTAACAGCTCTCACATTGTGCATTTTTGTTTGTTTGTTTTTCAGTCTGAAATGGTAAGTTCATTTGAGGGCAGAGGTTGTGTTTTCAATAACTTTAATTATATACACACACACACATACACACACTTTTTTTTGGAGGGGGAACTATGTAGGGGTCTTAGTTGCAGCACATGAGCTCCAGAGCATACACAAGCTTAGTGTTTGAGGCACAGGGGCTTAATTGCCCCGTAGCATATGGGGTCTTAGTTCCCCAACTAGGGATTGAACCAGTGCCCTCTGCATTGGAAGGCAGATACTTAACCACTGGACCAATACTGAAGTTCCTTCACTGGCTTTATATTTAAAGAATCTAGCACCAAGGCAATAGTAAATCCATAATGGTTATGGAATGAAAAATGAATATTATTCTCATCCACTCAGTTTATCTCATTTAGGGAAACTGAATATATTTGAAGTTGCCAGACTTTACTCATGCATAACTGAAGCAAAAAGTCTTACTTGTTTTGAGGTATTTCTGGGTCAGTGAATCTGATTCCTCAAAACCACAGTAAACCCCTATCTATAAACAAAGACAATCTAAATCTTTAGGCAATTATTCAAATAATGATCCCTGTTTATGCAAGAATGCTTCCATTCTTCTTACTCTGTTTTCATGACAGCAGGATTTTATTTATTTATTTTTGGCCTGAATTATTTGTTTTTCAAATTTATTAGTCACAAGGCACTGTTCTCAGTACTAATTGCCTCAATTATCCGTTTGATTTTGCCTGTGAAGATAAAGCCGAAGAGATATTGAAAATCCACTTTCTCATTCCAAAATCCTTATTTAAAAAATCAGTTGGTTTGTGTTCAAGTGTTACTTTGTAAGTGCACCTCATCTGGTTCCTTTAATTCTGGGGCACTCACTTTAATATGTTCAGATCACTAGCTATTCCCGCTGTGTAACCTTGCACCTACCTACCTCGGGTCTGTTGCTGTCTTCTACAGGCTTTTAAGCTCTCCACAGAAAGATCAAATCATTAATGGTATTAAAGATGTCGCAGTAAAATTGTTATCTATGTTGGAGATGTTACTTGACTGAAGAAAAGGAGAAATTTTTAATTGGAAGTCATGCAGCTGGAAACCTTGACAGGGCTGGAATTTGTGTTTCTTTTTATTTGTTGGAGTTAATGCATTTTAGTTTAGGCAGTATGTGTTTGGAAATTGCAAGGACATTTCTGCATATTGGAGGTGTCCTTTGGAGATCTGAAAGCGAAAGCTATGCTTAACCAAATAGCTTTAAAAACAAGAGGGAATAAAGAGTTTAACAGGGGCAGTTTTGCAGAAAGCAGCAACAATGGATTTTTATGAAAGATCCTGTAGACCAGTTCCGCAGCTTCCTAACCATAAACTTATCATATGCAAGTCACATAATTTCTTTTCCCTCAGTACCATAAACTTTAAAATGGTATTGATATTTGTTCCTGAAATGTTGTAATAGATTAAATGAATCATTGAACAGAATACATAGTTTACAAGGGATTAATTTTAGTCTGATTTCTTTTCCCTCTTCCTTTCATGCCCCAATGAAAAAGGGATGAAATGTGATTGTGAGAAATTTGGGAATTCTCAGTCCTTACTCTATCTTGAAGTGAAACATTTCAGTTTCAAATCCCAGAGAGTTCATAAAGGTCATCTCCACATTTAGCATGCACTGTACATATACAGATTTCATCCAGCAGTCTTCACTATAAATGAAGGTATGACATACCCATTATACAGATCAGGACTCTGAGGCACACGTAGTCGACCTTTTGAAAAGTCATTCTGGCCTTTAGTAACAGCATTAAGTATATGGAATTCCTGACACAGAAGCCTAATCTCATGAATTTAAAGGACCTTATGAAGGTCTTGATGAAGGTCACAAGGAAATCTCTACCAATTTGATTTCATAGTTACAACTTCATTAGGTCTCACACAAACCTTCCCACCAGGAATTATTACTGTAATCTTACATTATAAGAAAAACTTCCTAGCCCAATGTCTTTTCTTGTGCATTCTGGAGTCAGATTGCTTGGGATTGGTTCTGGCTGTGCATTTATCAGTTAAGTGCCATTGGCAAGTTGCTTAACCCCCATGTGCTTCAGTTTTATCATCTATAAAATGAAAATAACAGTACTAGCCTAAGTGAATTCTAATGTATTTTATTGAATCTGTATAATTGATAAGCTGGGAATTGTGGTGAGTCTTTCTAAGCTTCATCTCTTAAGCTATTATTGTATTTGTTTTTTTATCATGTACTATGTTTATTATGTACTATTTTATCAGGTACTGTTTCTCGATGATGGTGAGGAACATCATCGGCCTCCTTTGGTAAATGAAAACACGAGGGCAAAAGCAGTGAAGTAACTCATCCCACAAAACTGCCTTAGAGGGCCTCATATCCACATCTTTTCCCCCCAGAACTCGTGTTCTAAGCATTTTGAAATCTCTTCTCAGATTCCAGACTATGTTGGACCAGTAGAGGAAGCAAGAAGGTGGACACATCTATTCAGGTTGTCTTCTTGCTTTATTATGTCACATTCAAGTGTTATCTCCATCATTCCAATCTCTCTGCCAGAGCAGCTTATTTGTACCTCATTCATTCAGATCAAATGCAAGCCAAGGATGTAATTACTGCTTATGTGCCCTTGGAAATTCTAATGAAAGACCCTGAATTTATTTACTTATGAGTATAAGGACTCAAGGCAGGTACAAGCAGCAATTTTCTCTCTGCTCCTAACCTCCTGCAGGACCCAGACTTGTCTGCAAGGCATTTTGTTTTTAAAGGAGTTTACAAAGGAGAGTTTTGTCTCCTTTTTCCAGTGCTTCCTTTTTCATGTTGTTGATAGGCCACTGAACAGTTGGAGGAAATGAAATGTGCTTATTCCCTGGGTTATCTCCACACATAGCAGTCCTAGAGTTAGTATCCCCTTGTGTCTTGGGTTTCTGCAGAATGATCCCACTGAGATGCCAGTGGGGATATGAGGATTTGAACAGCATAAATTCCCTTCTGCTCTTTCCCCAGCTAGGGAATACTTTTGTACTGAGAAATCTCAAGTTGATTGACAGAGAATATGCACCCCATTTCAAAAGAACATTTTCCCTCTTTTTGCTTTCTAGTGGATGGACTACTCTTAATATCAATTCAAATGGTCCTTATCAGAGTGAACATTTTAAATATTAGGTATAAAACATCCCAAATCTATTCTATGCTTAAAATTTTTCAGTCAAAGCCCTGCAGTGAGTTTGCAGTGGAAAATAGGGCTAAGAAGATGGGGGTATTGAATGAAAAGAAGAACTACTTTCTGTGAGCTTATGTTTACTTCTAATTTCATGCATTGCCTCTTCCACCTACAAGCCACACATTTGGCATGTCTGCAGTATGTAACAGCCAAAATATAGACCCAAAAGGGTGAGATACATGAGTGATGGGGAGTCAGGGTGGAGGGAGCTTCATTGAAGCATAGATGGGTGGGTGGTTCCAAAATGCAGAGGTGTGGCGCCCCATTTCATCTGACAGTTTAAGAACTGGCCTCCTCTCTGTTACCCAAATAAGATTTCATAATGAGACACTACGGGCTTTAGAATCAAAATGATTAGAGTTCGAATCTTAGTTCTTCTGTGACTTTGGAAAAGCTCCTCCACATGACTCATCTTAAATTTGTACAGATGTAGAACGGAGCAAAAGATATCTCATTTTTAGGACAGTCAGAAGGCTAAAATGAGATAAGCTGTATAAAGTACCTGGTCCATAAGAGGCATGCAGTCAACATTCACCAATCTGTACTCCATGCTTCGTTTTCTCTCGTGAATCCCCTCCTACCCCCAGCATGCAGACTTGGGACTCTGGTTTCATTATTTAATTAGCACTCATTAGCTTTGTGATTTGGGTTTCCCAAATGCAGGAGACCTAAGAGACATGGATTCAATTCCTGGGTCAGGAGGGTGTGGCAACCCACTCCAATATTCTTGCCTGGAGAATCCCATGGATAGAGGAGCCTGGCGGGATAGAGTCCGTAGGGTGACAAAGAGTTGGACACGACTCGAGCAACGTAGCACGCACGCACATGCGGCTTTGTGATTTAGGGCAACCTCACTGAACCTTAAGATACTACAGCTCTAAAACAGCATCTTTTTATGAATCTTTGTGAGGGACAAAAAGGCAAGAAAAGTGAAACCATTGCTTTGTAAGGCAAAAACTATCATTGTAGATCTTTTTTGGCTTCAGTGATAATAATAATAGCCAGGAATTTTGTACAGAGAAAACATTTGTCGAGTCCTTGCTTTTTATAAACATAAATCATGAAACTTTTATGAAGATAGTTTTACTAAATTTTTTTTTTCAGGTAAAAACTGAGTTTTAGAGATTTTAACTAATTTACCCACAGTCACATCACTAACACATGTTCCAGCTGAGATACAACAATCTAACCATGATCTGAAAGCTACTAATCTAGACTGCCTTCCATTCTCTAGAAACGTGAATTTCATGCTATCCAGTTGAATTATAGCTGTGTACGTCTATATTCTTAACACCATTCCACTAAAGTTGACATTCTTCAGGATGTAGAGGAGCAAGAAAGGATGCTAGAAATTTGCTGAATAATGGGTCACAGGGGGGGTGGTATTGACATTGTGGAGGTACAGTATCCATTTTAGAATATGGATCATCTTAGAGATGATCAAGTTCCTGAATCATGAGAGTCTCTGAAGTAACTCTAACTCTTGGAGGCACTGTTGAGAAGGAAGTATAAAGATAGATTCTAAAGGTTAATAATGCTTCCCCCTCTTGTCTTGAACGTTGAGTTTTTTATTGATCCTGTTGCAGTTCTGTCACTACTGGCTTTCTGGAACCTTGGAATAACTTGGCACCATGGTGACAAGTTATAAGCACCCTCCTTATTAAAAAAGTTTTCTGGCACATATAGATTATCCTAAAATGGTCTCTCTCATCTATCAGGTATGACCTAAATCAAATCCCTTATGATTATACAGTGGAAGTGAGAAATAGATTTAAGGGCCTAGATCTGATAGATAGAGTGCCTGATGAACTATGGATGGAGGTTCGTGACATTGTACAGGAGACAGGGATCAAGAACATCCCCATGGAAATGAAATGCAAAAAAGCAAAATGGCTGTCTGGGGAGGCCTTACAAATAGCTGTGAAAAGAAGAGAAGCGAAAAGCAAAGGAGAAAAGGAAAGATATAAGCATCAGAATGCAGAGTTCCAAAGAATAGCAAGAAGAGATAAGAAAGCCTTCCTCAACGATCAATGAAAAGAAATAGAGGAAAACAACAGAATGGGAAAGACTAGAGGTGTCTTCAAGAAAATTAGAGATAGCAAGGGAATATTGCATGCAAAGATGGGCTCGATAAAGGACAGAAATGGTATGGACCTAACAGAAGCAGAAGATATGAAGAAGAGGTGGCAAGAATAAACAGAAGAACTGTACAAAAAAGATCTTCATGACCAAGATAATCACGATGGTGTGATCACTGACCTAGAGCCAAACATCCTGGAATGTGAAGTCAAGTGGGCCTTAAGAAGCATCACTATGAACAAAACTAGTGGAGGTGATAGAATTCCAGTTGAGCTATTTAAAATCCTGAAAGATGATGCTGTGAAAGTGCTGCACTCAATATGTCAGCAAATTTGGAAAACTCAGCAGTGGCCACAGGACTGGAAAAGGTCAGTTTTCATTCCAATCCCAAAGAAAGGCAATGCCAAAGAATGCTCAAACTACCGCATAATTGCACTCATTTCACATGCCAGTAAAGTAATGCTCAAAATTCTCCAAGCCAGGCTTCAGCAATATGTGAACCGTGAACTTCCTGTTGTTCAAGCTGGTTTTAGAAAAGGCAGAGGAACCACAGACCAAATTGCCAACATCCGCTGGACCATCAAAACAGCAAGAGAGTTCCAGAAAAACATCTATTTCTGCTTGATTGACTATGCCAAAGCCTTTGACTGTGTGGATCACAATAAACTGTGGAAAATTCTGAAAGAGATGGGAATACCAGGCCACCTGACCTGCCTCTTGAGAAATCTATATGCATGTCAGGAAGCAACAGTTAGAAGTGGACATGGAACAACAGACTGGTTCCAAATAGGAAAAGGCTGTATATTATCACCCTGCTTATTTAACTTATATGCAGTGTACATCATGAGAAAACGCTGGACTGCAAGAAGCACAAGCTGGAATCAAGATTGCCGGGAGAAATATCAATAACTTCAGATATGCAGATGACACCACCCTTATGGCAGAAAGTGAAGAGGAACTAAAAAGCCTCTTGATGAAAGTGAAAATGGAGAGTGAAAAAGTTGGCTTAAAGCTCAACATTCAGAAAACGAAGATCATGGCATCTGGTCCCATCACTTCATGGGAAATAGATGGGGAAACAGTGGAAACAGTGGCAGACTTTATTTTTGGGGGCTCCAAAATCACTGCAGATGGTGACTGTAGCCATGAGATTAAAAGACGCTTACTCCTTGGAAGCAAAGTTATGACCAACCTAGATAGCATATTCAAAAGCAGAGACATTACTTTGCCAACAAAGGTTCGTCTAGTCAAGGCTATGGTTTTTCTAGTGGTCATGTATGGATGTTAGAGTTGGACTATAAAGAAAGCTGAGCGCCGAAGAATTGATGCTTTTGAACTGTGGTGTTGGAGAAGACTCTTGAGAGTCCCTTGGACTGCAAGGAGATCTAACCAGTCCATTCTGAAGGAGATCAGCCCTGGGATTTCTTTGGAGGGAATGATGCTAAAGCTGAAACTCCAGTACTTTGGCCACCTCATGCAGAGTTGACTCATTGGAGAAGACTCTGATGCTGGGAGGGATTGGGGGCAGGAGGAGAAGGGGACGACAGAGGATGAGATGGCTGGATGGCATCACTGACTCTATGGACGTGAGTCTGAGTGAACTCTGGGAGTTGGTGATGGACAGGGAGGCCTGGCGTGCTGCGATTCATGGGGTTCCAAAGAGTTGGACATGACTGAGCGACTGAACTGAACTGAACTGAACTGAAAAATGGTCTCTCACATCTATAGAAGCTCTCCTATTTCACATAAGCAACATGAAGTTTGAAAGAACACCATTTTCATTAACATTCATGATACGATCTTCAGAGTTTGGTCAGTGTGTACAAGAATGGGAATTGTGAAATATTTATACACCTTCGATAAACACACACCTTTACAGATGCTATTGATTAAACGTTTGAAATACATCTCTCAGCTTGTTGGTCTTTACACTTTTTTTTTTTTCCTGTGCCAAGTAACATGTTCATTAACAGGACCATATGCTTATTCTAAGATCATTGCCAGTCTAAGAAGACACAGAGATAGAGTAGACATGTCTCTATAACTAATGTCTGGAATCTCTAGGATTTTCTTTCTAACAAGGATAGTTTATTATACATGAGCGACTCCTCCTATGGACTGATTGCAGCTTGGAAACTCATTGTAAGAATCACTTCCTTCTTTCCTTTTTATTATATTTTTATTGTATAGTATAGTTGCTTTATAATGCTGTGTTAGTTTCTGCTGTACACCAGAGTGAATCAGCCATATGTATACACTTCTCCCCTCCCTCCTGAATGGCCCTCCCACGCACCCCATCCCACCCTTCTAGGGCATCACAGAGCACCAAGCTGAGCTCCTTGTGCTATACAGCAGCTTCCCACTAGCTGTTTCACACACAGCAGTGTATATATGTCAGTCCTAACCTCCCAGTTCACAGAAGGCAATGGCACCCCACTCCAGTACTCGTGCCTGGAAAATCCCATGGACGGAGGAGCCTGGTGGGCTACAGTCCATGGGGTTGCTCAGAGTCGGACATGACTGAGCGACTTCACTTTCACTTTTCACTTTCATGCATTGGAGACAGAAATGGCAACCCACTCCAGTGTTCTTGCCTGAGGAATCCCAGGGACTGGGGAGCCTGGTGGGCTGCCATCTCTGGGGTCGCACAGAGTCGGACACGACTGAAGCGACTTAGCAGCAGCAGCAACAGCAACCTCCCAGTTAGTCCCACCCTCCCCCTAACCCCATGTTCATATGTCCATTCTCTACATCTGTGTCTGTATTCCTAGCCTGCACATGGTCCCTCCTTTTCTTACGTTACAGCCTTCAGCAGCAATTTTTAAAAATCTCCCTGGGTCTCTCTCCAGCCCTCATCTTTAGTCATTAATGCCTACATGCCCTCTCACAATAGAGTTTAGTACTGCCAATGCTCCCTTGTATATACGGCTATTTAAGCAAGTCACATTCCCTTTGTCGTGGATGGTCCCTGCTTTCACTTACCTGGGTAAGTCATACACTTTCGGTAGACAGACTCACCTTGAAGAATCAGCCCAGATTTACTGCTTTCAGACTTGAGTATCAGAGCTCCTTCTTTATGTTCTAGTCACACCCTGTGTTTGTCCCTTCCATTGCCTGCAAAGGGCCATCTTCATTTCTGGGATGAACTGAAGTTCACCGCTGAACTGAACTTCTCTGTCTGCATTGCCAGACACTGCAGTTGGCCATACATACATATCTTACACATTAACATAATCTTCTTTTTGTCCCCTGATTTGTTCTCTTGGACTGAAACACCCCTCAGTCTTTACTTTCTCCATCTGGCAATTCCTATAAGACAGCTTAAGCCCCTCTCTCTCCTAGAAATCCTCATTGTCCCCCTTTCCCAACCCAGTCTTATTAAAGTCCCTTTGTCTCAGGCCTTGTTTGCCCTCTGGAAACCCTAGACTTGAGACAAACAAACCAATGATTATAGGATACAGTAATAACTCCGATGTCTTTGTATGTGTCACAACACCTATTCCTGATAAGCCACAAGAATTCAGTCGACATGTTAAATGTACATGAATGGATGAGTAATAGGAAAATTGCATGAAAGATAGCTTTATAGTACTTGGTCACAACATTCTCTAAAAACTTCCTAAATAAGAGTAAAAATGCATGACCTATATGCATTTAACTATTCAGTCAACATTTCATAATCACCTTGATCACCTTCTTAACTACATTGCCAGACACTGACAGATATTTAATGTTTTTGCGATGTAGATAAAGTGGTATTCAAGGGAAGCACATCATTATTCACTTGGAAATTATTAAATTCACTTGCAAAAATCAGTGATTTTTTTATAATAGGAATGCAGATGGAATGTAGAGGTTAGGTGACCATAATATTTATCATTGAAATAGTTTAGAAACAGGTCATTATTACCAAGTATAATGCTGGAACAGTTGGCATAAACCTGGAATTGACCAGGCAAACTATGATGAATTTATATTATCTTGAGAGAAAACACAATGTTTATATGAGTGTCCTTCCATTGACATGAATTTTCATGTCCAAAGGCAATGTGATGGACAATCCCATAAAGATCCTTCTATCACAGGTTTTTTCCTAAGTGTCTCAGGTTGCCTGTGAACCTGACTGTTAGGTATTTCTCTTAGTCACTCACTCCTGCTATGCATCATTACTGCCATTTGAAGGATTCCTTTCGGCAGACCTGTCTGATATAAAAGAATGTCTAGTTTGTTGCTCTTCTTCTGCATTTCCTCTTTCAGAGAGTGTGGAAAGAATAGGGTAGGCAGATACCTTGCTGGCCATACCAGAATCACTCTCCCACCTTGCCACCGCCACCTGGAAAAATAAAGATGAGGATGTGTATATATGCACATGTGTTGAATTGTGGACTGATGTTGCAAGCTAAGAAGAAAAACAACTGTCTTTCTTGGAAAGAGAATAAGTTCTGCTTTATCTGATATTTGACATAGTCACAGGCTGAGCAATTATAGCAAAATGTCTTCGGAGGTCACCCGTCCCCGGGATGGGGATGGTGGTAGGAGTAGAAGACATAGTGAACCCCACTGCTCTGCAGAATTTTTTTTTTAATCTGTAGAAAATTGGTGCTGAATAATGAGTAAGTTGGTTATAGGTTTTCTTTCTTGCAAAAATGCAATAATTCTTCTATCCATAAGTATGTTCCCAGATAGTCCCCTTCTTACACTGAATCTGGAATTTTCCATGTGTATCCCAGTATTTGGTGTTTGCCCTTTCTTTCTATCTCTGAGTATCCTGTAATCAACACCTTTTGAACAGACAGGAACTGGCCTTCAGAATGGTGAGTCGCACCTTATTAAATGATTCCTATTGCTCAGCTAACACTCAACCAATCATCATGTATATTAAGAAGCCATGTTATATCATCCAACCCAGCTGAGCCAGCCCAGAAAAGATCACCCAGATGATCTCTAGAATTATAAGACAGACATTTTAAAATTTGACTGTTTTAAGCTGGTAAGTTCTGGGTTAGTTTGTTACATGAAACAGCCAACAGATAAAGAAAGTCTAAAATATGTACCAGTGCCTTTGGGACCAAGTAGGTGCAGAGGCTGAAAAAGAAGTCAGAAGACTTTTAGCAAATGCTGGAAAAACAGCAAGGAAACTCTTAGATGCTTAGTGGCATCTATTAAAGTGATGACGAAATTGCTATAGTAAACATGTTGTCTGTCAGAGATACAGTGAATCAGTGATGTAGTGGCCAATCAAGTTATATGGTGGACTAAAATTTAGAGAATATCAATAATAAAAGATTTTTCAAAATTCCCCTAATTAATTTGTAGACTTTGGCAAGAAATCTTTCAGACAAACTGTTATAGTTGGCTTCTTTTAGTGAAACATGATAAGGTATCAGAAAAGGGAGATAGCTAAAATAAAACAATAAAAACAAAAATAAATATTATTTTATAAGCATTATTTACTGAAATTTTGGATATAAGGCTTATTGAGCTGGATAATAAAATTGCTTCTCAATTCTTGTCTCTCATACAGTACATGAGTTTCAGAGCATAAGGTGGCCTAGGGTAGAAGTCAGCAAATTATGACAATGGACAACATCCAGTCTGCCACCTGTTTTTGTAAATAGCTTTTTTAGAACACAGACATGCCCATAGTTTATGTATTGTTTATTTGCTGGTTTCTCTAGCAAAGCAGAATCAACTAGATGTGACAGAGGGCATGAGGCCCACAAAACCTTTTGTATCCTTTATGGGAAAAGTTTGCCAACCTGTCTCACGGGGTAAAGATCAAATAAAGGGTGAGACTGCCCTTTGTTAAGACATCTCAAAGATTTAAGATGGTACCTCGCAGACCAGCCTGTCTAGAATTCAAGAAAAAAAATCTTTAGGGCAGTATCTTAAACTGACATACTAAAAGAAAAAAGAGGTAGTTCTCAAAAAGAATAATAAATGTGGCTTTTGGAGACAAGGATTGGATCTGAATTAGACTCATAGGAAATCTGTAAAGTATTAAAAGATAGTTTTATGATAAATTAGAAGTTTGGGATTAAAGTATACACATTGCTATATACAAAATAGATAATCAATAAGGATCTTCTGTATAGCACAAGGAGCTAAACACAATATCTTGTATCAATAATAACCTATAATAGAAGAGAATATTATATTTTTAAAGAATATATATATTTATATATTTATGTATAACTGAGTCAATTTACTGTATACTTGAAACTAATACAGTATTGTAAATCAACTATATTTCAATAAAAACTTAAAAAAGACAATTTTATAGCTGAAAGCTTCATCAACATGGATAAAATTGATGACAGTTGCAATTAAAAAAGAAACCTCAGACACCTCGCAGATGAGAAAGCTACTCAACTGAAAACATGCAGTACTTCTTATAGAAAACCAAGGATTTATCAGGAGATGATCCAAGAACCCAGAGGCAGAGTCAAGAGCAATGGTGAACAATGAACCCAGCGCTGTGTCCATAGAGTAGAACCTGGTTCATACCCACCCATACCCGAGTAACAGGATCTGGCAACAGGTAACCGAGTGGATTGTAGAGTAACTGTGGGCCAGTGACTTCTATATATCTCACGATCCCTCCCCTTTCTAAATAGGATCTCTGTTTAACCAGATGTTAGATGTGTGGGGTACAGATAATGTGTCTTCAGTTTATAGTCTCCTGATGAAGAGAAGCTGAAGCAGGAATCTCACTTGCGTTCAACCTGTTACAGAGCATGATTAGCTGATGCTATAATTGTAAGAGGTTTTGGGGAATCCCGGGATAGGGGAACACACATATCGAATGTGAGAAGAATAAAGAATCTGTGGACAGAAGCCAGACAGTAGTAGACTGTAAGAAATGGCCACAGGGCATCCACTGATTTTTCTATCAGAGTGGAGATTCTTTTCTCCCCTAATGTGCGCTGCTCCTGTGACTTGCTTTGACCAAAAGTATGTGCTGAAAGTGACAATGTACAAGTGCCAAGCACAGGAATCAAGGGAACCTGAAGAACCTTCTCCCAGTTCTAGGAAAGTGTTGATGACCTGAGTTCAGGTTTTCCTTCTGGAGGAGGAGAAACTGCATAACGAGGCTCCAGTTGCCCAGCAGAAGCCCCAGGCAGGCTCATGAACCACAGTGAGAATAGCTGAGACTAGCTCAGGCCAGAAGAAATACAAAGCTAAGCACAGCAGTGCAACTTGCTGAGGCAGAGAACTGTGATTAAATTAAAGGGCTGTTGCTTTATGCCATCTCAGGGTCCCATTATTAGGAGGCATTCAACTTGGCAACACTCAGTTATATGATTCACACACAAAGTTCTGAAGCTGACAGTTTTAACCTGCATCTTGGGTTTACCAATTCCTGCTTAATTGACTTTGGCTAAGGTGCTTAACCTCCTCCTGCCTCTGCCTCTCCATCTGCAAAACAGAGATACCCTTCGTAAGAAAAGCTAGCCACTCAGGTGCTGCTGTTATCATTATCATTATGAGTTACTTGTAAGTTAGCTTTTATTGAATATCACAGTTAGACTCTCAGATACCTGGGGCAGCCTGGAGATTCTCTGACACAAACAAGAAAAAGAGAGAAATGAGGTATGATGCAAAACAGTAAAACTAAGTGCCTCCATTTTATAGATGTTTCTGGAACTCTTTCTGGTTGTGTGTTCTAGCTGAATAACTACAGTAGCTACTGTATATGGGGCATCTTCTACATGTCAGGCACTTTATACACATTATCTCTAATTCTTGCAATTATAGTACTAAGCAGTCAATAAATGATAGCTATTATTATGCAGCGCACTATGTAGTAAATGCTTTACATCATTATCACATTTAATCCTTAAACTCACTTCTACGATAGGCATTATTAACCAAACCTTGCAAAGAAAGCAACAAAAGCAATCAGACCTTAAATAATGAACCCAAACATACACAGTCAGTAAATGGCAGAGCAAGTATTCCTGTTTGGATCTATCATAATCTGAAACCTACTTTCTTTTTACCGGTGCTACTCTGTATCTTGGCAGATGAAAATCCTAGATAGTGAGAGTTCTTTGTCAGGTACATATAAACACTGACAATGGATTGTTTTCAGCTTTATTCTCAGATGTATCTTTCTGGAAGCAAAGGGGAAAGCTGAAGAATCTGTCCACATTCCTTAGTGAGTTCTACCAAGAGCAATATTGACTTGCCAGTGTTTTTCCCTGGCATGAATCATAACATCAGATGAATTTACTCCTGGAAGGAGCCTCGCACATCACTGGGTTTCTAGTTATTTCTTGGGTCCTGTCATATAGGGAGTGATGGGGTGATGGGGAATGGACAGGGTCCCTGTTCTTGTCTCTAGCCTATTTCAGTCACAGAAGCTTCACACCTATGTGTGCTATATAATTAGGGTACCTTGAAAAGGATAGCTGAATATAAGAATTTATGTTGGGCAAAACTAATACAATATTGTAAAGTTTAAAAATAAAATAAAATTTTAAAAAATAAATAAAAACAAACAAGCAAAGTCAGATAATACTGCTTTGTGAAATTTCCCCTTGTGTAGATGAGACCTATAAGGGAAAACCATTTTCCCGAGGCCCTTAAAGATAGAGTTTTGACAGAGGTAGAATAAGAGCTCAGAAATTCTGTCTTCTAATCTATAGGACTAACTGTGAGACTGTTAGTAGGGGAAATACCCCATCAGTTTTGATATGTACAGAGATTCTGCTTAGTGGCTCTTAAGCCCCAAAATGTCAGCTAGATATTTAAATAATGTATTTCCATGGCCTGTTTTGAGGATAAGGTGATATATGAAACCAATTCTATATTCATTATGTTTTTACTTGGGACAGCATTGGACCAAGTTTAGGCCAATTCATTTAAACAGTGACCTCTGAGATCAGAGGCATGGCCAAGATATTAGACAGAATGACTTGTGGGTGTTGGCCTGTGCATCATAGAACACTTAGCAGCATCTCTGACCTTTACCCACTAGATGCAAGTAACCTCCCACCCCTGTCTGAGTTGTGACATATCCAGATGTTGCAAAATACCTCCTGAACTACACAATCATATTCAGTTGTGAAGTGCTTGTTTGATCTGGGGACTAAAATAATTTATCTGATCATCACTTTCTAGCAATATCCAAAAGAAAAGCAAATCCAAAATCTAAAATAATAAACAATGTTGTACTTATCTTAGAAAGCATAAAAAGAACTTGAGTCAAGACTAGTGCAGCTTAAGAGTGTTTGGTTTTGATTGTAAAAGATTTATGGTAACTAAGTTGTGCAGGCACTGAAGTGTTTGTGGATGTTTCAAAATGACCTGCTTTTCATGAACATCAAATTCTTGATCTATCTGCAGAAAAAAAAAATGGATTGATAGTTGCTATCAAATTTGATAGCAGATCCTGGATATAAAAAAAAAGTTTTCTTGCTGTAAAATTTTAGCTGCCTGTCACTTATATTATATTATGTCACATCTCACAATGATATATTGCAATGTAATGCAATGTAAGTCACATAATAGACAACTGCAATTCATAACTTTGAACAGGGAGAGTCATTCTTTACAGAGTAGCTTCCCAAGGGACACATAGGTATCCCTTTGTTGAGGTCACTCACAGCACCAGTACTACTGGCCTATTTGTGACTTATCTTCTCATCCGTCCATACAATTTTTCCAATCTGCCCTCCTTTTAAACTGGACCTTCTCTCATATCTCTGGTGGCACAGATGGTAAAGAATCTGTTCGAAATGCACGAGACCCAGGTTTGATCCCTGGCTCGGGCAGATCCCCTGAAGAAGGAAATGGCTACCCACTCTGGTATTCTTGCCTGGATAATTCCATGGACAGAGTTACCTGGCAGGCTGCAGTCCATGGAGTCACAAAGAGTCGGACATGACTGAGCAACTAACATTTTCATTTCTTCTCTACTTCACATATTCTGATTGTCAGTCAAGTGGCTTGTCTGCAGCGGAAGGTGGGAACTTACCCAGGCTGAACCAACAGGGGTCTCAAGGCTGCTACTAGCCTAAGGTGGCATTTGTGTGAATTAAAAGATGTATTTATATTTTGAAGCTATAGCCTCAGTGAACTCAAGGGCTTGGTGATGAGATGGTGCCTTTCTAAAAATGAGACAAGGGAGACTGCACTGGGATCATAGCTTCTCAAAGGGAGTGTGTGCTGGTTTTGAGTCACCATTCCTCCCAGGGCTTAGCGCCTGGCACAGGGGGCAATTCATACAGCCGTAGCCCTGAGAGCATTTCATCCCCGTAAATGCAGAGGGTGGCTTAGTTGAGTCACATGCTCATCTCCTAGATCAAACACAGACCTTGTGTTGTTGTTTTTTTTTGGTTGCACCTGGTCTTAGTTGCAGCACATGGGATCTTCATGACTGCGTGCAGGATCTTAGTTGCAGCAGGGGGATCTAGTTCCCCAAACAGGGACCAAACTCGGGCCCCCTGCATGGGGAGCATGGAGCTTAACTATTGGACCACCAGGCAAGTCCTCACCCCATTTTTTAAACCAGGGATTGACATGGAACCTGGCATAGAGAAGCTGTGAGATCTTTACAGCTGTGAGATCATATAGGCCTACATTTTCTGCAAGCTTTCTTTCCCATTCTTTGGAGAAAATGTACAGAGGAAGCAACACAGCACAGAGAATGTCACAGCACTGTGACATCCTCGGGGCACTTGGATCTGATCACGAGAGAAGGCATTTTAAACCCTGGGGACTTTTTGTTATTTGGGCTGGTTTCCATTTATTGTTCAGGTAATTTGAGAGAGGTTTTCTGTCCTGAATAAGCAAATATGTTTTAATAAATATATGTACTCTCTCCATCTAGCTGTTTTCTGTTTAAGAGCAGTGTAAGCACTTCCCAAGCTCTTTTGTGTGAAGCTACATGAAATGCATACATTCATTCAACAGTTTCTTTTATTTGTTAAACACAGCCACCATTTTTTGATCTTCCCTTTGAGCCCGTGTATTATACTCTAAGGTCACATAATTTGTTTTTTAAATTCCTTGAAATGCTGTCAGTAACGCCTAGATGTACTTATCTTAAGAGAAGACTGGGGCTGAGAAACGCAATACTTATATTTATCAAAGAGCAGCTAATACGCGATGCAGCCCATAGACAGAACCCAGTCTGTGGGAGATGGCCTCCCTACCTTGTGTGACTGTCTCTGTCACTGCTCACTTTCATCATTGTTGCTTCTAAGAGTATTTTATGTATTATAAGCCCAAGGAAGTCACAAATTGTGTGGGACCAAGAATAATAGAATCACAGCTGGAACAGCCCACGCTTCCCCTCTTTCCTCCAATTTTCTCTGCATCACAACTTTTTTTCCTCTCAGCCCTCTAAGAAAACAAATGAATGTATGCTGTATATCAGGAGGCTCAGGCCCATTATAATGTGTGCGGTCTTGCTTGTATAAGCCCAACATCCAATAGACTTTAAAATGTGAACCTCACAGGGACCCAGGAATTGACTAGTAAATTATGGACTCTGTCTGCTTAACCTTCACAGCCTGGTTTTGGCCTGTTGGTTTCCTAAATTTTCCCCGGATCTCTTAAGGGAACTGGGGCCTTCTCTGACATCTTATTTTGTTCATCTTTGCCCTCCTGCCAAGCCATAAGGCATACATATCCATGGAACAAGCACCTTGGCTGGGTACTGCTCTTAAGGAGAGTCACAGGTGGGAACATCTACATACCTAGTAGTGAAGAGTTTTTGACTTTTTGAAAATTCCTCCTGCCAAGTCCTCCTCACTAATTTAACCCTCCATATCCCTCTTTGGGATCCCCATATGGAGATCCAGGATACATTATGCGAAGGTTTAATATAGCTAGTTTAACCCCTTAAATTCCATCCTTACCTGACACCAGCTTCCTTCTCTCCAATTATAAGGTCCCAGCAACTTTGCTACTTGGTCCACCCGAATTACGTTACTAAAAACCCCTGCTACTTTGCTGTTCTCTACCACCTGCTCATTGTCATTACCCTGCTGAGGAGGAAAGGCTCGGATAAGAGAAACTTTACAATGCTAAAACTCCATATTCTACCCTTACAATCAAGATCCAGTGCGTACTACAATAATGCATTTCCAGAAGACTCTTGCACAACCAAGATTTTGATTTTAAATTCCCGTTTTACAATTCTGACATTGGAAACTGTGCTTTTAAGAGAAATGGTTAAGTAATTCCTTGGTGACAGTGCTTTGCTTACTGTGGAAGATACAAATGAGTAATATAATAAAAGTGATGACTGCCTTTGGAAATGTGCTTCATTAGAGCTCTTGCATTTTGCTTAAACTTTAAATTCGGTGGAATGTTGATATAGAGTAGTGATCTTTAAGAAAGTGAAAGTGAAGGTTGCTCAGTCGTGTCCAACTCTTCGCAAACCCATGGACTGTAGTCCAAGGAATTATCCAGGCCAGAATATTGGAGTGGGTAGCATTTCCCTTCCCTTCAGGGGATCATCCTGACCCAGGAATCGAACTGTGACCCTCTGCATTGCAGGTGGATTCTTTACCAGCTGAGCCATAAGGGAAGACCAAGAATACTGGAGTGGGTAGCTTATCCCTTCTCCCTGGGATCTTCCTGACCCAAGAATCGAACTGGGGTATCCTGCATTGCAGGCAGATTCTTTACCAACTGAGCTATCAGGGAAGCCCAGTGATCTTTATATCCAGCATTATTTTTTTTTGCTTAGGTTCTTTTTTTTTTTTTTAATTATTTATTTGGCTGCATCCAGTCTTAGTTGTAGCACATGGCATGCAGGCTTAGTTGCTTCACAGCATGTGGGATCTCAGTTCCCCAACTACGAATTGAACCCATGCCTTGCAACCCAGCATTGCAAGGCAGGTTTGTAACCACTGGACCACCAGGGAAGTCCCTACACTTAAGTTCTTATTCATTTCCTCCAGTTTCATATAAGGCAATGTGTTTTTCTTCAAGTTTACTAATCTAAATACCATACTGATGGAAATATCTTTGAAATAAGAGTGTGTATTATAGCTGAGACCATATTGTATTATATTTAATTGTCAGCTTTTTGGTGGAATATTATTTGTCTTAGTTGGATATAAATTAACGATTCATCTCCTTAACAATATCATATGTTTGGTGATATCAAAGTTCAAAGGTATTGGATGAGAGTTTAGGCTTTCAGTCAGAAAAAATGCTAAGATAGCATGTTGCCCTGATGTGGTTTCAGGCTACTACTATTGACTTATCTCCATTAGAAATGATTCACTAGACTATATTGAAGAGGGTTCCCTGGTAGACTATATTGAAGAGGGTTCCTTGGTAAAGAATTCCCCTGCAATGCAGGAGACCCAGTTCGATTCCTGGGTCGAGAAGATCCCCTGAAGAAGGTATAGACTACTCACTTCAGTATTCTTGGGCTTTCCCTGTGGCTCAGCTGGTAAAGAATCTGCCTGCAATGTGGGAGACCTGGGTTCGATCCCTGGGTTGGGAAGATCCCCTGGTGAAGGGAAAGGCTACCCACTCCAGTATTCTGGCCTGGAGAATTCCATGGACTGTATAATCCATGCGGTTGCAAAGAGTCGGATAGGACTGAGTGACTTTTGCTTTCACTCACTCAGACTATATTGAGGTATAGGTCAAATGACGTAGTATTTAAGTCCCTACTTTGTTCTGTAGGAACATAATAATCCTAAGAATAGCCAAGGGAACAACGATACTGATCAAGATCAGGAGTCAAGTATTTATGTGTCCCTAACTGTAGATCATGTAAATGTCCCATCATATTACTAAAAATTATATAAAAACTGTTTATGTGGAACTGAAGTACTATGAAAGTCCCATTTCTAAAAAATAGTAAATATTTCTAAATGTCTTTTCTTTCCATTTAATGTATTTTAGACTCTTTGTATTTAAAAAAAAATTTTAATGAATTATCTGTGTTCTTTTTGTCAATGCATTGCGTATATATATTTGAGTGATAATGTGTGATCATTAAAAGAAGATTATGTAGCAAGACCTTTTCAACTTTTTAGTTAGATGCGCCTTCCGATTTTGGCAATACGTTGACTATCAGTTTTTGTGGCTTTCATTTTTCTCTATCTTCTATATAATTGTCTATATATAGAAAGGTATCTTTCTATATCTTCATTAAAATTAGAGTGGAAAGTTGTGCAAGACAAGCAGGACTATTAGCCCAATACAAGAGTCATTGTTCTCTTCATCAGCATAGGAAACAAATGCTTTACTGTGTTTCTTAATAACTCAGTATCGTTGTAATGAATATCAAAGACCATGGTGAGGATCAGACAGCCTAGATTCACACTTGGCATCTAGTAGATGCTCACTAAGCAGTAGGCATAATCAATTTTCTGTGTGTTTTAGGCCTGCAATATCTACAGTAAATCATTTGTTTTAGTCTTTTTTTGTTGGTGTTGCCAGGTTGTCTCCAACTAATACTGATGATGTTCTTTGATGCTTCTCTGTTAGTTTCTAACTTTCAATATTTTGAAAAAAGAAAGCACAAGTGTTTGGAAACTATAAATGAAATAGCTACAGTTTTACTGAGCAAATATTCTAGAAGTATAGTGTAAGGCATCGAAAGGCAGCAGGTGCTACTATGAGAATGCAGTTTTAGCAGCGTCGCAGCTGCATGCTGTGCCTGGCAAGTCAGTGAACATATCTGAGCCTCAATGCGCTCATCTGAAAAATGGCGCTAATAATACTCACCCTGTGTATGTGTGTATATATATAGACATAGATAGATAGATAGATATAGATATAGGTAGATATATATTATGTATATCAATACATTTTAGCAACTTTTTTGCAATTTTATATATAACCCATTCAAAGTAAGAAAGTATATATTTGTCTCAATGATGGGACTTTTAAATAATATCCTAAACAGAGATGTAAGCATGCTTTCTAATCTTACAATCCTTTTTAATATTTCTCAATGCAAGTTATTTTGTAAGCAATTCTGTGTTCATGGTATTTAATGTTAGATTATTCCTTGAAAGACAAGTTCTTGCAAAATTAAACATCCATTTTAGAATAAGTATTTTTAGAAAGACAGAAAAGTTCTAACAGGATTAATATAGGGGTATAGTTTTGTTTTGTTTTTTTCCTGTCTACCCAGTACAAATGTGGAATTTATATAATTACCTGCATACATTTTAGTTTTCTTTCTTTGGGGAAAAGAGAGAATAAATTCTAGATAATTGTCTTTTAACCATTCTAAAACTTTCTTCTTTGAACTTTAACTTTCCAACATTCATGCCAAAGTTTTATGTCAACTCACAATACATTTCAGAATATGGCCAAAGTTATTATTTTTATTTTTAAGATTTGAAACTTTACACTGAGGAAATTCTTCTAAATCTATTACTGATACACATAACATGCATTTATATCAACTTACTTCCCAGCACCACCAGTAAACTCTGTGTGTGTGTGTGTGTGTGAGAGAGAGAGAGAGAGAGAGAGAGAGAGAGAGAGTGTGTGTGTGTGTGTGTGTGTGTGTGTGTGTGTGTGTAAAAGCCTCTTCAATGTGTGACACATTTTTTTTGTCCTATGAAGAAACTTAAGAATAGATGCAGATATACTCAAAATACAAAGAACTACTTCATTAATTTCTTTTTGGGAATCAAGTGAAGTCTTATGATCGAAGAGTTTATGACTCCACAAAATATTTCATTGCATTTTTCTTTTAAAAACATTTTTGCTCATTCCCTGTTTCTCCTTTAAGTAAACTATTCATATATCTGATCATTCTTCCACAAATTTGACAGGCACCTGTACCTGTAACTGTGTTCTTATCCCTGCAAAATTTCTTCAAACTCTCTCATTTTGAGAGATCTTTCTGATAAATCAAGACTGAATCCAGCAACTAAATATCTTCATAAAACTGTTAACTTTTTTTGTCTTCAGTCTTAGAATATAGACAAGACTTAGCAATTCTGAACTATTAGAGCCATCTATCATGCGTTCATTGAGTTCTTTGATGTATGGGAATAATTTAATTCTTTAATATGTCCAGAGCCCTGCTCAACAAGTTATCGAGAACCTATAATACTGTAGAAGCGTATCTTTTAATAATACTATTCACATTTTAATATGGAAGAGATCTGGTACAATAATTTCTAGTGTAAAGATCACTCCAATTTGCATTATTTCTTTTCAAAGTTGATAAAGAGGACAAAGTACACAGAGTATCACGTAAGTTCACACACTGCCCTTGACATTCATCTTCAGTTCAGTTCAGTTCAGTTGTTCAGTTGTGTCTGATTCTTTGCGACTCCATGAATTGCAGCATGTCAGGCCTCCGTCCATCACCAACTCCCGGAGTTCACCCAAACTCATGTCCATTGAGTCGGTGATACCATCCAGCCGTCTCATCCTCTGTCATCCCCTTCTCCTCCTGCCCCCAATTCCTCCCAGCATCAGAGTCTTTTCCAATGAGTCAACTCTTTGCATGAGGTGGCCAAAGTACTGGAGTTTCAGCTTTAGCATCAGTCCTTCCAATGAACACTCAGGACTGATCTCCTTTAGAATGGACTGGTTCAATCTCCTTGCAGTCCAAGGGACTCTCAAGAGTCTTCTCCAACACCACACTTCAAAAGCATCAATTCTTTGGTGCTCAGCTTTCTTCACAGTCCAACTCTCACATCCATACACGACCACTGGAAAAACCATAGCCTTGACTAGACGGACCTTTGTTGGCAAAGTAATGTCTCTGCTTTTGAATATGCTATCTAGGTTGGTCATAACTTTCCTTCTAAGGAGTAAGCGTCTTTTAATTTCATGGCTGCAATCACCATCTGCAGTGATTTTTTAGCCCCAAAAAATAAAGTCTGACAGTGTTTCCACTGTTTCCCCATCTATTTCCCATGAAGTGATGGGACCGGATGCCTCGATCTTAGTTTTCTGAATGTTGAGCTTTAAGCCAATTTTTTCACTCTCCTCTTTCACTTTCATCAAGACATTCATCTTACATTGTTTCATTTGCTCATCACAGTGGTTTTGTTTTAACATTGTCCAACACGGCCTGCTACAGAAAGTTAAAAGCCTTGTCCAAAGTCACATCTTCATTAATTGGTGGATGGGGGACTTGTCTGATTTTAAAGTTTGTACTATTTTTCCTAATACCATGAGTTTGCACAGTCAGTATGTTAGAATAGATGAGTCCTTAGCTCCCAGCATGAACCTATTCATTTTGTGCGAGAGGAAACTAAAGTCCAGGGAGAAGTATATCACAGTGTGACCTTGACGAAACTAGCAATCTCTGGCCAAATGAAACCGTGAAACTCAGAGAAGGATGACTCTGCTCAGCACACCAGGTACAGCAGCACCCTTTATTTCAGACTGCTTTAAGATAAACAGCCTTCAAAAGGCTGAGAATAATATACTCAAGCAATAGAGGTAAGAAATTTTAGTAGGCCATCTACTAGGATGAAAACAAAGTTAATGAGTAACCCAAAAAGATCCAAGGACAACAATTACTGTCTTCCTCTACAAAATGCATCAGCACATTCATTCTGGAGGCAGCTTAGGAATAGAACAGGCAACAAATAGAAAATGAGCCCAACATGATGTCCAGAAACCAGAACAATACCATCCTTTAGTTGCCAGGGGCCCTCAGTAACATTAAACAACACTGAAAGTTAGCTGAAAATTGTTAGCTGACAGATACCTAAACCAACTATGCATAGCAACTGGAAAAGGCATGAACTATTTATCAGGAGATGTGGATCAAAACTAGAATGGATTCTAATAAACTTGCAAAAATAGAATCATCAGTCCTGCCTCACAGTCCTGCAGCACAAATTGCAGTGATGTCTGTGGATCGCTGTGAATTTGGAAAGAGCTCACCAAAATGATTTGAGTCTGCAAGCAGAAAAAAGATTTAATAAAAATATAGTTCAACATCATGTGTCTAAGCTCAGGAATCATGAGGATGCCAATCTGAAACTCACAGGGAGAATTATCTGCTGGTGACTGCAGATGTCCATCACCACTCCGATCAGCTAAACACTTTGTTAAGGTGAGAGAGAGGGAACCTAGGAAAACCTAACCCATTATGTTGGGCTTCCCTGCTGGCTCAGCTGGTAAGGAATCTGCTTGCAATGTGGGAGACCTGGGTTCAATCCCTAGGTTGGGAAGATCCCCTGAAGAAGGGAAAGGCTACCCACTCCCATATTCTGCCCTGGAGAATATCATGGACTGTATAGTCCGTGGGGTCACAAACAGTCAGACACAACTGAGTGACTTTCACTTCCAATCCTTTATGTAGAAACTGTTTCACAAGATGAGGAAGATTTAAGCAGGAACATTGTTTATGACAGTATAGAAGTTGGAATGTGTGATCATTCCTCCTCAAATCACAGCATTTTTGCAGGCTTAGCCTGTGAATTTCTCCCCTCGATGACAAAAAGCCATGTTAAGTTATAGCCTTTCTCTCTGAGAATTCAGATTAGTAGAAGACTGAGTCCTAAGGAGAACAAAAATACTCTGTACAGGAGGACAAATACAGTGTCTATGTTATTCACTGTTTTATTTTGAATTCCCAGGGCAGTGCCTTGCAGGTGGTAAACACTAAATAAATAGGTATTGAATGACTATCTGAGTGAATGAAGATATACTGTCTTATCAGTAACCTCAGAGGACAGTGGAGGAGCTACTCCTTGACTCAAGATAGATACACCACAGTCCTGCAGAGAAAAGTGAAGAAAACTTTTCAGAAATGTAAGTACTCCCTTCCTCTCCTCACAGCTGAGAGGAACCTGGGTTGTTATGAACTACTGGGAATTAGACAGAAAATAGAGGGAGCAGAGTATATATTCCAGACAGAAGGAATGGACAGTAGGTACAAAAAGCATACTTGGTTTTGCATGTTCAACCTAAAGAATGTATAAGATGGGAACAAGGTAGAAGGGAGAGAGTGATGGAAAATAAAGTTGGAGAGAGAGACATCTCTCATCATTGTCTTTTTTTTAAAGTTAATTTTTATTGGAGTATAATTGCTTTACATTATTGTATTAGTTTCTACTGTACAGTTGGAGAAGGCAATGGCACCCCACTCCAACACTCTTGCCTGGAAAATCCCATGGATGGAGGAGCCTGGTGGGCTGCCAGTCCATGGGGTCACTGAGAGTCGGACACAACTGAGCGACTTCACTTTCACTTTTCAGTTACATGCATTGGAGAAGGAAATGGCAATCCACTCCAGTGTTCTTGCCTGGAGAATCCCAGGGACAGGGGAGCCTGGTGGGCTGCGATCTATGGGGTCGCACAGAGTCGGACACGACTGAAGCGACTTAGCAGCAGCAGCAGCTACTGTACAGTAAAGTAAATCAGCTATATATATATATATATACATTTACCTCTACTTCTTTTGGATTTCCTTGCCATTTAGGTCACCACAGAGCATTGAGTAGACTTCCCTGTGCTATACAGTAGGTTGTCTACTATTGATTTTTTAAGAAATACATTTGAAGTCTCTGTATCTAGCATCTAATATTGTCATAACCTGGCTATTTACTAAGGTGCTACTAGCTCAAAAATTTTATCATTCTATCAAGTCTTAAACATTCCATTTGCCAATATAGAGAGCCATATGTGCAATTGGACTGAGTCCTGTGGAAACCTACAGTTTTTAGGTACTTTTTATTTTTAGCTATTAATCATCTTATCAGGGTTACATTCAAAGAACTTGAGTTACCCAAATACTCTTTTTTCCCATTTCTGCTTTCTCTCTGCTTTACTCATTGCCAACATTTACTGATATGTTCAATCACTAGCCTCTCAGGTAAGGGACAGCTGAACAGTATATAACTACTTATCACCCAAATCTTTATTTTGGTTTCCTTTTTGATATTTTTGTTTGTTGCATTGCGTGAATGGGATAGATTCAGGGGGCTCACAAATTTGTAGAAGAAGAAGAGAAAGAAGGGGAGGAAACTAGTTTTTATTGAGTCCCTTCTAGTCACCAGACACTGAACTTCGCACATTTTTATTTTTTTAACAATATTTTCTTATAAAAAACAACATAGGGATAGTTATTATTTTCCTCTTATAGAAAAAGGCTTGAGGTTATTCAGCGATTTGTGCAAGTTCTCACAGTTCATATTCAGAAGAGCTAGGATTCAAAACTAAATATTCTTAACCAGAAAGCCTGTGCTGTTCTATATTCCACAGGGGCTCTCTTTTATCATTCATTCTAATTCATCCCAAGTCAGCTTTTTAAATGTTTATCTATGTGAGTGTCCCCTTTACTGTTCCCAAATTATTTCTCTGCCTTCTCTACACACTTTAATAAACTGAAGGATCCAAAGAACAGGGTGGGTGTTATTCAGGTCACATCCCTAGATGGCATGTCACGTATGCCTAATGTTGTGTCTATAAAGTGCTCAAATTAATTCAAAATGCGAACTTCTGTGTTGAAAAGAGACGAAGTGATTGTCAACTACATTTAATACTTTTTTAGAAAGGGAGAATTTGCATAGACTGACAGCTCATTTTGTTTCCACATTCAATTTTAATATCTGGTTGTGCTTACCAAAGGACAGTCGTGTTTATTTGGCACCTGCAAAATCCCAAGGCTTATTTTCATGCTTGTAAATAGATGACAGATCAGTAAATAACATTATTCTTTAATGACACAAACAGCAAAGTAGTCTAAACAAGATTTGGTTAAAAAAATGTGTTTTCTGAGTAATTCTTTATACTTCCTCTAATGTACGGTTGCTTCCAACAAGTGTTCTATTTTTTTTTTTTTTCTTTTGAAGCAAAAGTCTCAGAAAGCAAAATTCTAAAACAAAAATAAAACAAATTTCTATGCTGTAAGGTATTTTTAAGATAACTTCAAGGTAACTAACCATGTGAAAATTTATCTATGGTTTTTTCTCTTTCAAAAATCTTCAGAATTAGAATTCTCTATAAGAACCAGAAATGATTGCCAGCAGGTTGACAGTGAAGCTCTGACTCATTTCATAACTTTGAACAGCATATGGACAACTACACATATCAGCGTATGCAGTGTATCTAAATTATATCCGTAGGAATCAGCAATCTCAGAACTAAATTGTCTTCCATAACATACACTGGAAAATATATGCTGTGCTGTACTGTGTATGACCAGAGCAATAATTTTAGGCTTATCGATTCTTGCAAAAGAAATTCTTAACTTCTGAGGGTACTCTTGTATTATGACTTAAAAAAAGAAAACCAAACATATGAAAAAAAAAAGATTTGGAAATGATACAAAATAACAAGAGCTTTATAAAAACTACTTAAGCAAAGAAAATCTAGTTTTCTGACCCAAACTCTACAGCCACACTCAACTTGGAAGTGCAGATCTGTTATCTATTTTTCTTAACTTGCACATCGCCTTTAATTACAGTTTAGACGACAAAATGAAACATAAATGGCTTTTTATCAACGAAACATTGCTGGAAGCATAAACAATAAATTATGAATTACTGAAGCAGAAGCCTTTTCAGATCATGTATGCATAATGCTATTCTGCATATTCGGAATCCCAGTTGGCCCCTTCTGTTTCATGCAAATCGAACACTACCTTTTATGATTTAACACTGAGGAAAAATGCCTTGCTTCATATGGGTAAAAGCTAGCACCATATATGAAAAAGCGCTCTTGTCAATGTTTGATGCTGTGGAAGTCTCCTGTGTGAGCAGAGTGGGCAGGATCACCATATTGGAAGCATGCGTGGATAGGTATTCATTATCACACTCACACAAGCACACAGTGTTCACTTGTTGCTTAGGTATGGTTGCCAGAGTAACCCAATAATAATGAGTCCACTGTCGCTGAGGAATGGAGGCTTTGTAAAGAACACTTGAGGAAAGAGATGCTATTTAGGAAAAGTCCTCTGTTAGTTTCAAAGCAGCTTGGTGTAGTGGAAGAATTTAATGAGACTCAAGATGGCCAGAAAGAGGACAATCGGCTTACCAGCGTGGTCCTCTTTGCTGTGTGGATCATCAGGAAGGCCTTTCAGGTCTCATTCAGCCCAGACGAGGTAAGGTGGCTTAAGAGAGAGGAAAGAGGAACTCTGCCTGGAAACCTACCTCCTGAACACAGGAGAGGTATTCATGAGGATTAAGGTGGAGAGAGGATGGAGAGCAGAGGACCAGCTCGGGCTGGCTTAGAAGGAGGGAAACCCACTTCCAATCAGTAAATTTTAGTTTTGGGGCAAGAGTCTTCTGAATTAAGTTGGTATTATTCAAAAGAGCAAAGGAAGACTGTCATTCATTTTCCAGCTTATACAAAATGATTCCCGTAGAGTCTGTTTTGGGAGGTAGTAGATGGGTTTAAAACAACTTGATATGCTAGAATGGAATGTCATCTTAACAAGCTGGAAACTGGAATTAGCCTTTGTGTGGAGAAAGCTGAGTTTCACGTTGGCAAAGAAGAAAGAAAAAAAAAAAGCCTGCATATTTAAAACTAGATCCAGGAATCCCAGCGATTTTGTGGCTGGTAAATATCTTCATTCTTTCCCCACCTTCCCGGCTTCCTATTTTTTCTCCCTTTTATGTTTCTTTGATGATACCCTTTAGACTGCAATGCATTGCAAGGCATATTAGTGAGGATCACGGTTTTCACAGCTACCAAATGAGGCCAGTTTCAGAACTACTGTGCAACATTCAAAAATCAACAGAATTAAAGCTACAAAGAGATCTGTTTGAGAACGGTAAACCAGAAGAGATGGAACATAGTACGGACATTTAGGAATTAATGGATTCATGTAAATAGGATCTTGTCCCATTTCATGATGAGTATTTTCCTATGTGCCAGACATTGGGATAAGAGCTCTGTAAGCCATCGGTTGCTTATATCCATCAAAGCACACCTAAGGGGTAGATAGGTGGTGTTACACTTGGTGTCACAGATGAGAAAATTGAGGCTTAAAATAACTAGTCTGCAGTCAGTATTCTCACAAGGGAGGTTTCTAGAGGATCAAAAGATGTGAAACACATCATGATTGAAGTTGGCCGTTGAGTTGAGATGGAAACCCTGCCAAACAAAACATGAATTATGCTCTAAACAGATAACTATGGAATGGACATTGAGATAACTGAAGGCACACCTATTTCAAAGCTCCAGTCAGCATCTCCATTATCCAAACTAATTACCAAAATCAGGCCTTTTAGAGTGAGGTTCTTGCTAATAGAATTTTGGTTAATGAAGTGTCATCAAGAAGAGACAAAAACAAAAATAGCGTCATCAGACACTCTGGTTTCCCCACTGTTTTTCCTAACCAGTAGTCTAATCAAGCTATAATTGAGGCCAAGTCGATGTCTTTCTTTCTCACAGACCCTCTTTAGGGCAGAGTTTTACGTTTATTCTCATTACTCTACACATGTGATTCAAATATTTCAGTAAAGATTCCCATTTTTCCAGCTAGCTTTCTGGCAATTTCCATCAAATCTTCTAACTACAGTGTGCAGGCTAGAGAAAATCATGTTTCTGTCAGCCTCTGATTTTCTGCATTCAAGATGTTTCTGTATCTGGGGGAAGTTCATTTATCTTCCCTGACTCGTTATAGTTAATTGTTGAGTATCTTCCATTTTCACAATTAGAATAGAAGTCAGTCCTGAAGTGCAGTCAGTCACACTCCCTTTGTTTATAAACTCATCCAACTGGAAGATGAAGAAAATGATACCTGGGGCTGCATAACTGAGAAGATATAAGTTGTTGTGGTTGTTTAGTGTGTACATGTGATGAGTGATTCATCACGTTTTTGACCTTTGTTTTCACCTTTATCTGTGTTGAAGTTTGCTTTCCTAATCTGGCAGGAATATAATTCTCATATATTCAGAAAGAGAATTATTTGTGAAATCACTCAACTGCAAAGAAGACAAGGCACAGTTAATTTCTATCTCATTTTGCTTTTGATGATGAATTAGTCAGCTGAAAATTGCAGAAGGACCAAGCTATATGAGAGGAGAGAAAGATCACAGTAAACTTAAACTGAAAGACACGCTGCAAGTTTCTTAGAAAAAGCCAAATGCTGAAACCATCTCCCTTAAAGATCCAGTTAATAAGAGGAGCCATCCACCCATCAATATGGATTTGACTATGTTGCCTCTCTCAAAATGTTAACTCTTATCTGGTGGGCTGGGACTTGTAAATCATGATGTTCTCAGTGGAGAAACATTAGCTATTGACCATTTTAAAGTCAATCTGAAGAAGAAAAAAAAACGTTCTGAATATGAGTTTATCATTTGATTTTCTCATGTTTCAAACATAAAATATACCATAGTTTTAGAGTAAATGATGTCTAATATTGGAATTTTTTTTTTTTTTTTGGTTGTTTTGTGTTCTCTTATCATCTTAAGGAATGGGTAACAGGCTCACAAAACATCATCTTATCTACCTTCTTATCAATGTGTCTCCAGCATTTTAAATCCGACAACTTCTTTCCATTACTTTAATGGTTTCTACACATTAAGAGGAGACAAACTGTGGTTTATGCCCTATTTTCTTAGAAACTATCCAGATTCCAAAAAAGTGAAAGAAAACTCAATGAATTTCTGATCTAGAAAAGGAGAGATAGTGTATAAACTTGACATATCTGTTCTAAAGACCTGTGGGTTCATGATTTATTCTATGGAGATGTTGAATATTTGGATCCTAAATCCAAAGTCACAGAGAACATATGCCCTAGTTTCCACAAGACAGTCCTGGTTTATGGTTTTTCTAGGCTTAAATATAAATAGCAACCCCTTTCACTTAAAAAAAAAAAAAATCCCAGTTGGAACAATAAATTATATGGTCGCTCTCTACAAAATAAATCAACACATGTTTTTATATAAACATTCATGGCACAGAGAGTGTTCTTTCTCTTCTGAGCCCTTTTGTGATACCTAGGACCAACCCCCCCCCGGCGCCTTTTTTTTTTTGTAATTATTTCACACACTTGTGAGGTAAGTCAAAACTTAAGTCATTATTTTCTAGTTTCAAGAGAAAACAGATAATCCACATATCTTTCATATTTTACTGCAAATTTTATTGAAATGTGTGATGGGGCACAAAGAGCTTTCCTAGGTGTACAAGCTTCTACTTTGTATTAATTCTAACAGTTTGAGAAAACACTTGAAATGCATTCACCTTAGGACTAAAATCTCATCTTTAAAGGGTTTAGGGCATAGTAAATACAGTACAAAGCTACACTTTCACAAGCATGCAGTAACAACCTTTCATTCATCCAATACATGTTTATGCAGTATCTTTGAGCCATGCCTAATGGCCATATCCTGAATTGCAGAATGCATAGAAAATGCCAAGGAGCTCAAAACCTGGGATGGGAAAACATTTCTTCACAGAGAATTTTTAAATGTAGGGCATTTGATATGCAAAAATAATGACTGATATCTGTTAGTTCACAATCAAAGTAAGAACTACCCACACTTATGCACAGACTTTCAGCTCAGTTTGGAATTTCCAAGGGGGCTCTCATTTTAGGCATAGTCATGTGACTTCCGCAAAAAAGAAATGTTGGCAGAGTTACCCAAAAAACAAAAACATGTACTTGGATTAGAGCTCCTAATTAAGGGAGGCTAAAACATGTAACTCCATCACTGAGGCAAGAGATCAAGATTTCGTCTCCTTAATGTTTGCAACGGTGGAAGCCAGCTGAAGGGGTAATATCTATATAACAGCTTTCTCATTTCCTTTTCTGTGATGCATTCATGATCCCCAAAGAAACAAGTAGCATTTGTTAAAAGGTAAGGCCAGAATATACTTTAACAAGGGCCATACATGTTATTTCACTTCATAAGGGAAGTTTTATCAAAATTCACTACCTCCTTGAAACAGAACAAAGCAAATAATCCAAATGTCATGAACCAGATTTTACTCTTCCAACTGAGTATAGTTTTTTTTTTTTTTACATAGACCATTTGTAAATCTAAACAGATGCCTATAATAAAGCCAGAAGACAGACCCTGACAACATATTTATTTTGCTAATCATTCTGTGAAACATCTGAAATGAAGACTTAAATACATCTGAGCCAAAATAAATAGCTAAAAATCCTTGTTAAATATACTGCAGCTTAGAAAAGAAAAATGTATAGAAGAGATAGACTTTTAAAAAATGATCTATGACCTTCCTGTGTAATAGACAACAGTTAAGGGAAACGGTTAATCTGAGCTGGGTTCTTAACAAATAATGAAATGGATTAAATGTTCTCTGTGAGTAAAAGACTTAACAATAAAATCAGTTCATATTAGCACCAAAATAACACTGATAAGGAGTGTCCTTCAAGAAGGATTTTCAGATCTAATTGCTGTTGTCAAAGTTGGTACAGGCTTAAAACAAATACCTCTAATGTGTACCCACAAAGCAGGCAAAATTAGAGTAGGCTTTCCCTAAAGACTTGGTAAACATTCAATTAAAACTTAACAACTGCAAAGTATAAGCCAGCTCCTCCTCTATCAGATATCTCAGTATCTTAAAATTACTGGAACTTTCACAGGGTTTAAATCTTTATTGTTCATTTCCTATAAGTAAGGTGATCGAGGTACTGTCTGGGGTAAAATTAACTTGCACATTCACAATTTCCGTACGTATTGTTTGAATACTGGAAAGAGGAAGAGTTGCAATTACCATGCCTTTAGGCTGATAAGCTAAATTTTAACTGCTCATAGGTGAAGAAAAAATACTGTGCTGATATTTTCAGTGAAATTATGAAATCACATCCTATTTTCTGATTTATATCCTATCCTGTTTCCCAATGCTAATATATTTACCTTCATTTTTCTTGATGGTAAAATTCGGATTGTTGACCATTTCTGGAAGAAGACTGTATAAGAAATAATGTCCATTTTTGGGATCATCTTTGTCCATGGCACTCACTGTTTGAATGACCTGTAACATAAAACTTGACGTCAGCATTTCTGATGACATCAGAGGGCTCGCACTGCCTTTAAAAGCTGAGTGACATTCCTCTCATGGAGTGATACTTTGGTCCAAGGAATCGTTTCCATTTTCTAAATTGTTATGGATGGTTTGTGCCACGGATAAGGAGAAACATCCATCACTTTGAAACCTAACCCTGATAAGTTCATGAAAATTAAGGTCATTACCTTTGTGTCCATTTATTATCTGTGGCTTGAAATAGCAAATTTCAGGGTATTTGAAAACATTTTCATTGGGCCTTTAGAGGTTTCTTTCCACTTTGAGTATGGGCGGGCTTCTAGAATGAAATTTGGAATTGTACAGTGATTGTAGTGTGGCTTCTGGGAGGATATAGGAGGTAAAGGACTTACATCTTGAATCCTCACAGCTCCTCTTTCATTTTGCTGATGAGGCTGTAAGTGCCAAAAAGCATGTTCCTGGACACAAACATCACTGCCACACACCTTTCTGAAAAGTTGTGTCTTCTGTTCCCTCCCAGTAATGAATACTGTTTTTAAAGCTAGTGGATAACACATGCAAACAATGCTTTGGAGTGCATCCTAGATGAATAAATTATAGGGCTTAGAAGAATTACCACCGTGCAGAGAACTGTTTGGATAGATACACATACTCAGAATCGGTGCCAGTTGAATGTGCTTATTTCATTTGCAGAGCTGCATTAACTTAGTGCTAAGTTGTTCCGTGGGATGTCAAGAGAATTCACTTAGTAATTCATATTTATAAATTTGTGATATTAATCACTTCAGTATGAAACGCTGGGCAACAGCTAATGGAGTATAAATGATAGCTTATACTTCTACTGTAAATAGCTACAACATAATTTCTACAAAAAAATATGCCCACGAAGCATGACTGTCAAGGAGATATCAGATTTACCATCAAAAAAACACAGAAATATTTTTAGATATGTGAAATTTAGAGAATACAATTTGATGCCTAATATGTCTGTCTGAACAATTATGTTCTATTCAACTTTGCCAGTATCATTAAAGAGAAAAAATTGGATCACTTTTTTTTTTTTTGAGAAAGATATCATTGCCTTGGACCTTATTGCCTACATAAGATGAGAACTACAATTTAATAACATTTCCAATAGCTGTAGAGTTTTGCACTGTATCACCCACATGCTATATGGTAAGCAGTATATCAAGGTTATTTCAGGCATAAATGAAATAACTTCTCTCATTTTCTATTTCTCCATTTTTAAAAAATGGAACATATTCCTACTTGGTAGGTATTTTACTCTTGTTAAGGACCTTGTGAAATGTCTTATAATTTTACTTAGCTTGAGTAACAGAAAATAGCACAAAATATAACTCATGGATAAAACAATGAGATAGCCATTAAGGTGATGGACTCTGAAATAAAGCTGCCTTGATAGAAGTCATAATTACTAATTGCATGACATGGAGGGACTTAACTCTTTTCGAAACTCAGTCTTCTTGTATTCCTAAATTTTAAATGAAAAAAATGCTTTTTTTCATAGGATCCTTTTCTTTAGGTAAATTCACATCAATTTCTTAACATACTGTCTGGTTCCTAGTAAATGTTCAATGAGTATTAGTCATCATCATTATTATTGACTATTTTTTGTTAAGGTCAATACCATTTTTTTCATGACATGGCACCTTGATAAGTGTAACAACTTTGATATTACACGAACAGGGCCTCACTTCTATCAAATTAGGTGGTAAAGCAATTTTATTTACTATATCTAAACAACTGGCATATTTGCCTTGACATTTAAGGGCAGAGAGATTCCCTGGGGTTCCAGTTTTATAAAGAAGGGGAGAAACTCTGAAACCCAGATGACTCTTTTATTATATACAACCTACACATACAAATATTGAACAGAATAATTTTACAGAAGCCTTCTTTTAGGCAGTTACAAAGAACAGAGTGGGGGAAATTACTTGTGAGTACATGTAGCATCATCTTCTTCCTTTAACCAATTTTGTTTCAAAAGACTTCTCTTCCCAAGTCCACCTATTGAAGAAGTAATTCCTGAAGTGTGTGAGCACATGTAAAGAAGATCAGGGACTTTCCCTGGTGGTCCAGCGGTTAAGACTCCATGCTTCCAATGCAAGGGGCATGGGTTTGACCCCTGGTTGGGGAATAAGATCCCATATGCTGTGTGGCATGGCCAAGAAAATATTTAGAAATAAATAATAATAATAATAAAAATAAGAAGAACGAATGAAAAGAGGATTTCTTGATATTCTGGGGGTGGAAATCATTCAAATTTAAATGCACTCTTGAAGTGTAATTAACAGATAGATCTCCTACAAGCAACACCATTCTTAATATTTCTAAGTCATCTTCATGAAAAAGACTCATACATGCTGGTAAGTGAATATACATGTTAAGCCCTCACAACCAAAACAAAAGAGGCAATAATTTAGCTTACCTGAAGTAAATGAGTGTAATTACCTGTCATACCACGTCTCAGAAGTTTGGTCTAAATATTACACCTGCAATGAATATTTTTCCCACCGTTTATTTAAGCCAGGAACTCTGTAAGACATGCGACTTCTTGAGCTTGTTGAACCAAAAACTCTTGGAATAGGGCCTAGAAATCTGTGTTTTAAACACTCTTCTTGGTGATTCTGATGCATGCTTAAGACTGGGATCACTCTTTTGAGTCAAGGGAAATGATTGGTGTCTATATGTCCCCCGTTATTATTCATTAGGAGAGTTTGTACTGTCAAATGCACAGCAAAATCAGGACATTATGTGTTGGGGAAAAAGTGGTGAAATGGTGAACCTTTAAACTATCTTCCCAATATCCTATGAACTGGCTATGGTTAGGACTTTGGTTTAAATCATTTTTGACACTTCATTTATTTTTAATGCAGATGGCCTGGCTGGTCATTTTCCCTTAAACTAGATGCTTGGTAGATCATTTGGAGGACTTTTATGCTATTAAAATGCATAAAGTTACCCATGTTTAAAAAGCTGAAGTCTTCATTGATGTAATAACATCTGAACACATTCTGTTTTAAACAACAGAAGAATAAGAAGCAAGGAAGTGCACCTCCACACAAGCAGATTTTATAGGCACACTGAGTTGATGGCAAATGAAAAGCGCACACATTTCCCACTGGGAGCTACTTAGACATCAGTTGATTTTTTAAGTAATTGGAGAACTATTTCATGAAAATGATATAAAAATTTTGGAGAAGATATCAGTTTGTTCATAAGTGATGAGTTGGTGCTTTTCCCCCCTCCCACTGCTGTTATCGATACTACTATTGATATGTAGTATATCGATATACTACATACTACTGTGTACAGCATACATACATAGCATTTAGTTTAGGGGACATATATACACCTATGGCTAATTCACGTTCATGTCTGACAGAAATCAACAAAATTTTGTAATGCAGTTATCCTTCAATTAAAAAATAAATTTTAAAAAAGCATCTAGTTTAAGTACTTCCTAGCAATAAAGTTAGGATGCAGTTGAAAAATCGAATGTTTGATAATGTATTGTGGATTAAGTTCAAAGGAATCTAAAAGCTCATATACATCTCATCAGAAAAACAAAGCTTATCTGAGGTCAGGCATAAGGAAATGAATTTCCAGGTTATACTTGGATTTCCACTGGAGCAGACTCTGACTTGAAATCAATGACCTTTCTAAGGCATAAAACTTAAAAAAGAAAGTTTTTTGGCAACTGTGGGCCATATCATAATTCTGACTCTCAAAAAAAATGATTCATTGGTAATCAATAACATTAAATCTCAAATTATAGTAAAGCAAGAATAGTAAAGCAAACCTCAGATTGCTATTATTAAAACATTTTCTTAAGCTTTAATTTAGACTTTTATACTGACACAAAAATATTTTGAATAGTACAGTTTTGCTGTTGTTATTAACTTTTCAAAAGGCAAGCAGCCAGCAAACAAACACATTTCTGGTGATCTGATTGGTTAATAATCTTAAAATCCTCGTGGAATCTATTAGAATATCCCCTCTGAGTTTCTGTAGGTATTATTCATTGATTTGTTCTTAAATGATGAGTGTTTCTTTTTTTCCCTCTCACTGCTGTTACAAAAGTATCTGACATATGGTAGCTATTTAATAAGTATTGTCTAAATGAATAAGTGAGCAGATGAATACATAAATCATGTCAGGCATGCTTTAGCATCATCACTAACTCTTACGTAACCTTGAGAGGTAGACATGAAGAACTCTAGTGCATCAAAGACATTATGACATCTGATTCCAAGTAATTTGGATAACAACTCCTACATCCTCCTGCCCCTGTGTCAAAATCTTGGCGTTCATACCTTCTGCACATGTACTTCAGTTAAACTGGGGCTCAGACTTCCAATATTTTGGATAGCATAAGGATGAACTTATCCATCTTTGCCACCTATGTTATTTATTTTATGAGTATTAAAGGTTCCCCTTTGATTTTAAAGGTGGTAGAAAGCGAGTGAGTGAGGAGACATTAAAGGCAGTATAGAAAGGACAGGATAATTTTTGGTTTTCCATTCATTCTTTGGACTAATATTGATGGTTTTTATCAGTGAAATACTAACTCCTAATTTCTTAGAATACTAACTAACTTCTGATTTACTGAAATACTAACTTCTAATTTCTTAGATCCGACTTCCCTAAGGCTCTGTGGTAAAGAACCCACCAGCCAAGCAGGATACGCGGGTTCGACCCCTGGGTTGAGAAGATCTCCTGGAGTAGGAATGGCAACCCACTCCAGTATTCTTGCCTGGGAATCCCAGGGACAGAGGAGCCTGGCGGACTACAGTCCATGGGGTCACAAAAAAGTCCAACGTGACTTCAGAGCTACCCAACAACAAATTTCTTAGATCAGTAGTTTTCAACTTGAGGGAGGAAAAAATGAAACATGAAAGCAAAATTGTAAGAAATTATAGGAGGAAATACAGGAATTTGAGAAAGTACGTTAAAACCCATAGGATGACCCAATTATCCTATTATTTTCAAAACTTTGTAGCATAGTTATAAATAAGCACTGTTCATATCCATTTAATGGATAGTTCTGGATACTTTTTTTTGGTAATAATTTTCAAGACAATTCATGTATACCAAGATTTTCCCTTTACTCCCCAAAGTGTTTTGTTATGTCTTATTTTTTTTGCATGAATATACCCTTGTCTTTAAAAAGCACTCAGTGGCTCTTTAGAGTGTGCATCTTAGAGTCTGAACTATAGAAAATACAGCAAGAAAACGCACATTAGATTATGTATGTTTCTTTTAAGCACTTAGTAAAGTCCTCAGACCTCTGGCTAGACTTTTGGGATCTGTGCCTTCACTAACCTGCCATAGAACTTCCAACATTTTTGTTTCATTCTTTTTCACTCCACTTTCCTTTACTGAAACTGAGTTGACATAAAATGATACAAAGCAAAGACTCTTGAAGGATGTATTTATACAAAGTTTGAAATTTTCAGCTGCTCCTGTTTCTTATTTTCTTTTGCTGGTCTCTGCATATTTCATGTGAATTTTGTATACCTCTGAAATGATTAATATTTATTTTTAAAAATTTCTCCATCACTTGCTCTGCTTTGAAAACCTCATTAGTAGGGCAAAATTCACAGTTTCAACATAGTTTAGAAGTCTCAACTTGCTTTTCTCCTCTCCATCTTCTACTATGTAACTTCACAGGAATATTTCCTGATGCCTCATGAATATCATAAACATTACTTCCTAGGCTGAAAATGCTAAGCATAATATTGTTTATTCTTCTGAAGCAAGATTTTTCCAGCTGAGTTCCATTTATCACTTGTTGTATCGTTTTCTATGAAGGAAATTCAAAAGATTTTATAATCAACTTTGGTAAAGGCCAAGGACCATTTGGGATTCATATGTATTTATTAATGCAAAATCAATAGAATATAATGTTGTTTAACTGTTTAATTCAGTGGTCCCCAACCTTACTGGGGAAAACACGCACATACACACAGGCACATCACATACCATAGCATTTACTGACACACTTTACCGTAAAGGTGCTTCTCAGGCATTCCCTTTAAGACATGCTATCCTCTAAAACCCTGCATGAGTCTTAAAGTCCTGGAACCCTCTTTAATCTCCTTTTGAAGGTGTTGTGTCTACATAGCTTGGTGGTTATAGCACTAACTTCATTAGCATCTCTGCCCTTCTGATAATACATCAGCTCCTCTTGGTATAAAGTTAAGTGAAAGTGAAAGTTGCTCAGCCGTGTCTGACTCTTTGTGACCCATGGACTATATGGTCCATGGAATTCTCCAGGCCAGAATACTGGAGTGGGTAGCCTTTCCCTTCTCCAGGGGATCTTCCCAACCCAGGGATCGAACCCAGGTCTCCCACATTGCAGGCAGATTCTTTACCAGCTGAGCATAAGGGAAGCCCAAGAGTACTAGAGTGGGTAGCCTATGCCTTCTCCAGCAGATCTTCCTGGCCCAGGAATTGAACTGGGGTCCTCTGCATTGCAGGAGGATTTTTCACTAACTGAATAAAATAAAATCTTGCCCAATTTATGTCACTAACACAAAGCCTAGGATGACAACATCCTAATGGTTACTGTCAATTTCACTTTCTTCAAAAAGGTGTGCTCATCACCATGGCTTCCATGAACAAATAAAAACAAGCATACACATGTGGCCACCATGCTGCTGCTAAGTCGCTTTAGTCATGTCCGACTCTGTGCGACCCCATAGACGGCAGCCCACCAGGCTTCCCCATCCCTGGGATTCTCCAGGCAAGAACACTGGGGAGGGTTGCCATTTCCTTCTCCATGCTTCCATCTAAATTCTTATCCACTAGCTTGAAGGTTGAAAATAAAACAGAGTAATCATTCAGTAACAGCCCAAGATTTGTAAACAACCCTTTATACCATTTTTTCTCCTGTGGATCATTACTTATTTAGGTGAGGGGCCAGAATAAAGCCTGTGGATTTGGATTCATGCAAGAGGGTCAGCCAAAACATACAGAGGCTGCAAACATGATTTCAAGAAATATTTAGATTGTATGTGGTCCTGTAAGTTGATTCTGATGTACTTGAAGCAAATAATTATATTATCCCACAAATTCATATGGGGAGAAGTGATGTAGGAGCCCTTTCTTTACCCTTGATAAATATAAGACACTAGTTATCAGAGGAAGAGTTACTCCAATATAGGGGAATAGGTTGTCCTAGTTTATATTGACTCATTTAGGGATTATTTATAGTGTTTCACTCCAAATCAAAGCTCATAAATATATAACAATAACAGCAATAAAACCAAAAAATCTAATAAAATATTTTGCTATTAAAATTATGAAACTAGTTAAAATATATAGTACCAGTTGTTATAGTTATTTATTGAGTACTTGATGTTAAGTTGGATATTCCTAAAATATGTTTAAACTAACAGAAGACCCAAGGTTACAAAACCAGTAAATGGCAGATCTATGACTCAGACTTAGATTGTGCTAGTTTCAAACCTTCAAAACTTCTGTTTTTTTTCACTCTGCTTTTTGTTTTTTTAGCTTTCCCCCTCTGTCAAAGTCCCACTCTAAAAGTTATGCTTCTATTAGAGACTGTGTCTAAAAGTTATGCTTCTATTAGAGACTGTCTTGAAATGTTTTGTTACATGTGTCGTCTTCACAGAGTTTTATGCATTCCACTGATTTACCATCTCCTTACTCCACCCAAAGTAAAATGAAAATTGTATTTTATGCATTTTGTTGAGGCTATCAGTTTCATCTGTTCTAAAATCAATCTTCTCTCCCTCTTGTGTATGCAGATAGATCCTGAAAGATGCCTTCTGGCAGGAAAGTTAAAATTAAATCTTCTATATTTATTGTTTCATGAGTGTTACAAAATGCCATAATTTCACTTCATTGTTTAACATTTATTAGAAAAAGACCAACAGAAACTAAATATATATGTATATAAGTAGAGTACCAAACTCATTCACTGCTGCTGTTGATCAAGGGCTAATTCTACTTTTCTTATTATGTAGAATGCTTTTGAATAGAGTGTGTTATTGATCACGGGAGTTGACTTTTTTTTTTGACAAGTGCTCATTCTTGATCAGAATATTATTCTCATTAATGGAATTCCAAAATCTGCTCCTTGGGAAGCATTGTGAAATCCTAGAAAGTACAGGGACTGGGACACCTTCAAGAACAGACTTTGAAGCCCATGTTTCTTACTTTTCATGGGTGTGGATAGACTCTTACTCTTTTCTCAGCCTCAGCTTCCACATTTGTAAAATGTCTTTACACCAACTCCAAGCACAGTGGTACTGAGTGCATGTCAGATGTCTGGATGTATTACTGGATGCATGGAAGCATGCAGCCTCCCCAGTCACCTCTCTCCCCCTTCACTGCCAGCACAGGCCAGGCTACCATTATCTTTTGCGATTACATCCTTCTAGATGCTCTTCCTGTTTCATTGCTCATGCCCACATCTCTGTGTGTGTGCACATGCATGTGTGTGTATGGATTTTATTCAAACATAATACTCTTTGTCCAATTTCATTTTTCTTATTATATTCTTATTAAACTTGCTTATTACCCTTATTATTCTTAGCCACAGATGCCTTCAATTTTTCGAACACACCAAGCTTTTTCTCCCTTCAGGATCTTTGCACAGGCTTATCCTGTTGGCTAGAAGACTTCTGCTTTCACTTCTTGTATGACTACCCTCTTTTTTTTTTTTTCAGTTTCAACTTAAATTATACCCATTTAAAAAGTAACTGTCTTGACAATGCCACATAAAATATCTCTGCTTTTTCTATACTCTCCTGTCCAAGTTGTGTTAGTGTTTTCTTCAGCGTAATTTTTAAAATTTATCTTATTGATTCATTCTATCCTTTTTATTATCCCTCTTCCTCATTCAGTTCCATTAGAAGGAACTGAATTTTTTGTTCTTTTCACATTGTTTCCCCAGGTAATATTACAAAACTTGGCATCCTGTAGATGCGTAGTAAATATTGTTCAATAAATAAATGAATGATTTTTCATTTATGCACTATATGTCTGTAAATAAAACAAGTGTCTCAATGGTAATATCTGAGAAATTAATTATTAAAGTATTTGTCACTGCTAAATTAGAATGATGCTTCTAAAATTTTGTGAATGTCCATTACATGAAGAACGTTGGCTAGATACCTATCTATAAATATAGGCTATTATCTTTTTCTTTAACCTGTGATAGTCCCATGATAAGCAAACTTTATATTGCCTCAGTATTGGTCAGAGAGAGAAAGGATTAAAAGAGATAAATCAAAGTATATTTTTAACCCAGACATAATTAACTTGATGCTAAATAGCACATCTCATCTTCTACAGATGATGATGAGGCTTAAATTATATTCCACTAGATTTATTTACAGTAACAGGGAAGCTCCTTTCTGAAGGGAAAAAAAAAGCACTGAAAGGGTCTATTGTTAACTAATTATCGAATGATAAATATTCTCTAAGACTTCAGAGACCTTGACTCACATTTCATATTTAAACTATTTTAATTCTCTATGTATGGTAAGCAAGAGGTAAGCATCTAAAATAAAATCCTAGAAAGAGCCTCTTGAGGAGATAAAATGTAGAACAGAGTTATGGAAGCCCCTTTGGCAACACTGGCCATTGATGTTCTGTAATTTTCATGTTTGGTTCTGAGTGTGGTGGTACCATCACAGTGAAGGAAGACACTGGTTTCTTCTGGTGGAGCTGTTACCTGGTCCTCCACCTCTCCCGTCAGAGGTCCATTCTCCTCAGACAGAACCTGGTTTATCCCCAGCTGACTTCTTCTCAGCATCTGATAGATGTTCCCTATCTCTGGTGGCATGTGTCCTTTTTAAGGGATCTTTTCATTAAGATACTTCCATTTCCTCTCATCTCTTTAACTTTCTTTCTGCCCAGAGGACTTGAAATATTTTCTTGCAATTCTGTTATTTCTAATTTTATTAAGTGTCTACCAGAGAGAAAACTCTATGTGGAAAAAGATTGATGTTTGTCTGCCACTAAGTCCCCAGTACCTAGCCAAGTTCTGGGACATATTAATAGTTTGTATTCAATAAGCATTTACTGACTGACCCAAACCTATCAAACTATTAGATACATACATTTTCAGCCATATATCTTCCTTTCTAATTTTGAAATCCTCAACTCATACCCTCATTTCTGCTTTGACCATCAAATAGGAGTAAGTAGAGAGAATCTTTTTATTCATCCTGTTAAACTGAGGGCCAAGTCATGGTAGTATTGAATTGGAGACTAAAAATATACATCACCTTATAACTTTTAACTTAAATTACCTGTAGCTATTTGGGGGAAATTATGTTAAATAAGAGTAACTAGCTAGTTACTATGGAGAAAGCAATGGCACCCCACTCCAGTACTCTTGCCTGGAAAATCCCATGGACGAAGGAGCCTGGTAGGCTGCAGTCCATGGGGTCGCTAAGAGTCGGACATGACTGAGCGACTTCACTTTCACTTTTCACTTTCATGCATTGGAGAAGGAAATGGCAACCCACTCCAGTGTTCTTGCCTGGAGAATCCCAGGGACGGGGGAGCCTGGTGGGCTGCCGTCTGTGGGGTCGCACAGAGTCAGACACGACTGAAGTGACTTAGCAGCCGCAGCAGCTAGTTACTAAGTTTTAAATAAGAGTAACTAGTAATAAGAAAATACCACATTAACATTTTAACTTTGAAATGGAGGGATTATTTAAAAGGATTCTACAAGGGATTCTCATTGATTTTTTTCCTTATAATATGGACTGTGAATTCTTTTTCTCTGTCATGGGTGGTCATTACCCTCTTAAGGGAACCAATTCAAGAAAATGTCATCTTTTACTTCAGCATCATGAGAAGGTGGCAGAATGAGATAGGACTTCAAGTTCTGCTTTCACCAGTGAGCCTATAACAATTTTAGCACAGGTGTACCATGAGCTAGGGATGCCGGCCTAGAGAAGAGGAAGTGGTTTTCCTTTCTTTTTCTGTATTTTAGACTCTGTTTAAATGAGTCCAATGGAGAACAGTCAAGTGCAGTAGCATCCTCTTGTGTTCATATTGCAACTGGTTTTCATTCTGTGAGATGTTTTAGAAACCTCTTTACAGAGGGTCACCCAATGCAGAAGATTTGTTACAGATTGGGTTTTTTTGATGGCTTGTGCTTGATTATTGCTAATGATATCCAGCTACATCATCTCCTAGACAGCAGACCTTAAATCCGTATCTCCCAGGCAAACCAGACATTTCAAAGTCACCTGCACTTCTTTCTCTGAGGCTGTTATAAAGCAGACATTAATTGTTGAAAAATATAGAGATGACTGAGTTTAGTGCTAATTCAGTTTTTGACTTTTTTTTTTGCATGAGACTGTGATAATTGATATTCTAATTTCAAAATGAGTCATGTGGTAGGATGAAACATGATGGAAAGTGCATCCGTGCTGAACTTTTATAAGTAAACACTATTTAGTGTGGATAACAAATATGAATTCTTGAAAATGTTAAATATAAAAATGAGATATTTGAGCCATTAAAAGTGACCTGGGAATGATGTAATGAATCAAACATGAGTTCTGACTAGCACAAAGGATTCAAGGAATTCAGGAGCTATTTTAACTGTGTGTATCAACCAGTCAGCCATATGTCCAAAAAATTTTGCTGAACAGACAAATATCTGATATCTTCATGTAAATATGAAGTCAAATAAACATGCCTAAAGATTCATCTGAGGATAAGATAGTGCAGTGTACACACACAACAAACATTTTTTCACAGAGTGAGTCATTCATGTTGATTTGCAAAAATCATAAAACAAAGAATCGACTTTTGTTTTTTATTTTGATCTTGCATAGGAAAGGTGATGAAACAGTGTATTTTTTTTTTTCTGAGGATTAAAAACTGCTGATGAATCATTAAAACCTTGGAAACAGTCAAAATCCACAGGGTAAACCTCCATATTTCAGGAGGTCCTAAGGTATGCATGTCAATATCACAAGTGAAGCCAATGTGGAATTTTTGAAATATCAATGCCATTGACTCTCTGAACTTATGTGATGAGTTTTACATGAACAATGTAGTTTTATTTAAATTCTAAAGCATTTGACAGTTTCTGTATGATCAAAAATGTCTGACATAACTCTGTGATTGGCTATATCATCCAGCAACAATCTGGCCCACACAACCATACCCTTGAAAACTGACCTTGCGTGTATTTTGACCAAACTCTCTCCATCAACTCCATTCACCAACTTTAGCTAAATGATATTTACTGTCACGTATTTAAACTCCATCCTCAAAGGATCACAAATAAAAACACTCAAAGGATAAGACAAGTAGAGGGCAATTCAACATGATGAGATTAGGAAATGCTGAAACTAATGTTAGAGTAGTATTTTAAAAAAGAGGTCACCTTTGGCATATCACTGCTGAAGGTAAATATTTTGATTATAACATATATGATGCCTAGTATTTAAAATTGATTTTATTATTAAAATGTTAGCTTTTAACTTATGTGCACACACATATACTTGTGTCGTCTTTTAGTGAGTGGAAACAACGCTAATCCTTCAGACAGAGGAGAATAGTCTGGGGAAAATGTCCACTGTTTTATAGGGGAGCAGCCACTTGATCTTCTGTAATAAGTACATAAAACTATAGAGCCACAGTGCTATTCCCTTCTTAGGTGGAAAAAGTCTGACTCTTGTCAGGTAAACGCTTGGAAAATAGTAAGTTGCATTCCTAACACCCACATGAGGCACAAGAATAGTTGGATTAACAACTCCAATGTCATGCTGTCAGCTGCTGTTTATTTAAATTAAAATGTCACCATCCAGAAATAAATTAGGAAGTTGAAAAACGATAAATTTCTTAAACATACAGTACTTTGGCACCTTGTTAAAGTAAATCTATTACATTTGTGGTTTTTTTCAAACTTTACATAGACTATTTCCATTATGACATTCAGAGAATAGCAGGTTTGGTTTTTGTTGTTCTTTCTTAACTCTCTCCCTCTCTCCCACCCTCTACCTCCTTTCCTGCCTCCCTCTCCCCTTCATTCTCCCCTTCCCTCCTCCCCTCCTTCCCTCCTTTCCTTCCTTTCTTCCTTCCTCTCTGTCTCTCTCTGTGTCTCCATTGTCTTATCTAAGCTATATAAGAGAGGTTAAAAAAAAAAAGTTCCATCAATACACATCAATACACAATTATCAGATGCTTTACTTGCATGTCTAAAACATGTTGTTCGTCTTACGTCTATCTAAATATAGCTACACCTAACAGATTTAAAAATGCACTTCTTACAACTGGTCTTTCTAGGGTTCCTTATTATGTGTTATTCCTACCTTTGTTATGAAACGAACATGCCTTCCCCATGGGCTTTTTTTCCCTTCACGTCCTGTCATTTGAAGGTTTAACATTTTGGCCCCATTACTCTAAGACCTCCCCTGTGATCATCCCTATCCTGAGATATTTTAAGCTCTATTTTGGCTCCGGGTTCATGGCACCACGGGCCATTTCTTTTCAGGAGCCAATTTGGTCATAAGTCAGAAGAGAATAACATCTTGGAAAGAAAAATACTCTCTCTCTTTTCCCATGTGGATGATTCTTGCCTATGACTTTGCAGGTTGTAAATGATGCAAATGCACACTATAATGCAGGTTAATCAAATATGAGACAGTGGTATACAAACATATTCAGCATTAACAACATGGAGATATTTACTTGGCCGGGTTTTCCATTTTCACATAAAAATGCCTCATATTCGGATGCGAATTCAGGGGCGTTGTCATTGACATCCAGCACTTTAATAGCAACAGGTACTCGGGATATCTGACTGTGGTTCCCTATGGGAAGGAAAAAATAACATCAGCATTGAGGATACTGCATTTTAACGTGCAACTCAACTTTCTGCTCGAAAGCCTGTGTGTCTGTTTCAACTTCCCTTAATTAGGGTGTTTTCAACATGGTGATTATGGAATCTGACCATTCGGCAAGGAAAAAGAGCAAGTGCTTGGCTGCTTTAAAAAAAGTATAAATTACTATTCTAAACACCATTTGCTGGAGCTTAGCTTGATAGACGGTCTCTGAACAAATTGCAAGAGGCTTCCTAGATGAAGAAAGCTTTATTTTATTGATAAAGCCCATTGTATGAAAGGAAAAATAATTCTAATATTTATCTCTTTGTTTATCTTGGGTAGAACACAGCCCATTTTTGCACTATTACATGTTTGACTGACTATATATTAAAGATAAACATCAAAACCCCAAAAAAGGCTAGAACCACATTAACTGTTGAGAAGGTATCTTTAATAATGATAAAGGGGATAATCTTAAAGATAGGGACTCATATCTTATATGAATTTTATTTTGTACTAAAAATTGACCTTGGGATCTTTTTGGATTAGATAAGCCAAGTTATTTTAATATTGTCATTTTCATAAAGATTTTCATCAGTGTAAACAGATAATAATCTTTTAATCTTTCCATGTCAATTCCAGTAGCATGGAACTTAATGCATAATCCTTAATCTTTAAGTCCTTAAATTTAAAAAGTTATATGCAGACACACACACACAAACATGCATGCACAGAAATAAGGTTCATTAATACATTGCTAACCTGGCCAAATGATAATTTTTTATTTGTAATAAATCCAATACTGTTTGACTCTGATTGTACCATGTAATAATCTTTTGATCATGTGTAAATTACACAGAATGTATTGAAAAATGGAGAAGTATTTGTGTTTCTGTGGCACTGAATATTTATAAGCAAATCAAAAGATAGATCTTTAGCTTTTGAATATGAAGAAATAGACTTGTATTTGATATATCAAACTCTTCTTTCTGACAGCTGATTAAATTTTGACTTCTGAAACCTTCAAATATTCATTTTTTCCATTAAATATAAAAGTATTTTAAAGCACATGCCAAATAATCAGAGCCATGTTACAAATTTATAGTTGGTTGACCCCACTGGCAATGCTACGAGATTTGAATTGGGTTAACTACCACGGCTATTCACCAATATGCTAATTTGATTAACTATGGATGGATGAACATCATCCTTTGGAATTCCAACCACTAAGTAATGAAACATAATCTCACTTTCCCAAAATCATACCAGTAGCCTCAAATGTCTCACCTCTACTACTCCTTTTTCTTTTACTCTATTATGTCTGATGAATTAACTCATTCCCATTCAGAGGGGATGCATACAGCTCCCCACATCAATGTAAGGGAAAGTTTTTGTAGCATGTGACCCTAAAACAAGAAACTTACACTGTACCTTTTATCTACTTGAATCAGGTAGATGAATGAGTTATAAGGTATTTGAAATAAGGTCTGATTATATCCTTAAAGATGTACATCTCTTTTCTAGTCTGACCATGAGCTCAAGAGCAGTTGCTGAAGTATAAAGAGGAATCTAGTGTTTGTAGAAAACAAATAAAGTTTGGTCCCCCATCTCTGTCTTCCACTACCAATGGGATTCTGAAAATGGTATTTAACCTCATTTTATTCCTGAGGAAACTGAACTCAATACCTTGACACTGCCGTTACAGAACTGTTACGTACATTATATGAGAAACAGTTCGAAGTGCTCAGATCATGGTGGGCACATAGGAGTATCTTATAGCCTTTATGTTTTATCAGTGGAAGTGTCAACACTGTCCACATTCAGTGTGCACTATGTCCAGTGCAAGGTATTTCTTAGAGTCGTTTCATTCAGTCCTCACTAAGGAGCTGTGAAATAGGTAATGTGATGTGGAGATGGACGCTTAAATGGCTACATGTCTTTACCAGTACATATCAATTTAAAATTAACTCCAAGACTCCAAAATGTAGTTTTGACCTTCCAAACATGAGTCATGCACACAATATTATATTGATGAAGTTTAAAACAAAATATATTTTGTTCCTTTGTAAGGTAACTAATCACTGTCATTTCTTCAAGAATACATATAGACTTGCTGTATTTATTTCAAGTTTGACTAAAGTTTGAGTACAAATATAAAAATCAAGCCGGCTAAATCTAATAGGTTGTGCCATCACTGATACTCTCACAACTGCACTTATAATCAGCCAGCCTCTCTGCGAAACTAAACAATTTAAATTCTGTATTTTTCCTTTTACTTCTGTTTCACCCTAGCAAAGCCTCTTTCCTTGATTAATTTTATTTTGTAATTCTCTGTATTTCAACCTTGAGAACTATTGCTTATTTATTTATATACCAATCATTTCTTCCTTGCCACATTTTTAGACCAACTTTTGTATATATAAATGATTAGAGGAGACTTCTATTATGCTTTAGTCTCATTAACCATTCAGTTCATAAACAAATGACGATCAACACAGACTTGAACAGTGAGTAAATAGGTGCATTGTCTTATAAGACTATATAAGTACAAGAAAAAGCTATCATACTCTTTAAACATGATTTTGCTCCTAGAGAAGTGAAGAAAATGCTGATCTTATCAAGTTAGATTCACTGAAAATTGTTAATGGGGCAAAGTCTACTAAACGTGATATTTTTGTCTTCCCTCTTATACCTTGTATACACACACACACACTTCAAAGGCAAACATGAATATAAAGATTTTACTCTCACTATTTTGGCAGAAGGATAATTATGCCAAGGCGCATATTCTTCTCTTCTCTTAATATCACATTTGTAATGAATGTAGTTATCTCGTAGATCTAAATGGCTAGCAGGTGGTAAAACTCAAGCATAGAGGATAGGGAATCTCCATAAGCTTCTTTTTGGGATAACTCTCAACATTAAAGTGCTATATGGTTTCCTCTTATTGTAAGATCTGGAACAAGGTAGGTGTTTTACTATCCAGGGGCCCAGATCCCTAGAACAATACCATCTAATTTTGTTGTTGTTGTTATTAAAAGTAATACAGGTTTGGGAGCTATCACTTAATACTGTTCTAAGATCACGAGCATATGGTCATTGGTGAGTCATTGAAATATTTTTAGATGAGATTACAATTTTAAAAGTTAGCAGTAAGCTTTCTGACAAGAGAAGTTATGGTTTAATTTGTTTTCTTAAATGTATGAATGTGCCAGACACTTTGAATATTTCTAGAAACTGCTAAAACAAAGAGGAAAACAAAGAAATATGCATGCATGCTCAGTCCCTTCACTCGTGTCCAACTCTTTGTGACCCCATGGACTGCACTCCACTAGGCTCCTCTGTCCATGGGATTTCCCAGGCAAGAATACTGGAGTGGGTTACCATGCCCTCCTCCAGGGGATCTTCCTGACTCAGGGATCAAACACACGTTTCCTGCAGCCCCTACATTGCAGGCAGATTTTTTACCACTGAACTGTCTGGGAAGCCCCAATAAAATATAACAATAAACTAGTGCTATATATCCCTCAAATATCCCCAAATGTGTTATCATTATCTATATTAGATGAATATGCATGATTGAAATTATTTCATCTTATCATAATTTTCGACACAAGTGTCATATTTACATGCCGAAGATTCACTTTTATCTAAATTAATGAAATGATGGGAGTTCAAATTTTAAAGATATTATAGAGCAATAAAATTAATTAGATATGCTTCTGAGGAAATTATTCATGTCCTTTGTGACTGGCCCCCAAATGTTTGCCTTTCATCTGATACACAAACATTAAATATAAAGATATTATAATTAGAAACTTGATTAGCATTCATTAAAGATTAATTTTCTAAACACAGGAGATGTGACAAAGTGGTCTGGAAGGAAAAGCCCATTTCAATTGGCCACAAAAGTCAACTCTTTTCACAAATGATGGAAAAAGGCTGAAATGGCACCTGGTATAAACAATTCCTTGACTTCTACCGTGTGAATCTTAGTGACTTTCTGTCACCTCTCTGTCACATAGCCTCATGAATTGCCCATTAATTTTGCCCTTTTATAATCAAAGGTAATGGAATACTGCCAAGTCTACGTTACTTGGGAATTTGCTTCTAACTAGTTTCCACAAGCTGCTGTTTTTGCAGGCCTTGACTGAAATAAACAACCTCTCCTTTTCAGGCTATAAGACAGAAAAAATAATTTGACAAATTTAGATATACTGGTGGGCACAATAAATAATTCTTGAGCCTTCCACGAGTAGAAGGGTGGAAGGCTTGAGCAGTAAATTACAGTCAACAGGGGGAATGCAAAATAAGAGAATTTATAATTGAATAGGGATGAGAGGATGGTGGAAGTTTATAAAATAGGATGATTTGAATTGAATATATGATACAAAACATAGCATCTTAGGAAATTTAAAATAAAACTAATGGAAATTTCCAAAAAGATTTTGGAAAATAATTTCAATAGTGAATTTAGGCTCTCTGGTGACTAAGGAAAAAAAGTTTTTGATGCATATTTTACCCATAAATAGTGTGATTATTTCTAAATCATTAGTCATGGTTCATTAATCCATATATTATTAAACAGCATAGAAACGAGGTGAAATATAATTAACCAGTGGACACCAGCAGGATAGAAAAGCTGTTGGGGATTTTTTTTTAATTTTTATTGGACAAATATATCACTTGTATGTGGAATCTAATTACAAATGGTATAGATGAACTTATTTACAAAACAGAAATAGACTCACAGATGTAGAAAACAATCTTATGGTCATCAAGGGGGTAAAAGGGGAAAGGAATAAATTGGGAGATTGGGTCTGACATATACATAATGCTTTATATAAAATAGATAACTAATAAGGACCTAATAAGCCCAGGAAACTCTACTCAATATTCTGTTGGGGATATTTTTGATAGGTTTTTCTCTTTACAGTATTATTTTTATGCATTACCCTTTCACTACCATAGCAACTGTATTAATGCATCAGTTAAAACACAATCTATTATTTCCCTCAAATAAATACCAAGAAATTTCAGCATCAAGAGAACCAGTTGATCACCAGAATTTTTACAATTTTTGATTATGTTATTGTGAAAATTCCAGCAAACCAGGCTGTAAAGAGGAGTCATTCTGTTTTATTCCTTAAAATCACCTTCATATTTAGAACAGTTTCCAACTAAATGAGAACTTTAATCAGATGGTGGCTTTGGTATCAAATAAATAAAGCTTGTAAGGTATAGGTTTTGAACCAAGTATGAACCAAGTAGTAACTCTCAGAAGAAAGGTGGGGAAGTGCTTTCTCTCACTGTGAATTTTGTGGAGTTAGACATATTTGAAAATGCCTTAAACTCTCCAGAGAAAACAGCTCTTAAATGGTGACTTTAGTTCAAGTCCTCACTGACCCCTGTCTGTGCTCCCTACTGACTGTGAAAACGCATGCTGTTTGGTCCCAGCATTTTCAAATGTTCTCTAAAACGGGAGAAAATGTGTAAGTCTCTTATTTATTACATTCATCTTAAGTGAACCTCCATGTACTGGAGTCCTTGGCAAGCCCTCGCTCCACCTTCTCCTACACTCTATAATGAACCTTCAGTGTCCTTATTTCGGCTCACAAGAGTTGAAGTCCTAAAGAGTACGGTAGGCACATTTATGGTGGTGAAGTTCTATGGAAAAATTTTTAGAGCCATTAAAGTAAGGACTGATGTTATGAACCTCTCAGATACTATGAGTCTATGAAATGTAAAACTTTAACAGTCACATTCTATATAAAGGCAACCTTAATGGCAGTTTATAAATGAAAAATTAGTACTAATGGGAACAGAACTGTTACATTTTCCATTTTTATATTAATATGTTATATAATACTATGCTGCTGTGCGCTTAGTCACTCAGTCATGTCTGACTCTGTGACCCCAAGGACCCTCTGTCCATGGGGATTCTCCAGGCAAGAATACTAGAGTGGGTTTCCATGCCCTCCTCCAGGGGTTATATAATACTGCCTACTTTTAATAGTCTTATTATCATTAACATTTTACTTCAACGTAAAATTTATAAATATGCATTATTTGCCAAACTTTTTCCCAAGATCTTTTTTTTAAATTATTTATTTTTAATTGAAGGATAATTTCTTTACAATATTGTGTTGGTTTCTGACAAACATCAACATGAATCAACCATAGGTATACATATGTCCCCTCCTTCTTGAACCTCCCTCCCACTTCCTTCCACATTCCACCCCTCTAGGTTGTTAGAGAGCCTTGGTTTGAGTTCCCTGAGTCACACAACAAATTTCCATTGGCTCTCTAATTTACATATGGTTATGCAAAATAACCTGGGTTACTGTGTTACTCTCTGTGTTACTCTCTCCTTACAACCCACCCTCTCCTTCCCCTCTGCCCAACCTCCATGTCCATAAGTCTGTTCTCTATATCTGTGTTTCCACTGCTGCCCTATAAATAGGTTCATCCATACCATCTTTCTAGATTCCATTTATATGTGTTAATATATGATATTTTTTTCTCTTGTAATAGGTTCTAGGTTCATCCACCTCATTAGAACTGACTCAAATGTGTTCCTTTTTATGGCTGAGTAATATTCCATTGTGTATATGTACAACAGCTGCTTTATCCATTCAGCTGTCGATGGACATCTAGGTTGCTTCCACGCCTTAGCTATTGCAAACAGTTCTGCAGTGAACATTGGGTTACATGTGTCTTTTTCAATTTTGGTTTCCTCAGGGTATATGCCTCAGAGTGGGATTGCTGGGCCATATGGTAGTTTTATTCCTAGTATTTTAAGGAATCCCCATACTATCTTCCATAGCAGCTTCATCAATTTACATTATCACCAACAGTGCAAGAGGGTTCCCTTTTCTCCACACCCTCTCCAGCATGTATTGTTTGTAGATTTCTTTATGATGGCCATTCTGACTGGTATCAGGTGATATCTCATTGTAGTTTTGATTTGTATTTCTCTAATAATGAAAGATGTTGAGCATTTTTTCACATTTATTAGCCGTGTGTATGTCTTCTTTGGAGCAATGTCTGCTTTGGTCTTTTGCCCACTTTTTTATTGTGTTGTTTGTTTTTCTGGCATTGAGCTGCTTGTATATTTTTGAGATGAATCCTCTGTCAGGTTCACTTTCATGTTTCATTTGATATTATTTTCTCCCATTCTGATGGTTGTCTTTCACCTTATTCATAGTTTCCTTTGCTATGCAAAAACGTATGCTTAATTAGGTCCCACTGGTTAATTTTTGTTTTTACTTCTATTACTCTAGGAGATGGGTCATAGAGGATCTTGTCATGATTTATGTCATAGAGTGTTCTGCCTATGTTTTCTTCTATGAGCTTTATGGTTTCTGGGCTTATATTTAGCTCTTTAATGCATTTTGAGTTTTATTTTTGTGTAGGGTGTTAGGAAGTGTTCTAATTTCATTCTTTTGCACAGAGCTGTCCAGTTTTCCCAGCAACACATTAAATAGACTATCTTTGCCATTGTATATTTTTGCCTCCTTTCAAAGACAAGGTACCCATCTGTGTGTGGGTTTATCTCTGGGCTTTCTGTCTTGTTCCATTGGTCTATATTTCTGTTCTGTGCCAGTACCATACCGACCAGACCTTTTTTTTTTTCTTTTTTTGATAATAAGTCTCCTTCTAGAATTCTAAGTTAGATTTACATAAACCAGTGATTCATCTTTTATGATTTCTGGGTATTTTTAAAGATTAAGATAACACTGGCTTATAACATTATATAAACTTCATGTGTACAACATGAGTTCAACTTCAATGTACACTAATGTGCTTCCCAAGATACTTTTAACGCTTTATGTCTGCTTATCAGTTTGTTTCTTTTTGTTGTCTATATTATTTTGTGTTGTGTGTGCATATGCACACGCATTTTATATGTTTGTTTTATGTACACCTCTCTTTTTTACTGTGTACTACTCTTGCTGAATTTGTAGCTGGAAAATATCGACTCCCTCCTTTCACAGCCCTAAGTACATGTTTAAATCCTTCTTATACATCTCATCTTTTTTCATACTATAAGAGGAGAGGAATCAAAGTTTTGTAATGAGTTTATTATTCCTTACATCTCCTTTAGTAATCTAAGTCTTTGCAAAGTCTCTAATTCTACTCTGGCAACAAAAATTGCATTATGATTCCATTACTAAATCTTCAGTGTTTTTTTTCTTCCCTTATTATTTCAAATAGGATTGGTTCAAAATTATTGGAACTGAATTTCTTGGGATTATTCTCACAATGCAATTCAATTTAAATCCTTTATATATTAGAACCTTAATAATGGAGACTCACACTTTCAGAGGAATATAGATTTATCTAATATTCAGTTTAAATGCTCATTCAACAGCAGCTTACAGTAACAATTGTACATGCACACATAAACACACACGTTTTATCAGAGAAGAAAACCACTATTGTAAACTACCCAGCATGTGTTGCATGATCTGTTATGTACTATCTCTTTGAGGTTTGTTGGGTTACCATGAAGACATTATTTTCTTAAGTGGGAATTTGCCTTCAGGGTATCTAAGACTTAAATTTATATAACTCACATATCAGAGCAAGTAGTAAAGAAATGTCCATTTGTGAACATCCAGTGTGCCTAGAAATCATGTGGACTTTAGTCACCTTGCCCATATTAGTCAAAGCCAGGAAGTGGTAAAGCTGAAATATTAGTCCAGAGCAGTGTCATCAATAAGTAAAAAAGACACACACAGAAACAAACAAAAGCAATTCCTCACAGGCTCTCTTTTAGCATAGCACTTGTAAAAGACAATCTTACAATACCATACATTTAAGATGGACTGTTTCCCAAACAATACACTATCCTAATAAACTAATAATATCAAAAAAAGATGTGATGATTCCATTAACATGACATTTTTGTTAGTCAATTTATCTTTAGAAATATATGTATTAATTATTTGGGTAATTTCCTTACATTTTTAGTGTGAGATCAACTTTTGTATTTGAAGTAAGCCATGAAAACAATAAACTGTATAAATCTCAAGATTTTATTCCAGTGTATTTTTGTAAGATGAACATACCCCATGTACCCATCACTCAGATCAAGATATCCAGCATAACTAGCATCCCAAAAGGTTCCATGTACCCCTTCTAGGTCATTATGCCCTTCAAGGTAACCTCTGCTCTGTTTCTTTTTAAAATGCATTGTTATTATTATTATTTTGGCTGCCCTGGGTCTATGTCACTGTGTGCAGGCTTTCTCTAGTTGCAGGAGAGTTAGCTCTACTCTCCAGTCACAGTGCATGGACTTATTGTGTTGGCCTCTCTTGCTGTGGAGCATTGGCTCTGAGCATGCAAGAGCCAATGTGGTTGCATCTCATGTAGTTGCAGCTCGTGGCCTCGAGTGTGTGGGCTTAGTAGTTGTGGGGCGCGTAGGATCTTCCCAGACCAGGAACTGAACCCATGTCCCCTGCACTGGCAGTCAGATTCTTAACCAATGGACCAACAGAGAAGTCCTACTCTGTTTCTGAACATTATACTAGTTTGCCTTCTTCAGAACATTATAAAGTACACACTTTTGTATCTGACTTCTTTAGCTCAATACACTATTTGCAAATTCATTCATGAGATTGTAGGCAGTTGTAGTTCACTCTTTCATTCTTTGGAAAAGAATTTCATTGTATACATATACCACAGTTTATTCATTTATCCTCTTACTGGTGGATATTTGGTGTGTTTTAGTTTCATGCTCTTCTGAAATGTGCTGCTATAAATATTTTATGTATTTCTGTTGATGCACAAATACATGGATTCCAGTATGTAACATACTAAAGAATAGAGTGGAATATTATAGAACATGGTCCCTTTCAAGTTTAGCATAAGCTTCCAAATATTTTTCTAATGTGGGTGTGCCAATTTACACTCCGACTAGCAATACATAGAAGTTCAAGCTGCTGCATGTCTTTAGGACACTTGGAAAAGTCAATTATTTATTATATTTTTAATTTTAACCATTGCAGAGACGTATAGTTATATTTTAGTTTCCTCATATTTTAATATTAATATCTTGATGATTTGATGTTAAAGACATATTATGCTTACTGGCCACTTGGATATATTCTTTTGTGAAAGATCTGTTCCATTTTTTGTCATGTTTTAACTGGGTTGTCTTTGTTTTTCTAATAGATAGCCATACTATATATTAAGGATATGTGTCCTTTGCTGGATATGAGTATCACAATAGCCTTGCCTAGTCTCTGGGTTAATTTTTCACTCTTAATAGTAACTTTTGATGAGCATAAATTCTTAATTAATAAAGTTGAATTCATCAGTCTTCGTTCCTATTAACTTTAATACTTTTTGCAATATATTCATTAATTATGCAAGTAATTAATGCAAATTATGCAAATAACCAAGAATTTGAAAGTTATTATTTTTTAGAAGATACAACTTTTCTCACATTTATATCTCTGATCTCTCTGAAGATTACTAAAATTGGTGGTCTGAGTTAAAGGCCAAGGTTCAATTTTATCCACTCATGTATATCCAGTTCACAATCAACTTCATTGTATGTTCATCTGTCATATCTTTATCATAAATCGGTTGAGTATTTTTGTACAGACTTGTTCCTGGAATTCTCTTTTCTCTTTGTATCTTTTTCTATCTTTATGCTCATACAATCCTCTTTTATTAACTCTTTATAATACATCTTATATAGTTGTTATGAATATAATAAGCTCAACAATTTTTCTTTTAAAATATTTTCTTCATTGTTTTTCCCTTTACTTTTTATTTTACAAATTTTAGTGTTATTTGCCAAACTGTGGGCATGCACACACACATATACACGCATACACAGCTGCTGGAATATTGATTGATATTGCAAAGAGTCTACCAATAAATTTAAAGAGGATTGACATCTTTTACATTTGAATCTCCAAATCATGAAGTATGTTATATTTCATTTATTTAGATCAGTTTCCCAGGTGGCTTAGTGGTAAAGAACCTGCTTGCAAATGCAGAAGATGTAAGAGACACGGGTTTTATCCCTATGTCAGGAAGATCCCCTGTAGGAGAGCATGGCAACCCACTCCAGTATTCTTGCCTGGAGAATCCCCATGGACAGAGGAGTCTGGATGGCTACAGTCCATGGAGTCTTAAAGAGTTGGACATTACCGAAGCGACCGAACATAATTTCTCTCCGTAATGTTCTGTAGTTTTCTGTTTAGAAGTCATATACTTCATTCATTAGGTTTTTTTCATTATTTAGTTGAAGTCTTTTTACTATTATAAGTAGTATCTTTATTTTCTGACTGGTGGTGTTGTTATTTTAAATCATATTTTTATTTTCAAACTCTAACAAGTATGCAAATTTTGCTTATTATTTGTAACAGTTTAATTTTGATTTTTTCATTTTTATGTACTCAATCATGTTGTCTCTGAATAGTGACAACTTTATTTATTCCTTTCCAACATTTATATTTTAATTTCTCATTTCCAATCTCAGGAAGAAAGCTTTCCATATATTGCCCATTAGGTCTGGTATATGCTGTTTGTTTTCTGTAGCTATCCTTTATCAGATTAAGTTCTCTTCTATTTCTAGTGTGCAAAGAGCTTTTTCATGAACAAGAGATGAATATATAACATTTTCTACATCTGTTGAGAATGATCATATGTTTTCTCTTCTCTTCCCTCAGTACTTTAATTCACATTAATAGATTTTCAAAAGTTATCATCTGTCCTTATATTCCTGTGTAATATTATATTTAGTGGTTTTGATTTGCTAACATGTTACTAGCATATGCTAATATGTTTATGAGAAGCAGGCTATTAATTCTATTTTTTTATAATACTCTTGTCAATTTTAGCATTAAGATTATGCTGGCTTCATGACATAAGGTGGAAAATGCTCCCTCTTTTACTTTTCTCTGATAAAGTTTGTGTCAGGTTCATTTGGGCATGATGAGTCATATGTTAAGTTAGTAATTATGGATTCAGTTGAGAAAATGATAGACGTATTTTTCTTTTTCTTACATATGCCAGTTTGCACCAAACATATTTTTCAACTTATTAGTCCATCTCATATATATTTTAATCCTTATTCCATACCTATATTAATAATGTTCAGTTATTTTTTAATATCTGTAGAATCTATGATGAAGTCCCCTTTGCCATTTTTTTCTATGCCCAAGGTGATGGCATCCCACTCCAGTACTCTTGCCTGGAAAATCCCATGGGCAGAGGAGCCTGGTGGGCTGCAGTCTGTGGGGTCGCTAAGAGTCGGTGACAACTGAGCGACTTCACTTTCACTTTTCACTTTCATGCAGTGGAGAAGGAAATGACAACCCACTCCAGTGTTCTTGCCTGGAGAATCCCAGGGACCGGGGAGCCTGGTGGGCTGCCATCTATGGGGTCACACAGAGTCGGACACGACTGAGGTGACTTAGCAGCAGCAGCATGCAGTGGAAATGCTGAGTTCTAACAATTGAACCAGCAGAGAATTCCGTGGCATTTCTGATATTGGCTACTTGTACCTTTACTATTTTTTCTTGCAAGATTTTATCAGCTTTATTTACCTTTGCAAATAGTTTTTGACTTTGTTGAATTTCAGGACTGTATATTTGTATTCAATTTCATTACATTCTACCCTGTATTTATCTTCACCTCGCCACTGGTTTTTAATTTTCTGTTCACTTTCAGCCTTTTTGAAGTGGATGCTTAGATAATTGATTTTGAGCATTTCTTCTTTTCTAATATAGACATTTAAGGCTAATTTCTCTCTAGGCACTGTGTTAGCTGTGTTTCACAAGTTTTGTCATGTCATTATTTTCTTATCATTCATTTTTCAAATGTGCTAATTCTCTTTGTGATTTTATTCTGTTTTCCAGTCATTTAGAGATGCATGGCTTAATTTCCAGTACTTCGGATAATTTCAGACAGAGTTTTTTGTTATTTATTTCTAGTTTAATTCCACTGTGTTAAGAAAGTGTACTCTGCTTGGAGTCCTGAGACTTGATTTATGGCCTAATTTTGGCTATGTTGGGTAAATGTTTCAAGTGTGTTTGGCAGTTATCGTATTTTTATAATTTTCAAGAGCAGTGTTTATATACATTTCAACTGGACAAGTTCACTAATCATGATATTCAAATACTTTCTATCCTTAGTAATTTCTTGTTTACTTGTCTGATTTGTAGAGAGTTGTAGGATAAAATTTTCATTTACAAGTGTTGACTTGTCTATTTCATCATTTGTATATGTCATTTTTTTTTTTTGCTTTATGTACTTGGCAAACATCTTATTATTATGTATACATAACTTCAGAATCTTTATATCTTCCTGTTGAATTTAATTATTTATCGTTATGAAAAATGTCTCTTTATCTTTGGTAATATTTCTTTCTCCTTGGTCTATAGGTGAACTATTTCGGTTTTAATTTGCATAGGTCTTTTTACAATCATTTGTCTTTATGTGTTCTTATACTTGAGGTTCGTTTCTGATAAAAAGAGCTTCCCTGGTGGTTCAGACGGTAAAGAATCTGCCTGCAATGCTGAGACCCAGGTTTGATTCCTGGATCGGGAAAATCCCCTGGAGAAGGGGATGACAACTCACTCCATTGTTTTTGCCTGGAAAATCCCATGGATAGATGAGCCTTGCAGGCTACAGTCTATGGGGTTGCAAAGAGTCAGACATGACTGAGCAACTAACACTTTCACTTTATGATAAAAAAAAAAAAGATTTGAAAACTGATGCTTTTTTCCCCACTCTGACAAAGAATGTCAGTTTATTTACAGGCATCTTCCCTGGTGGCTCAGATAGTAAAATATTTGCCTGCAATGCAGAAGAACCGGGTTTGATCCCTGGATTGGAAAGATCCTTGGAGAAGGGAATGGCTCCCCTTCAGTATTCTTGCCTGGAGTATTTCATTACTGTGATTTTATATCTGGGTTTTAATTTCTTGTTGTCATTGCTGTTTAGCTGCTAAGTCATGTCCAACTCTTTTGTGACCCCATGGACTGTAGCCCACCAGGCTCATCTGTCCATAGGATTTTCCAGGCAAGAATACTGAAATGGTTTGCCATTTCCTTCTCCAGAGGATCTTCCTGACCCAGGGATCAAACCCTCATTTCCTGCATTTGCAGGCAGATTGTTTACCACTGAGCCACCTGGGAATTGCACTTAAAGTTTTCTTCATCAGTTCTTTCTCATTTTACTTTTCTATTTTTTTTTTTTTTGGATTCGTAAGTTTTAATTTTTTATTTGCTCCAACTAATAGGCTAAAGGGGGAAATGAAATAATTAAAACTTATGAATTCAAAAAAAGAAAAGAGGGTTTAACCTATTTACTATATAGTCTTCTATTAACATTATTTTAGTGGTAACCTTAAATATCATATTTATATTTGTGTCACTGACTTATTAGAACATGCTTTAAAGTAATGCCTCAAACATTTTATGTACAATGCAAGGATGTTTATAATGCATTGTTTATGCCATTTTATTACCCCTTTCCTGGATCTAGGTTTTAATTCTGGAAATTAGATATGAAAATGTGTTCTATTCCTTCAGATAGAGTTGATTTTTTTCCCTCACAGGAAGGTCTTTATGGATAGATAGATCACCTCCATACTCTTAGGCTGGAATTCAGAATTTATGAGGGCTAATTTAACTTCTAGTTTTCCCTTAGTTCTAGAGATTACTCTTTCTGTTAAGCTACAATTTTTATTTTAGCTTTTTAGCCTCTTAGCACACTCGCTGATAGGTTTGAAATCCCTTTACTCCTGTACGTGTTAAGATTTGTTAAATGCCTCATGGGAGAAAACCACCCATAATGCTCTGAAATCTTCTTTTCAAATGCCTCCTTGCTGTAGACTTGGTCTCTCCATTTCTGGACACTTTGGTAGCCCTGAACTACAATTGTCTCCACAGTCCCACAAGACACTCGTAAACTCCAAGTCACTGATTTCTACGTGGTTTCTATGCTCTGTGAGTTGAATCAGTTAAAGCCCGGAAGGAAATAGGCAGTGCTAAACTGAGTCACTTCAATTTGTTTCCTTTCTTTATGGTATTTTGGCTTAAGTACTGATTACCTTTGAATACCTTCTTTTCCTCTAATTTTGTAGTTTCTCAGTGCTGAAAATTAGTCAGGTATAAGCTACCATCAGAGACAAAAGAAAAATATATAATTTTCTCCCATCCCATTGTGGTATAATAGGTTCATTGTTTCCCCAAGAAAATCAAACTGTAAATCTCCCCGTACTTGTGGAACAATGGACAGAATATCACTATAAAATGACCCTAATCCTCCATGAGTTAGTGCCTTGCAAGATTCAGGTATGGTAATTAAGATTGTGTTATCTTTGGTTAATGCTTTGACAACAAAGCCAGAACAGTCTCCTGAGATTCTTTTCCTCAGTCTGTGCTTTGGTCACAATAAATTATGCATTTATTTTGACAGTGGACCAAGATATATAAAACACACTGAGTTACAAAAACAAATACATAATTCAAGATAAATGATGAGCAGAGATGGTAAAATGACTACAGTGACCCACCAGCTCACTGTCAAGTACATGATAATAAAATAGATGATGTTGATTTATTCCCAGATGTTAACATTAAATGGTTTGAATAGATGTGAATGTAAACATAGACATACATAATTATATCCATATATTGATACTTCCTCAGGCTGCCTTTACAGCCACAAAATCATATATCAATATATATTAGAAAGGCAACTAGACAGAATATCATGTATTCTTTTAATAAAACTTAAAAAGATATATTGGGTGAAATATGTGAATCAATAAGTAATAGGAAGCATGATGTGTTTTTTATAACTGTATTTGGAGAAGCAATGCAGAACACCTGTATATAATGGTGTTGTGCATCTCAGAATTTCTGTAAACCAATCTTTCTCTCCTTCCCTCTCTCTGTTTCTTGTTATAGGTAAAAGTTAGGTGCTAAATGTAAAAACTTTAAAACTACTTACTCTGTTAGAGGAAGGTTAATAAACTCTTCCCGGACCCAGTAAATCTATCATGCAAATTTGCAATGTAGAGCAACAGAGAGGCTGACAGGGACACCAAGTGTCAAGCTTACTTCCAAACATTGCAAGAGAAAAAACAAAGGCCAGTATTGAAATCTTCAATGTTGTTAGGAAAATAATTGCAAATAATGGTGAAAAAGAAAAACAACTGGATCTGTTTTTTGTTTGTTTGTTGAACTAAATTTATGGAGAATGACACAAAGCCCTGTATGCTACCAAAATACTTTCTAAAAAAATAAGGTCAGAAACAAAAATGAAAAGTAATTTTTCCTTAACACACCAGGAAAAAAAAGGATGCAAGAGAAAACCATTGCCAGCGAAATGCTAAGTTCTGTTGTTGGCACGTGCACTCTTGCTGTTGTAAATAAGATACTTGCTTGTGGTAGTCTGTTCCTGACATGGCCTAGCGTTATTGGGGTGGATCGTCAATTAGTCATTTGTGTAAAAAGTAACTTACGCCCATATATGGGCACATTCCTCTATAACATTAATCAAATCTCCATCAAGATACTAGAACCATCAGTGGAGAATGAACCACTTTAGTTAACTTCTTTCTGAGCTCCATTAGGTGACATGGAAAACTGTATGCTTGGGGTCCAAGCTTTGAGTATTCTCTATATAAGTCTTAGTACAATCAAGGAGAAGGCAATGGCAACACACTCCAGTACTCTTGCCTGGAAAATCCCATGGATGGAGGAGCCTGGTGGGCTGCAGTCCATGGGGTCGTGAAGAGTCAGACACAACTGAGCGACTTCACTTTCACTTTTTACTTTCATGCATTGGAGAAGGAAATGGCAAAGCACTCCAGTGTTCTTGCCTGGAGAATCTCAGGGATGGCAGAGCTGCTGTCTATGGGGTCGCACAGAGTCAGACACGACTGAAACGACTTAGCAGCAGCAGCAGCAGCAGTACAATCAAACTGATAGTCAATTCCTATTTGGAAACCCAAAGCCTACTCCAGAATAATCTATACCAGATATATCAGAGTGCCATCATCATCTTAAGAAACTGTTTGCTATTTATTGAACGCTTACATTCAAGCACCATGCTTTTATCTCTATACAACTCTACAGCTAAAGTAATATGATTATTTCCTCTCATAAGCATTTAACAAGTTAATAATTTTAAACTTCTGTGCTTTTCTCATAAAAAAAAAAAAACCTTTAATTGAAGGATGATTGCTTAACAATGTCATGTTGGTTTCTGCTGTACAACAAAGTGAATCAGCTATATCTATACATAGATCCCCTCCCTCTTGAGCCTCTCTCCTGCCCCACGCCCATCCACCCCTCTAGATTATCACAGAACCCCAGCTGAGCTCCCTGTGCTGCTAGTAGCTTCCCACTGGAGTTCTATTTCACACATGGTAGTGTATATATGTCAGGGCTGCATCCCACCCTCTCCTTCCCCCACTGTGTCTGCAGGTTCATTCTCTACTTCTGCGTCTCGATCCCTGCCCTTCAAATAAGTCCTTCAGTACCGTTTTTTTCTAGATTCAACCAACAAATATTGACCTTATACTTACTGGGTGCCAGATACTCTTTTAGGACAGGAGATACCAAATAGAAAAGACACACAAACAAAAACATGGGTTATTATATTCACACATAAATGAGGGTAGGGGTGGAGACTCTCAGGTGTAGATGAAGACTATGAACCAAAATAAAACCAGGTAAAATAAAAGATACAAATGTTAGTACTCAACTTTTCACTTGGTACGTATATATACAGCACTCTAATATCAAGTTTATTGATGTGTTAACCTCCTTTCTCTATTTTCTTATCTGAACAATCAATTCTCTCCTTTCTTTAATTAAAAATCTAATAATTTGACCCTGAGCATTCATCCTCAATATGGAAATGAAATGAGACTGACTCCTTTTTCTTGATGATTCCTGGAAAACTATATCTACTCTTAGCAGAGGCCTGCTGGCCACTAGAGATGATCACAGAGTTAACGGCTTCCAAAGGTCCAAGCTCAAGTACATCCTTCAGTACTTCTGCCAACTGATGCTCTGAAGAGGGTACTGCCTATTGGCAGGGGGGTGAGGGGTCCTGGAGGAATGCGATTTTCTTTTTAATTTTCTTTTATGGAGGAAACAAATGATTTTATTGAATTCTGGCTATTGAAGCCATAACTGACAAATACTAAAAGAGGGTACTAAATTCACTTCATTTGAAACATCTAAAATAAAAACTTAGGCAGTTTTTCTCAAATTCTCATGGATTTCAGAACATTTGGTAAAATTTGACTTGATGTGTTTGACTGGAGCCTGTGCATATGTGTGTAGGAAGTTGCTTCAGTCATGTCCTACTCTTTGCAACCTCATGGACTGTAGACTCTCAGGCTCCTCTGTCCATGGGGATTCTCTGCAAGAATGCTGGAGTGGCTTGCCATGCCCTCCTCCACGGGATCTTCCTGACCCAGGGATTGAACCCATGTCTCTTATGTCTCCTGCATTGGCAGGAGAGTTCTTTACCATTGGTGCCACCGAGGATGCCCTAATTGGATCCCAGAAACTTTTATTAGGAAAAAAATAATCCAAACGGATTTCAGAGGTATTTATTTTTGGTATTTAGTTTTGGCTGTGCTGGGCCGTTACTGTGGAAGGACTTTTTCTAGCTGTGGCAAATGGGGGCTACTCTCTAGTTGCAGTTTGTAGGTGTCTCATTGTGGTGGCTTCTCATTGCAGAGCATGGGTTCTAGAACGTGTGGGCTTCAGTAGTTATGGCACACGGGATTGGTTGCTCTGCAGCATGTGGCTCTTCCTTGACCAGGGATCCAACTGGTGTCCCCTGCATTGGCAGGTGGATTCTTAACCACTGGACACCACAAAAGTCTTGGATTTCAGAACTTTGATCACATTCAGTATGATAAGAACCATAGTAAGAAAATCCCTCCTTCATTTAAAAACCTTACTCTGTCTATACCATGAATTTTATGACGATTCAGAAGAGAACATTAACATTTGTTTCATTTTTATGTATTCTAGTGAAGATTTGGTTCTAGGAACAACAACAACAAACACGTCCTAGGATCTGGCAGTAGAAATTCAGACTTTAAGGCAACTTTGTTGTTGTTCAGCCACTAAGTTGTGTCTGACTCTGCAACCCCATGGACTGCAGCATGCCAGGCTTCCTTTTCCATCACCATTTCCCAGAGTTTGCTCAGACTCATGTCCATTGAGTTGGTGATGACATCCAACCATCGCATCCTCTGTCATCCCCTTCTCCTCCTGCCTTCAATTTTTCCCAGCATCAGGGTTAAGCCAACTGGTAAGCAGGTATTATCATTTGGCAAACCCTGGTTATCATTAATAGAATCTTAATTCCACCTGGATGGTAGTTTTTGGTTCACTGTTGTATTCAGCATATAGAACGATCACTGGTACATAAGAGGTCAACCTAAAGTCAAGATAATACCTATCTGAGGGTTATTGAGAGGACTGAATGAAATTATATATGAAAGTGAAAACTACTCAGTTGTGTCTTTGCAACCTCATGGACTAAACAGTCCACGGAATTCTCCAGGCCAGAATACTGGAGTGGGCAGCCATTCCCTTCTCCGAGGGATCTTCCCGACCCAGGGATTGAACCCAGATCTCCTGCATTGCAGGTGGATTCTTTACCAGCTGAGCTATCAGGGAAGGCCAAAATGAAAGTTGCTCAGTCGAAAATACTAAGCAAATTGCAGAATTTTAAGTTAGGCCATGTTTTTGGTTTCTGTTGTAATTTGCTCCGAACTTTCTAATTACCGCCTTACTGACTCAACTTCCTCTGAGGTATTGTCACCTCCATGCATAATTCTACAAGTTCATTTTTCTCCTCAGCCATTTTTCCAGGGTACTTAAACCATGTCATATAAACAATTTTTTCAAGACACTTTGTAGTCTAGGCTAAAGGGGAAGCGACTAAGACTTGTTTATACCTTGAGGCACATTTTGGCTCACTCCAAGATTAAAGTGCTTTCCAACACAGCTGCTCAAGAGAAAAACCCATCAGTCCCCCAAGGTAGTGAGTTTCTGACCACTGCAAGTACCTGATCATAGAATGAGGCTGTGGGAAAGGCAAGCAGAGTACCAGATGCTGGATGGGGGGTAGGTTTAATATCTGCTCTAATCTTTAAATCAAAGCAAAGATTGCATTGCATTTTCTGACTCATGTTAACTTATTTATGTTAGCTCTTTATTTTGAATTTATTTAGTAAAAGTTATCTTCAGAGCTGACTCAGTGAAACTATATTAGGAATTGTTGTAATAATTTTCCAACTCATCTGGTTGCTCCATTGAAATTACAGGTCATGCATTCACAGCACCACAAATTGCTGTCTTTCCTGTATGCAAGTTGACTCTGATTTGTTTATATAGAATTTGAGGATTTCCCCCCTCTAACATCTTACTATTTGACTGATGATGATATTGCTCCCAGAATTCTCTACTGAAAAAAACAAACAAAAACTCTGCTAATGAGTTCCACTCTGTAGTTTCTGATCCAAAGAGCCATATTTACTTCTAATTGAGTGCACAAGAGCAATTCAGAATTTTATTATTTCAAGTATTGCCTATCCAGGTGATTTTTCATAACTATGAGGATAAAATAATTCTATAACTTTTATACCTGAGAATAAAAAGATTCTATAACTTTTAATTTCTTGCACATAAACCTTCATTATAATTTTGTCTCAGGATGTTGTTGGAATTTGCTCAAGACTAAAAAGAATTAATTGCCTAATGTATTAAGGCAATTAGAACAACTCATTTCATCATATGAATAACAATGAATATAGTCTCAGAGTAATATAGAAAATGAAGGCAAAAGCAGGGATGTGAAAAAAAGGAAGCTAATAATGATATGTGTTCAGTTTAGTGTTTATTATGCAGTTAGTTTTAGTATCCATTATACAGATGACAAAACAAAGGTATAAACTATCTCACATCCTTAGTCAAACAATTAAAAGACACTGATATGATACAGGGTTTGGAATTAATGAATGCCTCATTCCAAAGCACATCCAAATCTCTTACAGTTAGACGATATTTGCCTTAAATATTAGCTTGATACAGACACTACAGAAATAGAGTTACAAAGCCATCTACTAGAAGAGAGGATTTTCCTCTAGAAGTGTATCTGGGGTGAAATAATTTGCCATGAATACACTATGCCTTCTCTCCATTAAAAACAAACAAAACAAACAAACAAATAAAATATCAGTGTGAGGGATTAAAAAAATATTGGCTTAAAGGAAACACGATACTTGTATCTCTGAGGTAAAATAATGTCCAATCATGTTTTAACCATCTCAATATGCTACAGGGTCCAAATGGGCACACTGAATTACCACAGCGAACAAGATGAGTAAAAAGTTGGTTTAGAGGGCAGTTGCGTTAAGAGTGTGGTGATAAGAACTCTAGATTAGAATGCAGGGTCAGCCTAGGACCCTTAATAACATTGTTTAATTGTTGGCATACAGCAGGAAACATATTTCCTCTCTCCATGCTTCACATTACACTTTATGAAAACAAAAAGGTAATTGTATTGCAGTGAGTTGTGGTGAACTTTCCAGTTCAAATATTTGAAGATGTCTATGGAAATTAAGCATGTTGTTATACTACCAGTTAATTATCCAGTGGAATTAGGTATTAGCCAGTGCTCTTTAAGCCAAGATAAATGTTAACAGTCTAGTACTCATTCTACATGTTGTCCCTTCATTCATTTACTCAATCAATCATTCATTCATTCAGTAAATATTTACTGAAGACTTAACAATTATCAGGTACTCCGTAGCTGTTGAGGTGGTATCAATTTACAGTATAAGACATTCTATCCATGGAGAAGAATTCATGAACAGTATACACAATAGTAACTAAATTATATAGCATGTAAGAAAGGATTAAATGCTAATAAAAACAAAGCAGACTCTGGAAGATATGGCACTGGGGGGTGGTAAAGGTCAGACTTATTTGAGCAAAGACTTAAAGATGGAGTTACTCATGACCACAGCTGGAGGATGCAGACTCTAGGCAGAGGAAGGAGCTGTTGCAAAGATCCTAAAGGGAGAACACGGCGACTGTCTAGAAGTATCTAACCACAGATTTCTAGACAGTTAGCAAGCAAAATTATTTTCTTAGTGATAGACTTGCACACAATAGTGATATACTTGACAGACTGCAAAAAGAATTAAGCAATATCATTTTCTTGATAACTGAGACTGAGATAACAAGGAAAAACTACCTTTAGTTTTTTTTTTTTTTTAATATAAATGTATTTATTTTAACTGGAAGCTAATTATTTTACAATATTGTAGTCATTTTTGCCATACATTGACATGAATCTGCCACGGGTTTACATGTGTTCCCCATCCTGAACCCCCCTTCCACCTCCCTCCCCATTCCATCCCTCTGGGTCATCCCAGTGCACCAGCCACGAGTACCCTGTATCATGCATCAAACCTGGACTGGCGATTCGTTTCACATATGATATTATATATGTTTCAATGCCATTCTCCCAAATCATCCCCGCCGCCACAGAGTCCAAAACACTGTTCTATATATCTGTGTCTCTTTTGCTGTCTCGCATACAGGGTTATCATTACCATCTTTCTAAATTCCATATATATGCATTAGTATACTGTATTGGTGTTTTTCTTTCTGGCTTACTTCACTCTGTATAATAGGCTCAGTTTCATCCACCTCATTAGAACCGATTCAAATGTATTCTTTTTAATGGCTGAGTAATACTCCATTGTGTATATGTACCACAGCTTTCTTATCCATTCATCTGCTGATGGGCATCTAGGTTGCTTCCATGTCCTGGCTATTATAAACAGTGCTGCAATGAACACTGGGGTACATGTGTCTCTTTGAATTCTGGTTTCCTCGGTGTGTATGCCCAGCAGTGCAATTGCTGGGTCAGGCTTGGGTTATTAACTTTAAAATGTACAACCAATTGCTGTATTCTTGGAGGATATTTCCTTAGGAAATTTCTCTTCTGATGTATTCCCACCTCAGAATATTTGTGAGAATTTTGTGCCCTTTTTTCCCTCCATATTTTGGGAGGTTAGATTTTTTTTTCCCTTTCTAAAGTATTCTGCATATTAAAAGCACGTGCTTAAAAACCCTGTAATTGTATCCAAAAAGTAGCCATTAAGATTATTCACTCATTGAATGAATATTTGCCAATCATGATGTGATACTTTGTATGCTGTAAGCTATGAGGTTTATAGAAAAGTGTAAAATGTAGTCTCTGCCCTTGAGAACATTAGTCTGGGTGGGAATGGAAGGCACAGGCACAAATAACTATAATTATAACTTAGATCATCATGGCCTTCTCTGAACTCCCATGTAGTTGCAGGAAAATGTATACTTTCCAAAAGAAGGTAACATTTGATCCGAACCTTGAAAGAAAAGTAGTAACTGGAAGTGTAGGGAAATGACAGGGTGTTCAAAGAAAGAAAAAATATAATGAGAAAAGGTCCAGAGGTAGGATCGCATGCACACTGCGAGGGAAGAAGTGATGAGTAATAAGGGTTTTGACAAAAGAGTGTGGTTATAAGACATCTATGTAGTTTTGGGGTAATATCGTTTTGTATCATTGTATCCTGAAACAGTTTTCTCAAGTTTAAAACCACAGCCATACATTATGATTATTTATTTATCTGAGCTGGGTCTTTGTTTCTGGATGTGGGCTTTCTCCAGCTGTGCTGAGCAGGGACTTCTCTGCAGTTGTGGTGTGCAGGCCGTTGCGGTGGCTTCTCTTGTTGCACAGCATGGGCTCTAGAGCACTGGCTCAGTAGGGCAGTGGCTCAGCACCCTTCTCTTCTCACCCTCAATATTTCCAGCATCAGGGTCTTTTCTAATGAGTGAGCTATTTGCATCAGGTGGCCAAAGTACTGGAGCTTCAGCTTCAGCACCAGTCCTTTCAATTAATGTTCAGGGTTGATTTCCTTTAGGATTGACTGGTTTGATCTTGCAGTCCAAGGGACTCTCAAGAGTCTTCTCCAACACCACAGTTCAAAAGCATCCATTCTTCGATGCTCAGCCTTCTTTACAGTCCAACCCTCACATCCATACATGACCACTGGAAAAACCATAGCTTTGACTAGAAGGACCTTTGTTGGCTAAGTGATGTCTCTGCTTTTTAATACACTGGGTTTGTACCATCAGGGAGGTCCAAAATATTATAGCCATCCATTGTTATTGATAATTGGCATTTCATTTTTTTTTTATTTTTAGCTTTTAAAGTTTTATTTATTGAATTTTTGACCACACCTGAATCATGTGGAATCTTGGTTTCTGATCAGGACTAAACCTGTACCCCCTGCATTGGAAGGCAGAGTCTTAACCACTAGAAGGCCAGGGAAGTCCCCCAGAGGCTTTTTTTAAATTTTTATTTAATTAAAAATAACATTTATTGGGTATAGCCAGTTAACAATGTTGTGATAGTTTCAGATGAACAGTAAAGGGACTCAGCCATACATATATATGTAATAGCAGTATTCTAAAGAAGTAATTCTTCATTTAAACTATTTTATTTTTAAAAGGCCTTGATACTACTTATAAGAGATAAACTCAGAACTCCTAACATTTCTGGATTTCAGCATAGAGTCTCAAACTGAGTTCTGTTCAAATATAAAATCCTTATAGTTTCCTTGGAAAAGTGAAAGTGAAAGTCACTCAGTCGTGTCTGACTCTTTGCGACCCCATGGACTATACAGTCCATGGAATTCTCCAGGCCAGAATACTGGAGTGGGTAGCCATTCCCTTCTCCAGGGGATCTTCCCGACCCAGGGATCGAACCCAGGCCTCCTGCGTTGCAGCTCACCAGCTGAGCCACAAGGGAAGCATAGTTTCCTTGGAAGAGACATATTATCAATATTATTTGTTTAAAGAAAAAATTTTAAAAGGCTTTGTGGATACAAGAAACAATCCCAAGGCCACATGGCTGGCTAGATTACCAAGATGTGTCTTAAAACAAGGACTTCACTTAATCCAAAGATGCAGCACCACAACCAACATACCTAACAGGTTTTATGAAGTAGCAGGGAAACTGCATGGACGTTCTCAGCTTTTAATAATCTCTAAAGTTTTAGGGCTTAAACAACTCTAAGAGGACTTAGGAAGTATTTAATATTAAAGATTTTAATGATATTAATAGTATTCTTTAAGACTTTAAGTAGTTTCAGACTATTTTAACTGTCTTTTTTAACATACTACTTTTGTAGGAACCAAAAGTATTAGTTTGTGTGGTAATTAACCAAGTTAGTATGGTAAGTTTAAAACACGGCCCCAAAATTGTCTACATGCATCCCATTGCAAGGTGGAGGTTTATGTTCTGTGTTCTATTACTAATCAACAGTATGTATAAAAAAAGTGACACTGCAGAAATTTCTAGACTTAAGTTTACAGAGCTAGCAGCTTCCACTTCCCGTCTTTATTGGGAAACACAGACACTAGTCAGTAAAGAACCCAAGCTGCCTGTTAGCCATTTACCAACTAATGTGGCCTCCATATGAGTAAACTGTCATAGAATTGGATGGTCAGCCACGTTCAAGCTATCTAGCTGGGGTTACATTCTGCAGAGACAAGCTGACTCTGATAAGGACTGCTCACATTTCAGATTTGTGAGTAAAATATTCATTGTTGCTTTCTTTATGCCATTAAATTCTGGAATAGTTTGTTTTGTAATAGTAGATAATTAGAACAGATTTTAGTGTTTGGATATAAGGCGCTACTGTAATGAAAACTGAAAACCTGTGGCATTGCTTTTAGGACCAGGTTGCAGACAGCAACTAGATAAATTGGGGAGACTTGGTGAAAGCCTGAAGGGCCCCAGGGAGAGTGTCGAGAGACTAAAGGATGTGAGGGGGCTGTTGACAAAGTCTTAGTGTAACGAAAATAGGGAAAGTATTACGGGAAGTTGGAAGAAAGGAGACCCTTCTATGTAGTGGCTAAACTTTTGACCACGTCACCTGCAGAAGTAAAGGAAACGTATTCATGTCTACTGAATTTGATGATCCAACTAAGAGCTTCCAGGCAGAGGCATAATTTTTAAGATGCCACATCACTTCCTGTTGACTAAATAAAATGTGAATGAAGAGAAATTAGCTAAAGAAGTAAATTTTCCATCAAGACTGGTCAGGTGTGAAAATAAAACTTTTTCATTTGCAGCTTCTCCAGAGAAAAATAATATTCAAATTAAGAAACACACATCAGCCCACAGATCAAACACAGATTGGGACAACAGAACCCTTTGTTAGTAATATCTCAGAATGATCTGAAGTTCCTCATGGGAACTTTCAGAGAGAAAAATCTCTGTGAAGATTTTAAGGACAGGACAGTCTCCCGGATCCTCTCTGTTATTAATAAAAATCTTAAGAGTATCAACCACAGCAGTTTTTCTAGATTCCCAGGGTCAAGAAGGGGTCATCATGAAGGGGTTTGAGAGTGCAGCTGTGTTTTTTAATGCAGTGGATTATAAATTGATTTGTTAGAATCTTGTAAAATGTTTAAAAGAAATGTTCTAGTTTTGAGTAAAAGAGTGATTATAACTGGACACAGGAGAGATTCTTATGGTGAGTGAGATGTATTAGCTCATGTATGTATTAGCTGTGATGATTATGCAAGAAATGACACCTGTGCTAGAACTGCATAGAGCTAACCTCTCTCTCTCACTCACTCACACACAGACGATAAGTAAAACCGAGGCTATCTGAATTCATTTGGATAGATTGTATGGATGTCAGTATCCTGATTGTGATTTACTGCAGTTTTACAAGATGTTACCATTAGAAGAGGCTGTACAAAGGGTGCAAAGGAACTTTCCACATATACATTTTTTACAATTGAATGAAAATATATAATTATATTAATATAATAAATTAATATATTAAATAAATAAGTAAATAACAACTTCCTGATGATCATCATCTACCTAAAGCTGAAAAACCAAATATGGTTTTCCAAACTGTTAACCAAAGTTTTCCGATAAGAGAGGAACTAGTCCAGGTCCATGCTTTTCAATTTATGGTCCACACTGCAGTATGATTATCACTTGGAAACTTGTTACATATGCAGATTCCCAGGCACTAATTCAGGCCCCATGATGCAGAAACCCTGAGGGTGGGACAAGTAATCTGTGCTTCAGTAAGCCCTCCAGTTGGATGTGATACATGCTGAACTCTGAGAAACACTGGACTAGAATTTTGTTTTGTGATAACTATTAAGCAGATACTAACTAGAACCTTGCTATTCACATTTACTCCACTAACCAGTATCATCAAAATCATCTGCCAGCATATTAGAAATGCAGAATCTGTGCTGTAGACTTAAGAGAATCCAAATCTGCATTTTTACAAGATCTCCAGTTAACTCAAAGGCATACAAAAGCTAAAGAAGTGGTGCCTTAGTCCTTTTATTGAACAAGTATGTACATCCCATGAAAATACAATTTCTAGTGAGAGTGAGGACATTTGGGCACCCACTTCCTGCTGAGTCAGGGATATTACACACGTTGCCCTGGATCATACATCTTATAAGAAGTGCACCTAAGATTTGAATTTACACAGTACTTAAAGGGAGACAGGAAAGATCTTTCTGGTCTGGATCCCTCCAGACCCTACGTTCACAAGCACGATGCTGGCTTGTTCAGTCTTTCTTCATCTGTTAGTCCAGCTCCTGTGGGCCAGGTCTGGTTTCCAGCTATTTACAACAGGGAGTGTCTGAACTCCAGACACACATACCAGGGTCAGAATAGAGACTATTATTCCCTCAGGCAGTTTTGACCATATTACTCTCTAGATGCTAAGCTCATAACAGGAACCTTGGACACACCACCCAGGATGTTCTGGCTTCAGGACTGCAGTCTGCACGACCTTGTTCTCCTCCTCCCCATAGCCGCCCCCCTCCCCCAGCCCTCCCGCCATCCCCGCATCGATCCTTCGATGTGCATCACAAGGCACAGACTCCTAGTTGACAGAGTACACATTAGCTGTAAAATAATACTACGGGGAGCCAGAGTTGAAAGGGAAATCTCTGACTGTCCCTGACTGGATTTTCTGCCTATTTATCTTCTAAACTTCAATTCTGTGGAAGTTGCTGAAAGAACCAAATGTTATCTGAACGCACAACTGACAGCATAGAAAATCATTTACCATTTTTATGTCTAGGATTTAACTTCCATAAAATAGTAAAATTCCACATTAGTAGATGGTTTAGGGATTTCAGGGGGAGGGGTAGTTGTTTTTTAATCCTTTTTGCTAAATAAGTAGGGAGGCATAGCTAGAAAATGCTTCAAAGCTGTTAAAGAATAGATTAGGATTCTGTGTATTTTGTAGAATCCTCAGAAGTGAAATGATAAATAAAGTTGTATCTGTAACAATAAAACAAATAGCTAATGGAACAAAGTAGACTCTCATTAATAATGGTAAGTATTATCTTTGAGCATCATATTCTAGCTTCAGCTAGCCCCTGGAAATTCAAAGACAAATAATTTAGGGTGAACAATACACTGTAATAATCAAATGAATGAATACCTCTAATATAACTAGTTGTCAATTTCAACGTGCCAGGCATGATGCTAGCTGCTACTAGGTGCACTCTCTACAATCCCACAAAGTGAATATTATCATTCACGCTTCACAAAGAAGGAAACTGAAGCTCAGGAACGTTGGGGTGTGGGGGGGACTTTCCCATAAACACACAACCCACATGTGCCCCAGACAGAATTCAAACAAAAAGCTATCTGCCCAGAACTCATTCTTTGATGAAAGACGTGGGAAGGAGCCCTGAAACGAGATCATAAGCTGTCCATTGAAAAAAGGATGGATTTTAGATTCAGACCAAAGAGTGCTACCCAACCTCTACATTTTCCCTGTATTTCTCCACAGATGGCTCCAAATGTGCTCAGTTTATCTTTGGAAAAGTAAGACTAATTACTACCATCTACATGAATTGCTAACCATTCACATCCAATTAGTGACGCAGCATAATAACCATTATACGTGTCCATAAACTGTCAGATTAATGTTGCTGTACATTCCATTTTGTCTCAACACTGAACAAAGTATACCAAAGATTCTCTGTCTTCATGTGTCATGAGCTTTTGAGAGGAAAAGTAGAGCAAACTGACACATTTGCTGCTGCTGCTGCTGCTGCTAAGTCGCTTCAGTCGTGTCTGACTCTGTGCGACCCCATAGATGGCAGCCCACCAGGCTCCCCCATCCCTGGGATTCTCCAGGCAGGAACACTGGAGTGGGTTGCCGTTTCCTCCTCCAGTGCATGAAAGTGAAAAGTGAAAGTGAAGTCGCTCAGTTGTGTCCGAATCTTCACGACCCCATGGACTGCAGCCTACCAGGCTCCTCCATCCATGGGATTTTCCAGGCAAGAGTACTGGAGTGGGGTGCCATTGCCTTCTCCAAACTGACACATTTAGGGTGAAGGTAATGGGTAGCATGACATAGACCAAGAGACTGACTAATCTACATTAGTTCTCAGTTCTCCAAGGCTTTATTTTTTACAAAATGCATAAAGGGTTTTAAAAAATTATGTGGAACATAGGCAAAATTATTTAAAGTCAATGAATTTTTAAGAGATTTCACGTCTTGATTCCTTCCACTGTCACTCACCTTATTTCCTCCAATGTTTGAGTCATATCTTCAAGATAGCCTTTCTAAACAAGAACTTTTGCTCAACCTACTGTTATCAAATCAAGTTATCCACAGTTCTTTTAGTTAGACTTCTTTAATTTCCAATGCACCATGGGCACACTTCAAAACGCCCCTATCTGTAGTCTTGGGGATACAATTTCCTCAAGTCATGTACTTTAGGGCCATATTTAGGGTCAGTGGAGATGGATCTGCCTGGTTCTGAATTTTAGACACCCTGTAACATGCATTAAGTCCAAATGGCATTCACTCCTAAACTATCACAGCCTAGAATAGTACAGACTGTCGGAATATGCCAATGCCTAAGGTAAAGGCATTGTCAGGTTTTCCATAGTTTATTTAGCAGCTCTGTGTTGTAGTTCTTTCTCACAGATTTAACACATAGATCTATGAGTAGAGGAAACAAACACTTTACTTTGTGAGGTGTTTCTAATGATATAGGTCTATAGAAAAAGCCCTCAGGATAGACCTCAACTCCAATCCTTATTTTTTTAAAGTATTTATTTATTCATTAATTAGGCCCTGTCGGATCTTACTGCATCCCACAGGACCTTTCATGTGGTTCACAGACTCAATTTGTGTCAAACAGGCTCAGTTGCCCCGAAGGATGTGGGATCGAACCTGCATCCCTTGCATTTCATGGAGGGTTCCTAAAACTGGACAACCAGGAAAGTCCCTCCAATGCTGACTTTAATGGGTAAAAACAATTCCCTTTCCTCTTACCCTCAGAATATAAATATAGATGTAGATATATATACATACACACTAATAACTCATCTTACAAGTTTAAGAAATAATTTCCAGGTGAATCTATCAAGTTTTCAAGGCAACACTGCAACTACACATATGAGGTGGTTTGGTCAAGGCTCCGATTGCTGTCCTAGGAAAATGATTTTCTATCTCATTTTATCTTTTTTCTAGACTTGAAAAATGGGTCTAATAATACTTGCCCTTTACATACCTCACAGAAATGTTGCAAAGATTAATGAAATACGTGTAAAGAGCTATAAGCCAGATAAATTAAGAGAAAATCACCATTGGATTCTTCAAATAAAATTTCCAGTAGAACTATGTCCTTCCCTACCTTGGTGAGTAATGCAGATATAAGAATGCAGGAATAATGTGATTTTTAAAGAGGTTATTGTTGTTTAAATCAAGTGCTTAAATCGAATGCCTAAATCTCAAATAGATATGAGAAACAAAACAAATTTTTCAGGAAAAAGGAATGAAGCTGTCCAAGAACTAGGGAACCAAGAAAGGTATAAACTTCAAATGATACAATTTGACACCTCAGGTGGCACCCAACCTTCAGATAAGATTACTGTCATTAGACCCATGATTCGGAAGACTTAATAAATGGACAATTAGGGTTTATTTCTCCTGGAATTTATCAAAATTAGTTGAGATAGTCATCCAGCCTTTCCCCCCATCTGTTGCTCGGCAGTGTATGTGTAAATGTCAGTTGATTTAATTTTCATTTCTGCTGCCAGATGTTTGGGCATCAGTTGTTATAGGTATGCAATTGTTTAAAAATGCTCTCACATTAATGCAGGAAAGTTCTACTGTTTTCTGCCTTCTAGGCTTTAACTATGATAAGAAAGGAAGTAAGTTTATTGTTTTTAAATATGTGACAAGGTCTGAAATTCACATCTAGCTTCACCCAGTACTTCAGCAATAGACCGATACAAACTTTTTAAATTAGATGCCTTCCTTTGAGAAACCCAAGGCTGATTCCATGGGAGGAGAGAAAGGAGTTAGAGAGAGAGAGAAAAGAGATTCTATATCCAGAATATATCCAGAATCAATCTAGATATTTGCAAGTAGTCCATGTGCTGTTAACTTGGATATAGTCTACTGATGTAGCAAGACAGATGTGGTGGACATTTGATTTCCAGAAAGTGCTTGTTCAGTGACCTAGAGGAAAATTACCTCTATAGATATATCAATCTTATAAAATAGAGATAATGTAACCTATTTATTTAACATTTTGTTATCTCAATATTCATTGTACTAAAGTTAATCGTCTTTTCTCTGTGCAAGTTACTTATGGTATGAAAAGGAGCTTCAGGCCAACATTATCCTAGCACATTAAATACAAGATCAGACTTTCGAGCCCCAAGCATACACAGCTCTAGGGATACATTTATGCGCTTTGGAGAAGATGATCTGCAGACAGATGAGAGATGCGCGCTCCTCCGTAAGGAGCAAAGCAGCAGGCAGCTTGCTCCCTTGAAGGGTGTTTACCAAGATGACTGCTGCCTGATTTGTAAGGGTGTGTGACTCTGTTCATACAGTTCCTACGTAAAATAGCTACTCCATAAAACTGATAGCACATAGACTCGCCTTGGTGCCCTGTGATGACCTAGAGGAGTGTGACTGGGGACAGTGGGAGGGAAGGGACATATGTATACATAAAGATGACTCAGGTTGTTGTACAGCAGAAACTAAGACAACATTGTAAACCAATTATACTCCAATTAAAAAAAAATTAATTGATGGTAATACACAGAGTAACCAATAGGTACTATTATCATTACCATCGTCAAAGACTGTATTACCCAAATCGATCTGGTGTATATCTGTTCTTGCAAAATGAATATTAGTAAAGCACATGCTAATTACAAATTCATGGAAAGTCTTAGGGTTATGGAAGGACTTTGCATTGTCTAGCAGAATGATCTTGAGAAAACAACAGCTCAAGCTTTCTAACTTTGGGCTACGTCATCTGAAATGCAGGATGATACACCCCACTCTGGCTTATTTTCATGTAGTTGTTTTGAGTCTTCAATGTTGCAAAAAATAATCAGTTTACAAAATACATAGTAAAAAATAAAAAGGTAACAATTCCTATCACTAGCAGAAACGAAACAAAATCTGGAGGCCAAAATTATCCTTATCTGTCAAGGGCTTTGGTTTTATGACTAAATTTTCCAAAATAGAATTCATCTTACTGGGTTCATTGAGATTTAGGGTTTTGTCCTCAGCCTGGTGGGAATGGAAACTTAATTCTTTCGGCACATTCCGTAAGAGAACAGTGCTTCAGCAGATAAGCATTAGCCAATCCATGGAAGACACCTGCTTAACAAGAATGTGAATACATTAAATTACAGCGAAAAATTAAATGTTTACCAAAGACCCTATAGTGTGGTACAATAGTTAGGGCAGTAGGTTTATAGCTTGGCTCCATCAAGTATTACTTGTGAAGTCCTTAAAGCTTAGAGACACGCAATAGCTGTATGATTTTCTCATTTGTACAATGAAGATAATATTCCCAACCACATAGGGAAGTTTTATAAAGTACATGGGTGACTCCATTCAAAATGCTGTGTCGAACTTTGAGGAAAGTAAGCTCAAGAAATTATGGAACAATTGTTGTTACAATTGTTGTGTGTTTTTTTTTTTTAACTTAGTTTTTTTCTTATTTCTTTATTTTAATTGGAGGCAAATTACTTTACAGTATTGTAGTGGGTTTTGCCATACATTGACATGAATCAGCCATGGGTGTACATGTGTTCCCCATCCTGAACCCCCCTCCCACCTCCCTCACCATCCCATCCCTCTGGGTCATCCCAGTGCACCAGCCCTGATTACCCTGTCTCATGCATGCAACCTGGACTGGCGATCAATTTCACATATGATAATAAACATGTTTCAATGCTATTCTCTCAAATCATCCCACCCTCGCCATCTCCCACAAAGTCCAAAAGACTGTTCTATACATCTGTGTCTCTTTTGCTGTCTTGCATACAGGATTATTGTTACTATCTTTCTAAATTCCACATATATACGTTAGTATACTGTATTGGTGTTTTTCTTTCTGACTTACTTCACTCTGTATAATAGGCTCCAGTTTCATCCACCTCATTAGAACAGATTCAAATGTATTCTTTTTAATGGCTGAGTAATACTCCATTGTGTATAAGTACCACAGCTTTCTTATCCATTTGTTTGCCGATGGACATCTGGCTTGCTTCCATGTCCTGGCTCTTATAAACAGTGCTGTGATGAACTTTGGGGTACATGTGTCTCTTTCAATTCTGGTTTCCTTGGTGTGTATGTCCAGCAGTGGGATTGCTGGGTCATCAGTTCAGTTCAGTTCAGTCGCTCAGTCATGTCCGACTCTTTGCAACCCCATGAGCTGCAGCGTGCCAGACCTCCCTGTCCAACGCCAACTCCTGGAGCCTATCCAAATTCATGTCCATTGAGTCAGTGATGCCATCCAACCATTTCATCCTCAGTCATCCCCTTCTCCTCTAGCCCTCAATATTTCCCAGCATCAGGGTCTTTTCCAATGAGTCAGCTATTTGCATCAGGTGGCCAAAGTAGTGGAGTTTCAGCTTCAACATCAGACCTTCCAATGAACACCCAGGACTGATCTCCTTCAGGATGGACTGGTTGGATCTCCTTGCAGTCCAAGGGACTCTCAAATCTTCTCCAGCACTACAGTTCAAAAGCATCAATTCTTTGGTGCTCAGCTTTCTTTATAGTCCAACTCTCACATCCATACATGACTACTGGAAAAACGATAGCCTTGACTAGATGGACCTTTGTTGACAAAGTAATGTCTCTGCTTTTTAATATGCTGTCTAAGTTGGCCATAGCTTTTCTTCCGAGGAGTAAGCATCTTTTAATTTCATGGCCACAGTCACCACCTGCAGTGATTTTGGAGCCCCCCCTCAAAATAAAGTCTCTCACTGTTTCCACTGTTTCCCCATCTATTTCCCATGAAGTGATGAGACCAGATGCCATGATCTTTGTTTTCTGAATATTGAGATTCAATCCAAATTTTTCACTCTCCTCTTTTACTTTCATCAAGAGGCTCTTTAGTTCTTCTTCACTTTCTGCCATAAAGGTAGTGTCATCTGCATATCTGAGGTTATTGATATTTCTCCCAGCAATCTTGATTACAGCTTGTGCTTCTTCCAGCCCAGCATTTCTCATGATGTACTCTGCACATAAGTTAAATAAACACGGTGACAATATTCAGCCTTGATGTACTCCTTTTCCTATTTGGAACCAGTCTGTTGTTCCACATGTAATTCTAACTGTTGTTTTTGACCTGCATACAGATTTCTCAAGAGGCAGATCAGGTGGTCTGGTATTCCCAACTGTTTCAGAATTTTCCACAGTTTATTGTGATCCACACAGTCAAAGGCTTTGGCATAGTCACTAAAGCAGAAATAGATGTTTTTCTGGAACTCTCTTGCTTTTTCGATGATCCAACAGATGTTGGCAATTTGATCTCTGGTTCCTCTGCCTTTTCTAAAACAAGCTTGAACATCTGGAAGTTCATGGTTCATGTATTGGTGAAGCCTGGCTTGGAGAATTTTGAGCATTACTTTACTAGTGTGTGAGATGAGTGCAATTGTGGGGAACTTGAGCACTCTTTGGCATTGCCTTTCTTTGAGACTGGAATGAAAACTGACCTTTTCCAGTCCTGTGGTCACTGCTGAGTTTTCCAAATTTGCTGACATATTGAGTGCAACACTTTCACAGTATCATCTTTCAGGGTTTGAAATAGCTCAACTAGAATTCCATCACCTCCACCAGCTTTGTTTGGAGTGAGGCTTCCCGTAAGGCCCACTTGACTTCACATCACAGGATGTCTGGCTCTAGGTGAGTGATTGCACCATCATAATTATCTGGGTCATGAAGATCTTTTTTGTGCCGTTCTCCTGTGTATTCTTGCCACCTCTTCTTAATATATCTTCTGCTTCTGTTAGGTCCATACAATTTGTGTCCTTTATTGAGCCCGTCTTTGCATAAAATGTTCCCTTGGTATCTCTAATTTTCTTGAGGAGATCTCTAGTCTTTCCCATTGTATTGTTTTCCTCTATTTCTTTGCATTGATAGCTGAGAAAGGCTTTCTTATCTCTACTTGCTATTCTTTGGAACTCTGTATTCAAATGGGTATATCTTTCCTTTTCTCCTTTGTTGGGTCAAATGGCAGTTCTGTTTCCAGTTTTTTTTGAGGAATCTCCACACTGTTCTCCATAGTGGCTGTACAAGTTTGCGTTCCCACCAACAATATAAGAGGGTTCCCTTTTCTCCACACCCTCTCCAGCATTTATTGTTTGTAGACTTCTGGGTGAGATGGTACCTCATTGTGGTTTTGATTTGCATTTCTCTGATAATGAGTGATGGTTAGCATCTTTTCATGTGTTTGTTAGCCATTACAATTGTTATCATTATCATCAGTATCATCTCGGTCAGCATATTTTATGGCAGTGTTTCTAAAATTGAATAAAATAATCTAAAAAAAATTGGCTTAAAACACATGGAGAGAGAACAGTGGGAGCTCGATGTGTAGTTTAAACTCTGACGGCCTCATGCTCTGTTAATCGCCTTGGCTCTGGAGGCTGGGCTGGTCCTGAGGGCAGATCAGGTTTGGTCCTTAGACTGAGGCGTCACTGTCTGAAAGTGCCTGGATGGCTGCCCCCGCCTTCATCTCTGTGATACACTTAATTCCCTCTTCCTGCTCATAGGCCTCTCTGAACGACTAACAATACCCAGGATTTAGCAGAAGGCAAGTCTCTATCTGTCCTGACCTAATGCTGTCTTTTGAGAAGGCAACCTTCTTTGATGAGACCCTAGAAATGTCACTTATAATGCTGATCTATTTCCACTGGGGCTAACTTCGTTTTTCTTTTTCTCTTAAAAATGTTTACTAAGTTCTTACTCCCTATACTGTATCAGGAATCCTACAAAACATGTTATATGTGGTATTTCTTTCAATATCCAATATCCTACATTTTGCTATTGACAAACTATTTTATCAACATGATATCTAAGATAGAGGAATACTTTTTGCTGTTACCATATCTCAAAGTAATTGAGAAAATAAATGCCTTCCTATGGCCACAGTTCTTAAACAATTTGGTCTTAAGGCTTCTTTACACTTATTTTTACACTTCAAAATAACTGGAGAGATAAAAAGCTTTTATTTATTAAAAAAAAAACATGTTACTAACTATATCTCTCAATATTTACCAACCAGAAGTTATGACTAATTTTTTAAAAGCTTTTGTTTATTTATTTGCTGGGTCTTAGTTGCAGGATTCAGGTTCTTTCAGTTGCAGCATCCTGACTAGGGATCAAACCCAGGCCCACTGCATTGGGAGTGTGGAGTCTTGGTCATTGGACCACCAGCCAAGTTCCTACAACTAATTTTTATAACAAAATAATACACACATGCACATATTTAATTAGCCATTGAGCCACAATACTAACATACATCATGTTGCCTTTGGAAAACTCCACTCTCACATGTGAGAACAGGAGAGAGAAAAGGCCAAAACATGAGTATTAATATAAACACATTTTGACCTCATGAAATCACTGCAAGTGTCTCAAAGACCTTAATTTACTCTCCACCATATTTTGAACATGCGATTTTAAAGGAGAATAAAAGATTTTTGCCTCCCCTCCATATTGTCCTGTATATTTCAACCATTCTGTGATCTTTTGTTAAGACTAGGGAGTAGGATAGATGAAGCATATACACTATAGAAAAATGTTATCATTCACACATTACAATTGCTGAAATTGAGGCTTAGAAAAGAAAAGCACTTTTCCTAGCACATGACTTATAGGTATTGTTTTAATAGTTTACAGCTCCATAACTTTCTGTCCCCAAACCTGTGCTCTTCATTATCATGTTATGCTGAAGCCACTGAAGATCCATCAACCCAAGATGGATGAGAAGTTAGTAATGGTCTCATTTTAGCCACATACTACAGAGAACTTGAAGTCCAGAGTTACCATTAAGATAGGTATAGAATTGAACTGGTGGTTTCCTGAGTGAATTCATCATACCCATCATCTTGCCTCTTAAAATTAGATGTTCCTGTAGTTGGCACAATACTTTTAATATGTGTACATTAAGAAGAGGGACCAGGGATGTCCCTGGCAGTCCAGTGGTTAAAACTCCATGCTCCCAATGCAGGAATCAGGGGTTCGATCCCTAGTTGGGGAACTAAGATTCCTCATGCCAGACTGTATGGTCAAAAAAAAAGAAGGAAAGAAACGAAGAAGGACCAAAGTGCTAACTTCACAATGTAGACGAGCCAAGTTTCTTGGCAAAACTACACTGAATAAAATAAACACACTACCTTATATGACTGTTATTTATTTTTATGGTTTTTATCCCAAGTAGACTATCAGCAACTTCATTCCTTGATTTATTTTCTTCCCAAACGTATAGTATCTAGTACAAACCCTGGTATCTAGTGGCACATTTGTACAAAGATTGTATTTTCAGGGATGTTTGTCCTGTTTGCCTATCTGTCACGCTTAGTAGCGCCAAAGAGTAGAGAGTTCAGGCTTTGATGTTAAACCCTGGTGGATGAACCTATGGTACTCGATCTTGACCTTATATATATTCCTTGACTTCCCTAGATCTCACTTTGTACCTTTTTGAAACAGTGCTCAGGATGCGTCCATCTCAGTGTCCTTGTGTTTAGTCATACAGTTGTGTCCGACTCTTTGTGATTCTATGGACTAGGTTTGTCTGTTCATGGGGGTTCCCCAGGCAAGAATACTAGAGTGGATTGCCATGCCCTCCTCTAGGGGATCTTCCCAACCTAGGGATCAAAGCCAGGTCTCCCACACTGCAGGTGATTCTTTACCATCTGAGTCACCAGGGAAGCCCTGGTGTTGTTATGAGTAAATGAAACAAATGTCTGCACACAGTGGTCACTGCCATTCTGCCTGAAATTAGGTAGCATCTCAAATTCTAATTTGCTTTGATTGCCACACCCAGACATTTAGATCTAGACACTGAATCAAAGGAGATCATAGGAGAGTTGCTTTGTATGCATCCAGGCAACTTTCCCAAATCATGATTCTTATGATGTCCAAAGACCAGTGAGCTTCTCCAGCTCACAACCAGACAACACATCTCGGGCATTCATTTTTATTTTCCTGTTGGCTAAAAAGCACAATAGAAAGGTCCACATGGAAATAAGTGACATGTACAAAGGAGGCTCCTATAATCATAAAACAAACCAGTCCTCCCTTTTATCACACATTTCCTGGGTGGATTCATGCTATTCTCTTTGCCCATAGCATGCCTGCTTTTCCTCTTCACCTCTCCAAATGCAGCATTGCACTTGACTCCTGGTGGGCACTAGAGAAGGCATCATATAGAACTAATTTCTTCCTCACATGAGTAGTTAGGACATGTTCTGCCATTCTATCAGGCAACCTGTCTGTAGGCCAGTAGTTATTGCCCTACTGCAGAAGCCCCGCCTCCCGGCGGGGAACTGTCTCTTTAACAACCTGTGCTCACACTGTCTAGGAGAGAGGTGCGGAAATGTGTTTGCCTCACTATGGTTTTGTGTATTCAGTTATTTGGTACGTTTAGTGATTAGTTTATTGGATCTTAAGCCTCTTTAAGACGGACACTACAAGGGACAAAATCATTCAAAGACCAAAGATAAAGGTCTCTAATTCAGTATTTCCCACTTTCACTAAGGTCTCCTTTTTATATGCCAAAGGCCATTTGTAAAACATCTAACTGCCTTTTTAAACCCATCACTATAGATAAATATCCAGATATTTTCAGATTTATTTTAGCTATCAGTTTCCCTGAGAAGTCACCCAGCACATCAATTCTGTCTTAGATGCTTTTTATATCTTTTCTTAAATAAACAAATGTAGGTTTCTATGGTATTCTGTGGAGTGCAGCCTTTGTTTCTTTGTAACTGCTACATAATTATATTGGAAATGTGAAAAACAATTCAGCAGGAAATCAAATGCTGGCTCAGTGTGGGTATTTTTAAATCCAGAGATACACAAATATTAACCAGCAATGAGATTTAGATACTGTGCTTAAAACACAATCTAATGACAAGCCTTATTTAAAAGCTAGGGAAATAAATAAATATATATATGTGCTCAAATAGGACATTTTTATAAACACAGATTTTCTTTACAGCACATTTAGAATTGTTTATTTTGCTAAAAAAAAAAAAAAAACAGTTACATAAATTCAAGACAGAGATGGTTCTAAAAAATCACTGTCTCTTAAACATCAAGTTCACAGCAGTCTACCTGAAAGAACAGGTAATGATGGGGACTTTCCTGATAGTCCAATGACTAAGACTCTGCACTCACAATGCTGGGGGCCCAGGTTTGATTCCTTGTCAGGGATGCTGTGAAAGTGCTGCACTCAATACGTCAGCAAATTTGGAAAACTCAGCAGTGGCCACAGGACTGGAAAAGGTCAGTTTTCATTCTAATCCCAAAGAAAGGCAATGCCAAAGAATGCTCAAACTACCGCACAATTGCACTCATCTCATACGCTAGTAAAGTAATGCTCAAAATTCTCCAAGCCAGGCTTCAGCAATATATGAACCATGAACTTCCTAATGTTCAAGCTGGTTTTAGAAAAGGCAGAGGAGCCAGAGATCAAATTGCCAACATCTGTTGGATCATCAAAAAAGCAAGAGAGTTCCATAAAAACATCTATTTCTGCTTTATTGAATATGCCAAAGCCTTTGATTGTGTGGATCACAAGAAACTGTGGAAAATTCTGAAAGAGATGGGAATACCAGACCACGTGATCTGTCTTCTGAGAAATCTATATTCAGGTCAGGAAGCAACAGTTAGAACTGGACATGGAACAACAGACTGGTTCCAAATTGGAAAAGGAGTATGTCAAGGCTGTATACTGTCACTCTGCTTATTTAACTTATATGCAGAGTACATCATGAGAAACGCTGGACTGGAAGAAACACAGTCTGAAATCAAGATTGCCGGGAGAAATATCAATAACCTCAGATATGCAGATGATACCACCCTTATGGCAGAAAGTGAAGAGAAACTAAAAAGCCTCTTGATGAAAGTGAAAATGGAGAGTGAAAAAGTTAGCTTAAAGCTCAACATTCAGAAAACGAAGATCATGGCATCTGGTCCTATCATTTCATGGGAAATAGATGGGGAAACAGTGTCAGACTTTATTTTTTGGGCTCCAAAATCACTGTAGATGGTGACAAAGACGCTTACTCCTTGGAAGGAAAGTTATGACCAGCCTAGATAGCATATTGAAAAGCAGAGACATTACTTTGCCAACAAAGATTAGTCTAGTTAAGGCTATGGTTTTTCCTATGGTCACGTATGGATGTGAGAGTTGGACTGTGAAGAAGGCTGAGCGCCGAAGAATGGATGCTTTTGAACTGTGGTGTTGGAGAAGACTCTTGAGAGTCCCTTGGACTGCAAGGAGATCCAACCAGTCCAGTCTGAAGGAGATCAGCCCTGGGATTTCTTTGGAAGGAATGATGCTAAAGCTGAAACTCTAGTACTTTGGCCACCTCATGCAAAGAGTTGACTCATTGGAAAAGACTCTGATGCTGGGAGGGATTGGGGGCAGGAGGAGAAGGGGCTGACAGAGGATGAGATGGCTGGATGGCATCACTGACTCAATGGACGTGAGTCTGGGTGAACTCCGGGAGTTGGTGATGGACAGGGAGGCCTGGCGTGCTGGGATTCATGGGGTCGCAAAGAGTCGGACACGACTGAGCGACTGAACTGAACTGAACTAAACAGGGAAGTGGAACCCACTTGCTGCAACTAAGATATGGCACAGCCAAATAAATAAATATCTTTTAATAACCAACAGGTAATGAGGCTTATATTATTACTGTGATTGCTAAAAACAGAGACTATATTTATATCATATTACATTATAATAGTATGATATGTGATAATAATACACTAATTTCGTCTATATTATAAAAATACTATTCAGTTCAGTTCAGTCGCTCAGTCGTGTCTGACTCTTTGTGACCCCATGAATTGCAGGACTCCAGGCCTCCCTATCCATCACCAGCTGCCGGAGTCTACCCAAACCCATGTCCATTGAGTTGGTGATGCCATCCTACTATCTAATCCTCTGTTTTCCTCTTCTCCTCCTGCCCTCCATCTTTCCCAGAATCAGGGTCTTTTATCGATGCACGATACTGGATGCTTGGGGCTAGTGCACTGGGACGACCCAGAGGGATGGTATGGGGAGGGAGGAGGGAGGAGGGTTCAGGATGGGGAACACATGTATACCTGTGGTGGATTCATTTTGATATTTGGCAAAACTAATACAATTACGTAAAGTTTAAAAATAAAATAAAATTTAAAAATACCATTATAATATGGTATATACATATATATTCTCTGTATCAGCCAGCTGAGTCTTAGTTCGCTTTTGAGTATTAGTTTCCTTTTAACCAATAAATAGATACATTAGATTCCTCAAGGAAATTGTTGATGTTCAGGTCACTCATTGAATGGAACTTAGGTTGGAATTTATATTTGTTTGGCTACATAGTCAAAACTTTTCTTCCACATTTGTCATCCAAGGTTTTATCCCTTGTTCCCCTTCTTCAGCCTATTATTAAGCATTCATTGTCAAATTATAGCAGCAGGTGTGTGGAGCAGATTTCAGCATTATTCCGGGCTTATCTCAGTAGGTTATAGGAGTTTTAGATTTCAGTATAAGGAGTCTCTTTAGTTTGTTTTAAATTTAGGAAACTAGAAGTTCCTAAAAATCCAAATTCCCCTGGAATGGATAGTTCACAGATGCAACTTTTAAATGCATGCTCCCCAACTGGACCTCCTCTTTCAGTAGGGAAAAGAGCCTCTCAGTGATACCCCATTATGTTCTAACCTATTTTATATAGAGCTATTCAAAGGAAGGCTGTGAACTCAAACTTTGAATGGATGGACAATCTTTTCTGACTTGAATCATGATATGTCTCAGTAGCAACTTGCTGTCAGTAGAAGAAGACTGAGGTTCAGTAGTCAGAGATTTGGCTGAAGCGTCAGATAAACCTAAGATCAAATCCAAATTTAGCCACCCAAATATGGGGAGCTTCAAGTGTGGTATCTTGGCTTTATTAGATGAGAGATGGTACCAACTTGTGGACCCGTTATGAGGATTTAATGGATAAAGGGCACTGGAAGAGCTGGAATGCTGCCTAGTATACAGTTAGCAGTAACTCTTAATTGTATCATTATTTTCATCCTTATCACAAAGGTTTGCAATTTTCAGCAGTATTTACTTTACCCTATTGCTCATTAGTTTTAACCAGATGCCAATTTCCATTCATTGAAACTTCATTGCTAATGCAGCTTTAGTTTTTTCAGAATTAGGACTGCAGGGACTGTAGCAATGGTTCTCAAAGTGTGGTCCCTGGAACAGCAGCCTCAGCCTCGCATGGGAACTTGTTAGAAATACAAATTCTTTGGCCTGGGAATCTATGTTTTAACAAGCTCTCTGGGTGATTCTGAGGCACCATCACAGCCAGAGTCTTCCCTTTCTCATTCTCCAGGCTCTCTGTTTCACCCATAGCCTAGTCTGCTGCTAAGTCTGGGATGCTAATATTCTGAATGCTACATTTCCCTTATTTTAATATTTCTATGTATTTGATGGACCCCTCTGACATAGAGAATAAGATCATTTCTTGTACTTGGCATCCGAAAGCAATCATAATTTGCTTTACTTAACTTTCCAGCCATATATTCTTTTCTCTCTGGAGTCCTCTGATCTTCAGAAGAACTTGATCAAGATATGTGTAAATTTTGAAATACATCTTTGACAAAAACCTACTGTTACTTTATGACCCTGACAAAAATACACCTTCCACAAAGGATCTTCATAGAGAAGACTGTCTCTCCCATCCAATGGAAATATCCAACCCTACTGCAAATCATATGCTTTCTAAGTAAATGATAGAGTTTCAGTGCTTGCCTTAGAGACAGTTTCTTTACATTCTAGCTCATTGCTTCTTTGTGACAAAGAGCGTAACTCTTGACCTTGGGAAACATGTGGGATGGACTCTTGCTGTATAGCCACTTCAGGAGCAAGAAAATATTAGTATCATAAGTGAGGATTTAGTCACTGAGTCTTGTCCAAGTCTTTGTGGCCCCATGGACTATAGCCTCCCAGGATGTGAAGAGACAACTCATTTGAAAAGACTCTGAGGCTGGGAAAGATTGAAGGCAGGAGGAGAAGGGGATGACAGAGGATGAGATGGTGGATAGCATCACTGTGTCAATGGACATGAGTTTGAGCAAGCTCTGGGAGTTGGTGATGCACAGAGAAGCCTGGTGTGCTGCAGTCTATGGGGGTGCAAAGAATCAATCATGACTTAGTGACTGAACAATAACAAACTGAGGGTTTAGAGTAACCAATGCCCCGTCACCTCAAATTAGACAGAAGCAAGTTATCCTAGTTCAAAATTCTACCATCCAGTGGCCACCTGACCTGACACTGAAATGCCAGGTGAGTAGGGGTAAATTCAAGATGGAATTGTGTCTATTTTTAGCCCTGGTTTTTAAGCATTGGATTAGGGAGTCCTATAATCAGAAAACATGCTGCATTTTCACTCTTTAGGCTTTGCTTCTTTGTAACCTGCTTCTGCTTGTTCAATACAGATCAGATTAAACGATAAATGGGCTTGTTGGGTAATGAAGTGTGGGCTGGCATAATTCAGGTCTTGCCTCAGGCTCTCAGAGGGAAGAGAAGTAAAGGATCTTAGATCAGAGGGCTGGCTCCTTGTGGGGAGAGAGAGGGAACCTGGGGCTCCTCTCTGCCAGCACCTTTCTCATGGTCTCTGTCCCCGACTCTTCAGAGGGCTTAATATTCTATGGGAGAGCTTCCCCTTGAGCACAGTCAATGCCCCACAATTTTCACACAAGGAGAGCACAGTCAGTCCTGTCCTTCATGCCTCAGCTTCAGTCACTCAGGAAAGAATGACTTTAAAAACTTCAGAAAGCCATTGTGCCGATGTGCTTGTCAGCTCAAGACTTTTAACAAAGAGCTGAGTGGGATATATTAAAGCAGAGATCTTCTCCACCAATGAATCAATAATGTCTGTTTAGAGTCAGAACTCATCAGGCTAATATCTTGTGGTATTAATTCTTATTTCCTCTATTCATTCATTAACTCAGCAAACATTCACTGGGAGACCCCACAGTGCTAGGCTCCCAGGATAAAACAGTGGTTGACATCAAAGCAATAATGTCTCATGAAAACAAGAACTTTATCAATGTATTTTCAGGGAATTCCTTGGAAGCCCAGTGGTTAGGACTCAGCGCTTTGACTGCTATGGGTCTGGGTTTGATCCCCTTAGTCAGAGAACTAAGATCCCATAGGCCACAAGGTGTGTCCAAAAAAAATGTATTTTCAAAACCTCAGGCAAATAAATGGGTGTTTTAGGCCTCAACCAGTCTCTTAAAGGCAAAGAACATGGATCTTTGAGACCTGACAGCAAAGGAACTTAGCCCGGCTTGGATATCAAGAAATATTAATAATAGTATTTAAAGCTTACATGTAGGAGAAATTGTCATAGTATTATAAATGTGTTAACAGATTTATAATAAATAATACCAATTGCTACTTAAGCTGAAATTCTAAAGAATCCATAACTAATGAGTTCACAGCTGTTAGAAATGTTGTGTCCAGTCCTTTTTCTCAAATAAGTAAGGGGTTGGAGGAGAACCTTTGAGATGTACAGTACTATAATGAGAAGAGGAACCTAGAAGGGAAGTCTCTGTGTGTGTAGGCTACAGATCTGTATCATTCTCGGTCATGCATCACTAAGATTTAGCATTCCAGTCTGAAATTACTTTTTTAAAAATGAACGCCCACAATATTTGGAAATTCCACCTCCCATCAAGAGGCGACATTTATTTCTCTACTTTGTAAACCTGCTCTTGGTAACATGACCTGCTTTGACCAATGGGATTTGCAGCAAACTCCAACCAGTCCATTCTGAAGGACATCAGCCCTGGGATTTCTTTGGAAGGAATGATGCTAAAGCTGAAACTCCAGTACTTTGGCCACCTCATGGGAAGAGTTGACTCATTGGAAAAGACTCTGATGCTGGGAGGGATTGGGGGCAGGAGGAGAAGGGGCCGACAGAGGATGAGATGGCTGGATGGCATCACTGACTCGATGGACATGAGTCTGAGTAACTCCGGGAGTTGGTGATGGACAGGGAGGCCTGGCGTGCTGCGATTCATGGGGTTGCAAAGAGTCGGACATGACTGAGCGACTGATCTGATCTGAGACCTGGCAAGTACTAGCTCTTCCCTGGAGTCGCAAAGAGTCGGACACACTAAACAACTAACACTTTTACTTTCACTTTCATGTGTAAGCCCAAGTGGCCGGGGGGAAAAGGGAGATCTGAATGATACATTTAGACAAAGAACTAACAGTTTATGCTTCACCTACTAGTAGGCACCAGGTTCGGTCTGGAGAAGGTCAGAGAGCAGGATGAGGATGAGGGGAGAGGGGCACTAGAGGGGGAAAGAAATGTTATTAAGTCCTTTCCATATGCCATTTTACCTGTATTATCTCATTTTGTCATAACATACTTCAAATATATCAACGGAAGCTTAAAGAGATTACGTGGTGTATTCAAATCACATCTAAAGCATATTTTTGGCTGTGAAAATCTGCCTTCATAATTTGTTTTTACCTAGGCAATGGCACTCCACTCCAGTACTCCTGCCTGGAAAATCCCATGGACGGAGGAGCCTGTTAGGCTGCAATCCATGGGGTCGCTAACAGTCGGACACGACTGAGCGTCTTCACTTTCACTTTTCACTTTCATGCATTGGAGAAGGAAATGGCAACCCACTCCAGTGTTCTTGCCTGGAGAATCTCAGGGACGGGGGAGCCTGGTGGGCTGCCATCTGTGGGGTCGGCACAGAGTCGGACACGACTGAAGCGACTTAGCAGCAGCAGCAGTAACCATTACTGCTTTCTGAGAAAGAGGTTACAACTACAACTTTGGTTTGGGTAAGAAGGAGGCTTTTAAGGCTGCCAAACTGGCCAGGACTGAGGAAAAAAGCTCCTCCTTTTGGACACATGTTTGTAGAAAATTATACCTCCCAAATCATCTTAAGATGATACTGCCTCAAAAACTCATTAATTTGTATATTCTCAAAATAAAGCTGGGTGGTTTTATCTGATGACAAGAAAGCTAAAGTTTTAGGACTATCCTCTTTAATTATACGAAGTGATAAAATTAATGTTTACTTTATAACTACTGTTATACTAATATTAACATAAGCATTATCACCAAAACTTTACTGTGTGTTAGGAAAGATATTAGCATGTAAGCATATTCACTTCTTATCACATACCTCTAAAGGTGTTTCAATATATCCGCCATTTTAGAAATAGGGAATCTAAGCCACAGAGAGAAGTTCAGTAACTTATCCACTAAGTGAGTGTGGATGAATGAAAAAATAATGATTCCATCTAAGCAACCTGATTTATAAACTTGCTTACTTAACTCTGACTGATATCTGCATTTTCTTCCCAAGTCCACGTGCTTCCTTTATTCCCAGAGAAACCACTGTTGTTGCTGTTTACTCACTAAGTTGTATCTGACTCCATTGCGACCTCACAGATGGTGGCCCACCAGGCTCCTCTGTCCATATTCTATCCCAGGCAAGACTACTGGAGTGGGTTGCTATTTCCTTCTCCAGGGGATCTTCCCGACCCAGGGGTGGAACTTGTATCTCCTGCATTGGCAGGTGGATTCTTTTACCACTGAGTCACCAAGGAAAACCGTAACTGAGGATAAATCATCCTACTATCATCCAGTCTTTATAATCTGCTCACATATCTAGGATCTCCCCAACCTACCCCCCTCTATCCAATACCCTCAAACCTGGAGATTACCATTTGCTGTGACTAGTCAGCTTGCTACAACTTGCGCCTGAAAAGCTTGGATTACTGTTTGCTGTGTACCTCCTGTCCTTTATCTACAACTGTCTACAATAAGAGCTCCTGTCAAGGATTTGAGGAGGGTGGTTTATAATAGAGACCAGGGCAAGACACAGGGGTAGAAGCCTCTTACGTTCTGTGTTTTTCTAGGTTAGGACTAAAGAGCTGTTAGTCATAGTGACGTCTTAAAGGAGTTCCTAGTTAAAATCTGTATCTCCAGCCTCAATCTACAGGCTTTTCCTAAATAGACTAGAACAAAAAGAAAGGCAGAGACGAAAGAGATGGGGAGGTGGTGGGAGGAGTTCGGTAGAATGGATGCATTCAAAGAGGAACAAAGAGGAGCTAAAGGAGACATCAAGTGGATATTCAAGGAAGTGGAGTAGTTGTCCACAAAACGGGCACGATTGTGGTTAAAACTGGTGTGAGTTACGCAGAGTGATACTCATTTGGGGCCTGCTTCTCCTCGAACTCAGAATGACACTCCCATTCTTCTCTGTCAGGAAATTCCCAGGAACCCGTAGCTTCCCCTTCACTTCCCCATAATGGATTTTCCACTTCCCTTCATTATAACCTTTATTGTTAAGAATATTGATTGTTACCTCACAGCACGTGTATGCTTATCTGAGGAAGGGTATAGCCACAGAAACTTGCCATGTACCTCTGTTCCCCAAGAATCACGTCGTTCATCTGCTGCCACAGCTTCTCTGATACTTGGGAGCCCCGTAACCACTCCAGCCCTGAACTTCACTGTCCACCTTAGACTTTAATCATTCTTTCCCTTCTGTGAGTTACCTAACTGGACAGTGGCTTATCTCCATCTTCTTCTACTCAATTCTTTCATTATGTATTATTTCTTAAAGTGTTTCTTTGTTTCTATTCATTTATTTCTGGCTGCATCGGGTCTGAGTTGTGGCACATGGTATCCTGTGCTGCAGTGCGCATGCTTAGTCGCCCTGAGGCATATGGGATCTTTGTTCCCTGACTAAGGATCGAACCTGCAGCCCTTGCACTGGAAGGTGGACTCTTAACCCCTGGACCACCAGGAAAGTTCCTGCTTCCACTCAATTCTATACAAGGGAAGGATATTGATCTTAAAGAAACTCTAGCCCTGATTATGCCACAGGCAATACACAGAGAGATTACATCTTTTGAGCGAGATCCTGATATAAAATCTGAAGTCCTTATTAGTTCAATCAGGCTCTCCAAGAATATGCCAGCTTCATTTCGAGGGCCTTCCTTTAGGCACAGATCAATCTACCATGCCTGAACCGGGGACAAAAGGAAGGTCAGTAAACAAACTTATTGGTTGTGCAGTGAAGAAACACAGCTGCACCCAGCAGTAACTCACAGGACATGATTACCAATTTTCTTGTTGTGGGGAGGAGAAGGGATGAAAGACAATATAAGCCAAATAAATAATTTAAAATTAAGCTATTATTCAAAGCCTAAGGTTAGGGCTGTATTAACAAGAACATGTGCAATTTATTCATCAATTTCTAAAGGTTATAGATATATTTTGAGCTAAGAGGTAGAGTACCATCACTTTTAATTCAATCCTTGTGTGTATGCACGTGTGTGTGAGTGCTAAGTCGCTTCAGTTGTATCTGACTATTTGGGACTTTATGGACTGTAGCTGGCCAGGCTCCTACACCCTAAATTTAAAAGAACAATTATGATTCCCATTTCATAGATGGGAAAACTGAAAGCAAGAGAGGGGAAATATTTTGCCTAGGGTTATATGGGCAAGATGAGGCCAACTCCACTAACTCCAGGACCTAAGATTTCTCTAAACAATGAGCTCCCTATAAAGATATGTTTTTCCTAAGTAGCCTGGGTTGGACAAAGCAAATTATTGTGGCAACTGGGCCTTTTGCCAGGGAGAAACATTCCTTAAGCGCTATCAAACTAGCGTGTTCCCTGGGAGATTTAACCATCATTAGTGAAAAGCTTCATTTGCAATATTGTGTGCAGCCCACTGTAGTGGGCTAGAGCAATGCATTATCGCTAACTCAAAGAGATTAATTTAATGGGCAATTATATGCTTCCTGCTTTACAATACTTTCAGGTAACCAACAGTAGTCCACTTTCTGTAAATGTCAGCTGCCTGCTCTCAGGTACACGATGTCAGTGGGTTTCCCCACTCTCCATCCCACGTCACCACTTTCTCCGAGAAGGACACTCTAAAACTGGCACTCAATACCTCTGAAATGCCCCTGCAGAGACTGTATTTCCCTTACCATCCCCTCCCTGCCCTGGTTTCCTTTCTCTCTCTGACAGCTGTGCTTGTTACTACGTTGCTCTCATAGGTACGTCTATACTACTCTGCCCAACCTAAATGAATCTCATGCTTCTTCTGACAAACCTTAGCTCAAATATCACCGATCACCAATAAAGACCAAACAGAAGAACATTTCACCTCTTTCTGCCTTCCTTCACAACATTAAAACAATGTTTATAATATATATTAATTGCAATAAAATTAATGGTTCCATAGATGCTCAGCAAATGCCATAACTCTGGTTTAAACACTAACCCAGGAGACTGGGGTCAGCTGGATATGTCAAGTTCTCTGTGAACTTCATTGAAAAACGTCCCCTTAAAGGCACTGTTTTCTGCTTTCTCATCTCTGTTCCTCAGTTTCCTAATCTCAAAAATGGGAATAGAATTCCAGTCTGAACAGTTCCAAAGCCTGACTTTGTCCACCAAGCCGTTTTCCTCCCTAGGGTTATAAGCGTTAGAATAGGAGGTTCTGAGTAAATGGAGGCTTGTTTTTTTCTCCACTGCACTCTTGTCCCTGTGCCAACCTTCTGCTTTGCAGAGAAGAACTATTTCATTGGCTTGCTTCAGGTAATGATATAGCAGTGTCAGAAGCTCAATTTAAGGAGGAGAAAGGAAGAAGAGAAGATACAGGAGAGGGTTCCTCCTGAAGAAGGCATCTAAGAACATGTAATCTGCAATTAAACAGCATTGATAGCAAACCTACCTCTGAACCCTTTGCTCTCCTTGAGATTCTGGGCAAGATACTTAACCTTCTGTCTGAATTTCCTTGACAGAAAAATGAATACAATAATGGTACCTATTTTCAAAGAATGACGTGAGAATTAGAAGCATCATGGGTATTACATAATACTTTTTCAGTGTTTAACTAGCTAAATTTACTTTAAGCCATCACCATCATGATACACAGCAGTTTCAAGCCTTAGGATAGTTTCAGGAGAGGGGGCTGCTGCTAGAGAAGCTACTTAGCACAGATGTGCTATACAAGCCTAATCTGCTGTTAGTACTTGGGCATCTAACTGCCAGCTCATGTAATGAGATGTGCCTGTTGATCATGATGGCAAGTTAGATCTATTACCACTGAAATACTTGGGAAATACACACAGTGAAGCATCTCAGCCTTGGTTAAGTGAATCTGACACGAGAGGATAAAGGATGACATCTCCATTCTCATTAAGAGATAACAGATGGACTTTCCTAAAATCCATTTTTTAGCTTAATTTCATTTGCTTAAATCTTTTGTCTGAAGAGATGGTGCTCTGAGAGTAATTTTAAATTGTTCTCCCTGGAATGAATATTTCTTTATCTTTATTAGAAGCTCCCCCCTATGGGGTTCTATTGTCCTGGGTGGTTTTAAACATTCATCTCATCCAAATACAATAAATCTCCCTTTAATATTTTTTTCCAGGACATGATCTGCGGCTTCAGAAGATAAACATTACATGATGCGCTCAATAATAAAACCAAGTCAAAATAAGTTTCTAAGCCATTTTCATAGTAATTCCAATTTTTCTTAAGTTCTCTGTGATCTTATTATTTTGAATTCTGTAACTTAATTTTACATTTAAAATTTCTAGACTTATGCCCACCTCAGCTAGAAGGCAGTGGCACCCCACTCCAGTACTCTTGCCTGGAAAATCCCATGGACGGAGGAAACTGGTAGGCTGCAGTCCATGGGGTCGCTAAGAGTCGGGCAGGACTGAGCGACTTCCCTTTCACTTTTCACTTTTATGTATTAGAGAAGGAAATGGCAACCCACTCCAGTATTCTTGCCTGGAGAATCCCAGGGACAGAGGAGCCTAGTGGGCTGCCATCTGTGGGGTTGCACAGAGTCGGACACGACTGAAGCAACTTAGCAGCAGCAGCAGCAGCTTATATTTTACAGCTAAAATTTACAGTTCTCTTTTATACTTCCAATCTTGTTGGTTTCCCTGGTAGCTCAATCAGTGAAGAGTCTGACTGCAATGAAGGAGACCTGGGTTCGATCCCTGGGTCAGAAAGATCCCCTGGAGAAGGAAATGGCAACCAAGTATTCTTGCCTGGAGAATCCCATGGACAGAGGAGTCTGGCAGACTACAATCTAAGGGGTCACAGGAGTTGGACACAACTGAACGACTAAGCACACACTTGTTGGTTTTAAGACAGTTACATGCAAAAATTCAAAAAGAAATGTTTAGTTTTTCAATCTCTGAGCAAAAAAAAAAAAAAAAAAAAGATCAAAAGAAACATGCAGTAAAAGATGAGATAACTCCCACTGATGTCAACAGAATAAGGTGAGTTTGGGTTGTGTACTTTTAATTCTATAAGGTTCAAAGAAAAGCTTTGGGTTGCCATATGAACAGAACCATTTCCTGTTTGGTCTCTTTATGGAGCTAACTGTAAACTTAAGTCTGGGATATATTTCAGTGGTTTCTCTCAAGCCATAAAGGAAAAATTATCCGGTCTATATTTCAATCATTTGTAATCAATAGATGTCCACTGAAGCAGGTTTGTGGTCGCACCATCAACTGCTTTTATTCCCAGTACTCATCACCTTCTTCCTCACCTCTGTGTCATTCTTTATGGATATATCAGCAGATTTCAACCCATGTTTCATATTCAGGTGCCCCTAGAAAGAAAACTCCAAGAGGACCAGCTGTTTTTTGCCTGCGTTTCGATCACTGCTATATCCCCAGTCACTAAAACAGTACTTGGCAAGAACCAAAGACTCAATAAATAATTACTGAGTGAACGAACAAATGAATGTCTTTCCTATTGGGCTTGGTACGCTTGTCACCCTAGAGTTAACAGCTCATTACCCTGGAGCATCTGCTTTTGTATCTGTCTTCCTTACTTGTTTGTGATTCCTTGCAAATGAGTTTTTTGTTTCTGGATTGCCCCTGAAATGTTTCCTAACCACCTGTTCTGGTCATTTCCTTTTACTCTACAGAATAGAGTACATGGAGTCTTTTGATTAGGGCCTTCTTGATGAATATGTAAGTGAAGGCAGACAACTCATAAAAAAGAAGTGTCTTAGATTTAGGCAAATTCAAGTAGGTTATTATGTTCAATATATGAGAAAATTATTTTAATGGTAATTATTGCCTGCATACTTTAACAATAACTATGGTCATTTAGACTGGGGATCCGAGATCTAATGCCTGATGATCTAAGGCGGAGCTGACATAGTAGATGACCTACGTAGTAGCTTACGTACGTAGTAGCTTACATACGTAGCTGACGTAATAGAAATAAAGGGCACAATAAATGTAATGAGCTTGAATTATCCCAAACCATTCCCCTTTACCCCCGATCCGTGGAAAATGTCTTCCATGAAGCCAGCCCCTGGTGCCAAAAAGGTTGGGGACCACTGCTTTAGAGCATTTTTATATAGCCTCAAGCCAATCTAAACAGATACAGTTTTTCTCAGAGGCTTAAGGGGACATACAGCTTCAACACTGTAAATTATAAATATTTCACATCTAGATGGGGTTAACATGGCTAAGAAATCAAAGCTACCAAATGAGATGCTCAATTTTCTTTATCCCTTAATGTTACAAGGGATAAACTACTAGCAGAGCAACATACTAGAGAAGAAAATGGTACTCCTAATAAGGAAAAGCACCAAAGTTTCCAAAGCGCTTCTTTTAAATCCCATATCAAGCTGTTTCTTTGCCTGCTTTGAGGTTGCCAAGAGAAACATTCTGCACTCTTGAATGGTCACTTTTTCACACAGTGGTTGTGTTTTATTTTTTGAATAAGACTCCACGGAAGACATTACCCCCACATCTCAAAGCAAGGAAAATCCAGGCCTTTCCTGAAGGTCTAGATTACTCTTCTTACAGACAAATTTATCATGAATCTCAGAGACATTGGCTGTGAAACCAGAGCAGATTTAGAGAGTGCAAAGAGCAGAGTTTAGGGCTCACATCCTTTACAAATTTGTACCCATGAATCTTTTTTATTGTGAACTTTTGTTGCCTTATTCAGATTCCTTCTATCCCAGTTCCCTCAAGAATGTACTGTCATCTCCCTTGAACGTGTATAAACTGTGAAGTCTTTCATCTCCTTTACAGAAAGGAATATTCAGATAACATGCAGAATGTCTTTTGCTTGGAAATAAAATGAACATCATATCTCCTTTGCAAAGGGGATTTAATCTGTACGATTAAAAAACAAAAACAAAACTGGTGAGGCAAAGTGCAAGTTCTCCTAGACAGGAGAGCACTAAATTTCACCAAAGAGCTATTGTTTAGAGACTCCATTGTAGGGTCAGTAAGTGCGATCTGAGAAGCTGCGCTCATTAAAAATTGGCAGAAAGACTAACATATGTTATTTTAACAACCCTGGAACCTCCCCTGAAAAAAAAATAAGGCTTACATTTTCACATGTAATTTAGGAAGAATTTTATATTGAAGATGTAATTTTAAATAGTCTGTGATTACTGTGTAAAACACATTAATTCTAAAAAAAAAACAAACTATAATCTCATCTCCCCAAAATGATATGTATTGATACTGTAAATTTTCTTTCTATAATTTCTGCATTTATATGTGTATGTGTATATGCATAGCTTAAATGTGTGAGCAATAGTTTCTATATTGTATATAATATAAATGTTAGTGCCCATTTAAATTATGATCTATAGTTCTTAAATTCTACTTTTACCTACCCTTTTATGCTAAATCTTTCCCATATTTTAATATGCAAAACATTGTTTTTAATGGCTGAATAATGGGTATAAAGATACAGGAATACTTGGATGTAAAAATGTTTCCTTCCCACATATATTGCAACCTTTTGGTAATTTACCACAGCGTAAGTTATTTCATGTTGAGATGAAGCATTCCAAGTCTCCTTGGAAACAAAAGTTCTAATGCCAAAATATCTAAAAGAAACAGGACCACTTCTTGTATGATCCCTAGGCATAAACTGCACGCAGGCACACAAGGAAGAAATGAACAAACCCAGGCACTTACTGATTTCGGTAGCAATGACTGTTATGTTGTGCCACACACTTAATTCTCTGTCCAGTGGTGTTGCAAGCGTTATCTTCCCATCATCAGCATTAATGTTGAATTGTCTCTCCAGGTCAGTGTGCCGGTCGATGGAAAACCTGCAAAACAGACACATCTGTAATCTACTTCAAAGTTTATATGATCCATACATTCCACAGCAGACCTTTAGTAATCCTTAGAGAGCCACAGTTGTGAAGCGAAATGAATTGGTAAACTCAATGGCATCCTAATTTGTAAAACAAAACGACTGAATGAGGCACAAGAAACTTAATAATTATTGCCCAAGGAGTCATTAGCTACATATGCAACATGGAGGTCATAAACTGCCATCAGTTTCAATAGGTAACATCTTCAAAAATGGCTGCTGATGAAGAGTTAATTGGACAATCCATCACTTTTATTGGACAGCTTATGATAATTAGCAGTTGCCACAAAATACCATATAAAACAATGAACTCAAATCCAAAGGAGGATGGTGCTAGACAGCAAATTATTTATGGTAGGTCCAAGGAAATGTGTGTTTGTGTTAAACTTAGATTTGACTGCACAAAAGGTATGTGTTTTTGTTGCTGTTGGTTTGTTTTGTTATCATTTTAAGTAAGGTATATATTTAGGTTTCCTATTCATCTCTGTCCATAGAAATCAGATGCTTTCTGATTCTCTGGTAAATAATTTTTTAAAATTGGTCTAGATATTTTAGCAGATTTAAAACTTTAATGGGCAGGTTAGTAGTTCTGTTGAGAAAACTTTTGGATAAGGCAGACATTAAGATGCTCTATGTCTATAGCCAAGTGCTTCTCGGGAACACTAAGTAACAAGATCATACAGGAATTACTTTTTTTTACCACATTTACTAATATCGTAAGAAACACAAGGCATGATTAGAAAAACTGGCATGACTGGAAAAACTTTATTCCACAAATAAGCAGTGGAATAAAGTAAAACAGAATGAAATGGAGGTTCAAATAAGGATTGTGCGTGTATGCTAAGTCACTTCAGTCATGTCTGACTCTTTGCGACCCTATAGACTATAGCCTTTGACTGTGTGGATCACAAGAAACTGTGGAAAATTCTGAAAGAGACGGGAATACCAGACTACCTGACCTGCCTCTTGAGAAATTTGTATGCAGGTCAGGAAGCAACAGTTAGAACTGGACATGGAACAACAGACTGGTTCCAAATTGGAAAAGGAGAACGTCAAGGCTGTATATTGTCACCCTGCTTATTTAACTTCTATGCAGAGTATATCATGAGAAACACTGGGCTGGAAGAAGCATGAGCTGGAATCAAGATTGCTGGGAGAAATATCAATAACCTCAGATATGCAGATGACACCATCCTTATGGCAGAAAGTGAAGAGGAACTAAAAAGCCTCTTGATGAAAGTGAAAGTGGAGGGTGAAAAAGTTGGCTTAAAGCTCAACATTCAGAAAACAAAGATCATGGCATCTAGTCCCATCATCATGGGAAGTAGATGGGGAAACAGTGGAAACAGTGTCAGACTTTATTTTGGGGGGCTCCAAAATCACTGCAGATGGTGATTGCAGCCATGAAATTAAAAGACGCTTACTCCTTGGAAGAAAAGTTATGACCAACCTAGATAGCATATTGAAAAGCAGAGACATTACTTTGCCAACTAAGGTCCATCTAGTCAAGGCTATGGTTTTTCCAGTGGTCATGTATGGATGTGAGAGTTGGACTGTGAAGAAAGCTGAGTGCTGAAGAATTGATGCTTTTGAACTGTGGTGTTGGAGAAGACTCTTGAGAGTCCCTTGGACTGCAAGGAGATCCAACCAGTCCATTCTGAAGGACATCAGCCCTGGGATTTCTTTGGAAGGACTGATGCTAAAGCTGAAACTCCAGTACTTTGGCCACCTCATGCGAAGAGTTGACTCATTGGAAAAGACTCTGATGCTGGGAGGGATTGGGGGCAGGAGGAGAAGGGGACAACAGAGGATGAGATGGCTGGATGGCATCACTGACTCAATGGACGTGAGTCTGAGTGAACTCCAGGTGTTGGTGATGGACAGGGAGGCCTGGCGTGCTGCAATTCATGGGGTCGAAAAGAGTCGGACACGACTGAGGGACTGAACTGAACTGAACTGAGACTAGGCCCACTAGGCTCTTCTGTCCATGGAATTCTCCAGGCAAGAATATTGGAGTGGGTTGCCATGCCCTTCTCTACAGGATCTTCATGACCCAGGGATCAAGCCCGTGTCTCTTACGTCTCCTGCATTGGCAGGCAGGTTCTTTACCACTAGTGCCACCTGGGAAACCCTCAAAGAACTCCCCCAAATTTTTATGTTAAAACCCTAATTCCTAATGTGTGATAGCATTTGGAAATAAGGCCTTTAGGAGGTAATTAGGGTTAGAATAAGTCATTAGAATAGGGCTCTCCTGTGGGATTAATGATCTTATTTAAAAAAAAAAAAAAAGAAGAAGAAGAAGGGGACATAGGCTGTCTCCTTTCTGCTCTCTGCCAAGGAGGATTCAAGAAGACAACCATACCAGAAAATGTGCCCTCACCATACAGTGGATCTGCTGGTACCTTGATCTTGGACTTCCCAGCCCCCAGAAACTGTGAGAAACAGATTTTTGGTGTTTAATCCACCCCATCTAGGATACTCTGTATCTAAGAAGCCCAAACTAAGACCAAGGTCACGTGCAATCCCATCTAGGAGGCAGGACTGAGGAAACCTTTCATGGTTTAGGGGAACTCCTAAGAACTATACATGAAATCTGTTTATTGGTACCCATTAATACTAAATACGAAACATGCTCCATGGCTATTTGCAGCTAAGCGTATTTTCCTTTTCTATGGTTTTTATGAACATTTATTATATCATCAAGAATAAAACTATATTATAAGAAAAAAAATAAAATTTCCCATAATTTTGTATCTGTAGGTTTGTACTGTTAACATTTTAGTGGATTTCATTGCAAACATATAAACAGGTACTTTATGCTTATCTGTCTATGCATATATACTTATTTGTATCTATATCTAACTCCAGGAAATAGTGAAAGAGAGGGAAGCCTGACATGCTGCAGTTCATGGGGTCGCAAAGAATCGGACACAATCTAGCAACTGAATAACAACAACAACAACAAAGGGGGATGGGTAAATGGATGGATAGCAGACAGACAGACATATAGGGATATGGATAACTCCTTGCTCCTCTTAGCTGTATCTTCTCATTAGAAATGGCATGCATGCTCCTTATCAGTTCAGTTCAGTCGCTCAGCCATGCCCGACTCACTGCGACTGCTTATACCAGATGCAGATATTAAGAAAAAAGACATTCCTGTAAATCCTCTACACCAATCACAAGCATCATTAGACATTCTGGAATAATATTAAAAAGTACTTAATTTTATTGACAGGATCTTCTTCCCTGTAGCTCAGACGGTAAAGAATCCGCTTGCGATCCAGGAGACTCAGGTTCAATCCCTGGGTCGGGAAGATCCCCTGGAGAAGAGAATGGCAACCCACTCCAGTATTCTTGCCTGGAGAATCCCATGGACAGAGAAGCCTGGCAGGCTACAGTCCATGGGGTCACAAAGAGTCAGACATGACTGAGCTACTAACACTACTACTACTAATTTTATTGACAACAGTATGTTGCTAAATTCCTTGATAATACCATGTACTAAGAGATCATAACTCCAGGTATAATAAAGACTTGCTGCTGCTGCTGATGCTAAGTCACTTCAGTTGTGTCCGACTCTGTGCGACCCCACAGACGGCAGACCACCAGGCTCCCCCGTCCCTGGGATTCTCCAGGCAAGCACTGGAGTGGGTTGCCATTTCCTAATAAAGACTTAGATATAAAGAAAATAAATACACTGACTTGCATCTATACACCAGGAATTTATAAAACAATCCCTTGCCTAACCCCCAGGATAATTAGAGAAATTCAGAATGGATTTAAGAACCTAGAGACATAGCTGAATTAACAGTGCTTGCAAAATAATCCTGAACATGAGGAAGTAAGTGTTCACTGCAAAACATCTGAATCTGTTGTATTACTGAAAAAAAGACTAAAAATCATTATCCTGGGGAACAATGATTGTTGATTAGACCAATGAGGTTCCACGTTTAACTGTAAAATAATAGGCATGTGTTTTGCTCCAGATATCATGAACACTCTGTTAAAAGATCTAAGTGATGTCCAGAGGATTAATTATCACTATCTGCATCATATTCATAAATAAACTTTGCATGCACTGCTGGGTTCTAATAATTTTATTATCACACTGCTGATATTTCACACATTCATGCATCTGCCAATTTCCCAGAGGCCACAGAAAACGAGGTTGGAAACACACTCCATGGCTATTTGACTGCTGTCCAGTAAATGCCTAGAACTTCTGGCCTAGAAGAAGCGCTGGGAACAATGACAGAGTTTTGGAAGCTGTTTGTGTAACCCCTTATTTAAAACTGTACCATGCAACCTTGACATTGGAATAAATTATATCTCTATTATTTATATATTGTTGTTTCTAGGATAATTAATAAATACCCCGAGCCTCAGTTTCTTCACTGGCCAAATATAATACTCAAATCACAGGTCTGGTTGTGAAGATTAAAAATGAAACATAAATCAGTCTTTGGTAATTAGTAAGTGCTGAAGATATGTTCATCATCACCACATCACGATAATAACATCATGTCCCATTAAATGAAGCTTTATAAATTTTCCTACTCGGAAGGTGGTGGAGAAGGCCCCTTTCTTACCAGTTTATAAATAGCATAAATGTGGAAAAAACATTTGGGTGTTATTTAACTCCCATAACTCTAAAAGAGACAGGGATATTTTTCTCATTTTTTAAAGATCAGCTCACGACAGACTTTATGAGGTGAGTCATAAGAATTTATAAAATACAGCCCTTTAGTAAGATCAGAGGTAAGACTGTCATAACATTACAAGACAACACAATGGGAGGAACTTGATGGGGGGAAAAAAAAAACAGCTTAAAATTCAGTTTAAAGTCTACCTCGACTGTATAAAGAAGCCTCTTGCTCCCTTTGTACACATTTTGCATATTTTATAGCCTAGTAGACTTCATGGTAAAGGCTGCCCAGAACTGCTAAATAGTTCAAAAATTCAGACTTAGCACAGTCAATAAGCATGCATTAAACACCAAATGTATACCAGGCACAGTGCTAGATGCCTCTTTCTTTTTGCATCTTTCTCTCTTTGGTGTCTTATAAAATGAATAAAAGAAAAATCACAGGTGTGATTTCATCGTGTTATTAATCATTTTGTGCCTTTGTTACCTAATCTGTTAAATGGGAATTAGAATAGGTTTTGTGAGATGTAGACGAGGTAATACCTATAGAGCACTTATTGCAGTGCCTGGCACATATAATAATAAATATCTATTGAAAATCTCTAATGTTGTCATTACTCATCTGGAAACAGTAGGTTTCTACTAATGAATCCCAGGCCTCTCTTCACGTTTAAGCCAGCCTTCCTGTTACTCCTTGATTCTCTTTCCCTATACCAGTTCATCTGGGTTCTCATGCCCCTAGAAGCAGAAGCATGGAGGGTGTCACTTTAAGTGACAAACTAAAGCCAAGGAGAAGCAGCGTGTGGAGAGGCTCTCACTTGCACTTCTAGCATCATTTTAGCGTCCGTTTTTCTGCCACCTTTTCTGACCAAATCTCCATCCCATGAACTGACTGTTTCAAGTTCAAAGCTTTATTGGACACATTCACTTTTTATTCATGTTGAATAACATATGAGTGTTTGTTATCATAGTTAAAATTAAGTACATTTTAACACAAGTTTGGATTTAAAAAAAAAAAAAAAACTGCACTCCACATGCCATTTTTAGCAATGCTCTCAGAAGATGCTTGCTCCCCACAAATAGCTATGCCTCTCCATTGCTAGTTGCAAAGATTCAGCTTGCTTTCCTGTGGTCCTTTAGCTGCCACCATCCACTCGGCTGTTTCAGTTTCTCCTCTCATCTTCTATTCATTGCACTCTATGACACAGCTCCATCAGAGTAATAAAGGGAAGTGAAGTGTAGTTGCTCAGTCATGTCTGACTCTTTGCGACACCATGGACCCCATTTTCCAGGCAAGAATACTGGAGTGGGTTGCTACTTCCTTCTCCAGAGGATCTTCCCAACCCAGGGATTGAACCTGGGTCTCCCGCATTGTAGGCAGACACTTTACCATCTAAGCCACCAGGGAAGGGAAACCACAGTCAATTACGGGGCTTCCCAGGTGGCACTAGGGTAAAGAACCCACCCACCCGCCAACACAGGAAACAAAATGAGACATGAGTCCGATCCCTGGGTCAGGAAGATTCCCTGGAGGAGGGCATTGGCAATCCACTCCAGGACTCTTGCCTGGAAAATCCCATGGATGGAGGAGCCTGGTAGGCTGCAGTCCATGGGGTCACTAAGAGTCGGACACGACTGAGTGACTTCACTTTCACTTTTCACTTTCATGCATTGGAGAAGAAAATGGCAACCCAGTCCAGTGTTCTTGCCTGGAGAATCCCAGGGACTGGGGAGCCTGGTGGGCTGCCATCTATGGGGTCACACAGAGTCACACAACTGAAGCAACTTAGCAGCAGCAGCAGCATTCTTGCCTGGAGAATCCCATGGAGAAGCCTGGTGGGCTACAGTCCATAGGGAGGGCAGAGAGTCAGACACGACGGAAGCAACTGAGCACATGTGCGTGCACACTCAGTTACAAGACTTGGATACAGACTGTTTTCTTACACCAATTAACAGAGAATAATTTCAAAGAGAAACAGGGTGGATTAAATTAACTGCAAACCCGAAGGAAAGACTTAATTTTTTAGAATACCGTGTACCAGGCAAGTTCTTCAGATGTCATGATTTTGCATAGATGTCTCAGAACTAGAAGTAAGCCACACTGTTTTCTAGGATTCCCAGTATCTATCTGAATAGCAGCAGATAAAGTGGAAGAAACAGAAACCAGATAACCTTCAGTGGAATCTCACCGGTGAGATCTCACTGAAACAATGTAATTGGTCATAATCTCATAGGCTCATCTATAAATAGGAGAAAGGATCTATTAATATTTCACAAAATGGTTCTCTGCAATAAATGAATGGATACATGACTCAGATACAGCAAAGTAATTGGTTAATTAATAGGCGATTCTTTAAGCCCAGAATGACTGAAAATGAATAATTAGAAATAGAAAGATATAAATAAAATCGACCATTCACATCCTTTAGTAGTTTCCCAAGTGATACTAGAAAAATATTCCAAATCTGTCATGTGCATGAGTGCCTGCTAAGTCGTGTCTGACTCTGTGCAACTCTGTGGACGGCAGCCTGCCAGTCTCCTCTATCCATGGGGTTCTCCATGTAAGAATCCTGGAGTGTGTTGCCATGTCATCCTCCAGGGGATCTTCCTGACCCAGGAATCCTACCCACATCTCTTACATCCCCAGCATTGGCAGGAAGGTTCCTTACCACTAGCACTACTTGGGAAGCCCAATCTCTTCATAGTGTTAGTCTATACCAGCCATCACCTTTTTCAAAATAGACTCTGAGCTGAAGAGGCTACTGGGTTTCTTTGCTTAGTGCTCATCCACAAGGAGCCTTTGGGACCTGACCCGAGTCTTCACTGATCTTCTCTTCCTTAAGGTTGTCCTCCCTATTATTCTACAATTAAGCATTTGCTGGACTTTTGCTCTTTAAAACAGGAAGAGATTGTTTGATTCTTATAACATCACATTGGTTGGAATTTTGTACTACAGTTATTCCATAACTCCCTGTTGGAAAGATGCACAAGCTTTCATTGAGCGTGGGTTGTTATTATGTAGGAAACATGGTGCTAAAGAAGTATGAGGAAAGGAGTAAATGGGATAAGAACAGAAGAAAAAAAGAAGAGTGAATTTGGTTCCCACTGTATCTACAGAAAAGTTCAATGTCTTCTAATTTGCATCTTAAAAGTCATAGGGTTTGTATCTCCGGTATTAAAGTCATTTTAATTTCTTTTTTTATTCACAAAAATGTTATTATTAACATAGTTGTTAAATTATATAAATTCTGTGCTGACTTGAACATTTCTCAGAATATTTTCAGGGTTTTAAAAATCATCAGTTTAAAAAATTAATTTATTTATTTTCAGTTCAGTTCAGTTCAGTTGCTCAGTGGTGTCCGACTCTTTGTGACCCCATGAATCACAGCACACCAGGCCTCCCTGTATATCACTGACTCCCAGAGTTCACTCAGACTCACGTCCATCGAGTCCATGGTGCCATCCAGCCATCTCATTCTCTGTCGTCCCCTTCTCCTCCTGCCCCCAATCCCTCCCAGCATCAGAGTCTTTTCCAATGAGTCAACTCTCCGCATGAGGTGGCCAAAGTACTGGAGTTTCAGCTCCAGCATCATTCCCTCCAAAGAACACCCAGGGCTGATCTCCTTTAGAATGGACTGGTTGGATTTCCTTGCAGTCCAGGGACTCTCAAGAGTCTTCTCCAACACCACAGTTCAAAAGCATCAATTCTTCAGGGCTCAGCTTTCTTCACAGTCCAACTCTCACATCCGTACATGACCACTGGAAAAACCATAGCCTTGACTAGACGGACCTTTGTTGGCAAAGTAATGTCTCTGCTTTTCAATTTGCTATCTAGGTTGACATAACTTTTCTTCCAAGCAGTAAGTGTCTTTTAATTTCATGGCTGCAGTCACCATCTGCAGTGATTTTGGAGCCCCAAAGAATAAAGTCTGACACTGTTTCCACTGTTTCCCCATCTATTTCCCATGAAGTGATGGAACCAGATGCCATGATCTTCGTTTTCTGAATATTGAGCTTTAAGCCAAGTTTTTCAGTCTCCTCTTTCACTTTCATCAAGAGGCTTTTTAGTTCCTCTTCACTTTCTGCCATAAGGGTGGTGTCGTCTGCATATCTGAGGTTATTGATATTTCTCCCGGCAATCTTGATTCCAGCTTGTGCTTCTTCTAGCCCAGAATTTCTCATGAGGTACTCTGCATATAAGTTAAATAAGCAGGGTGACAGTATACAGCCTTGACATACTCCTTTTCCTATTTGGAACCAGTCTGTTGTTCCATGTCCAGTTCTAACTGTTGCTTCCCTGACCTGCATACTGGTTTCTCAAGAGGCAGGTGAGGTGATCTGGTATTCCCATCTCTTTCAGAATTTTCCACAGTTTATTGTGATCCACACAGTCAAAGGCTTTGGCATAGTCAATAAAGCAGAAATAGATTGGAGGCTAATTACTTTAAAATTGTTGTGGTTTTTGCCATACATCAACATGAATCAGCCATGGGTGTTCATGTGTCCCATCATCCTGAACCCTGAAGGCTTCATTTTAATATCTTGAAAATACACATATGTTTGATTTGCTGTTCTTTTACAGATTTACTTAAGATGCGTTTGAGACAACAGAACTCATTCAAAGAGACTGGAATATATTTTGGAGAGTCATCTTTTTGCCACAATAAGAAGAAAGATTTTAACACAGTAGGGCATGGTATGTGAGAAAACAGGCTTCTTGGACCATGTTATTAATAACATCAATCCTAATGATGGCAATTTTGCAAACAGACATTCTCATTCTATAACAATGAAGATGGTTTAGAAACTGCATCACCCATGATAATCAATATTCAACTTTCCCTATTTCAACTTTCCCATTCTATTCCAACAACTATCCTGGTTTGCTTCAGTCTTGCTGCTGCTGCTGCTGCTAAGTTGCTTCAATCGTGTCCAACTCTATGCGACCCCATAGATGGTAGCCCACCAGGCTCCCCCGTCCCTGGGACTCCCCATGCAAGAACACTGGAGTGGGTTGCCATTTGCTTCTCCAATGCATGAAAGTGAAAAGTGAAAGTGAAGTCGCTCATTCGTGTCCGACTCTTAGCGACCCCATGGACTACAGCCCACCAGGCTCCTCCATCCATGGGATTTTCCAGGCAAGAGTATTGGAGTGGAGTGCCATTGCCTTCTCCACTAATATTCCTCTAACTTGTAGTAGTATGTCTTAGAAATGAATGCTAACGACTTCATCATTGTACTTTGTGAAGTAAAGGCTATGGATGCGAGGAAATTCCTACCTAGATGCTTAGCACGTTGTTGGGGATCTAATTTAACCTACTGGGCTCTGACCATGAGCACAAACTTTGTCACCAGTTCACTCAATCAAGAGTAGTGTGCAGAGGTCAGAAGTTAATATTAGAAGAGATCACTATTGCAGTGATTGAGACTAGGTCAAAATGGGCAACTGGATATTATTATATTGGAAAATAGCACCCTTTCTGCATTGCTGCAATATACAACTTTTACCTGAATCATAGTGAAGTCGCTCAGTCGTGCCCGACTCTTTGCGACCCCATGGATAGTAGCCTGCACAAAGCTCCTCCGTCCATGGGATTTTTCAAGGCAAGAAGTACTGGAGTGGGTTGCCATTTGCTTCTCCAACCTGAATCATATGTTTACTCAATTATCACAGCCTAACTATTTACATTTCATACCAATATTTGGCACAAAATCCTGTATCTTGTTTGTGTGTGTGTAAGACAGATTTTACCGTCAACATATAAATATTATATGTATATATACATTCATTCATTTGTTCATTTAAAGCATCTCCTACTCCCTCTTCCCAATCTTGCCCCATATGACACACCTACAGAGACCCTCTGTCCCTACTGAATTTCTGTTTCTTGTTTGCAATAAAGAACATCAAACTCTGATAATATCAAGAGTATTTTAAGGATGATCGGCACCAAGCTTTCAATATCAAGGAGTCTTTTTCACTCCCAGTGACTTGTGTCAGAAAGGAAGAATGTAAATTAAAGTCTGGAATGTGCACGAGAAGCTACACCAGTTATCTTAATAATCAGGTAAAGATAAATAATTTTCTCTCAAAAGTTACTCTGGACTATATTATTACTAATACAGTATTTGTGAAATACCTGATGAATTTTCAAGAGAAAGACCCTTTTCTTCCTAATGTCTCCTCTAGGCCAATTTATAGATCTATCCTTAGTTTCTTCATCTGAAAAATGAGAACAATAGACTACCTTCTTTTAAAGTTTAAGGTAAATCCCTTTAGGTAATGCATTGTAAATTTCCTTTTGATTTTTTTTTTTAGATTGTTGTTGTGGATCATTGTTAAAGTCTGTATTGAATTTGTTATAATACTGCTTCTGTCATGTTTTGTTTTTTTGGCTGCAAGGTATGTGGGATGTTAGCTTCCCTATCCCTAATCAAGCCTGTACCCCCTGCAATGGAAGGCAAAGTCTTAACCACTGGACTGCTAGGGATGTCCTCCTTTTGCTTTTTAAATGCGGTTTCATACTGAATATTTATCATTATTTCTAGTTAGACACTCTGACAAATGTCTAGGTATTTTTAAACAACAATAATAACATATTTGAAAGATTCTGATGTTGTTGTTTAGTTACCAAGGTGTGTCGGACTCTTCACGATCCCTCGGACTGCAGATACCAGGCTTCCCTGTCCCTCAAAGGATGAAGCAGATCCACCTACAATAATCATCCTTAGATACCTTCACTTACTTAGGGTCACATATAGAAATCTCAGATGCTAAATCTGTTCGTTTAGAGAATGTCCCATTTTCTGAGCACGCATTTTGTTTTATAGTTTGTTCCACTCATACCTTAAAAAGATGCCATCATAAAGCCAAAGTCCTACATGTAAATTTATGCAGTCACAAGACCAAAATTAGTGTGTCCCAGATAAAATCTAATTCATGATTAATTATTTAATATTTACATAATATCTTTAGAGAAATTCTAATTTTCTCCCTGAGTCATCAAAATAATCATTTATAACTGAGAACTCTAAATCCAATATGATGACAAAAATATGAAAAAAAGTGAATGCTTTACATAAAAGATTAATGTAAATTTTTAATTTTTTATTTAATTCCATAAAGGCTTAGTGACTGCTTCTTTTGGTCAAGTATGATGCTAAATGCTTGAACAAAGCCTCCTCTCAGACACACTGGTTGTGTTTTTCTCATTTCTTACAATGAAAAATGGCAAGCACTGTAATAAAGTCATTGTTATACTGCAGTTAGAAAGGGGCCCCAGATGTGCCTGGGAAAGGGGAGGGTAGTCAAAGATGACACCACAGTGTGGCAGCATCTGTTTGGGGACAGGAAGAATGAGTAGGGGTTTTCCAGGTAGAATATGTAGGGAGAGCATCCCCAGCAGAAAGGAATACAGGAAGAAAATCTTGGGTTTGTTTAGGAAACGATAGAATTAAGGACCAGGCTGGGCATGGTGAGAGCTAAGGTCTGACAGATGAGCAACCTGCCCTTTCATTCCCATCCTTCCTTTCATCTTGTCTCTTCCATCCCTCTTTCTTTTACTCTTTACTGAGTATTTCTTATATATAAGGCATTGTGTTAGTTGCCAAGACAGACATGGCCTTGCTTTCATGTAACTGAGTCTACCTGTAGAGAAAGACAATGAAAGGAAATAAGATTTTTAAAGCTTACAGTGATGTATTCTTGAAAAATAAAAGGGATGAGATGTATAAAATGTTATTAAAATACTCCTGTCAAAAGAAACAGCAAATATGAAAGGTCAGTTAGGAAAATGGTCAGTATTTTTAACGACTAACAAATGACAGGATTGTTGAAATTCAGGATTCAGTGCGGGGGCGGGCATCGGGAAGGACCTTGGAAACCATGTTGAAGAATTAAGTTTTTTCACTTGCAGGAAATGGGGAACCACTTGAACAAAATACAAGAGGAGAATGACATGATCTAAACCACAGCCGGATTCCACAGGACTTTCTGTATTGTACAAATGTGTTTTGTCCAAGAGGGTAAGCGCTAGCTCTATGTGGCTATGTAGCCCTTGAAATCTAGCTAGTGTGACTGAGAAATTGAAATCATGATTATATTTAATTTAATTCATTTTATTTCCATTCAAAGAGCCACATGTGGCTAGTGGCTACCACATCAGCATAGATCTAAACTGAGTTAGAGATCACTGGGGCAGCCGTGTGGATACCAAAGGGCAGGAGACAAGCACACGGGGCTGCTGTAACTGCTCACCTTAAAGAGGACAGTGTTTGGGACTCCCCTGGTGGGCCACTGGTTAAGAATCTGCTTCTTCAGGGGGCCCAGGTTCTATTCCGGGTTGGGGAACTAAGATCCGTGCAAGGAACAGAGCAGCAAAAAAAAAAAAGGGGGGGCAAATATGATGGTGTTTGAGCTTAGTAACTAAAATAAACAGGACATGGTGATTATTTGGATATAGGAAGTAAAGGACATTAAAGAATTTTGAAGCAATACCCTTGTGGAAGGCTCATAACTGTCTTCTATTAATCTACATTGCTTTCAAATTAGATAATTCTCTTTCTTTTGTCTCCTTTTAGCCATATTTACCTAATTAATCACAAAATACACCAAACTGGTCAAACAGTTCACATAAAGATGAGCAAATATGGACTTCCCTGGTGATACAGTGGATAGTAATCTGCCTGTGAATGCAGGGGACAGGGGTTCCGTCCTTGGTCTGGGAAGACGGTGCGCCATAACTACTGAAACCCAAGCACTCTAGGACCTCAGAGTCACTGCTACTGAAGCCCGTGTGCCTGCAACCTGTACTCTGAAACAAGAGATGCCCATGCACCGCAACACAGAGTCCCACTTGCAGCAACTAGAAAAAACCTGAGCATAATAATGAAGACCCAGTGCAACGAAAAAGAACTACATACACGAATTATCCAAAAAAAAAAAAAAAAGGAGAGAGTGAATCCCTAAAAGCAGCCAACTGAAAAAGGACATTACATTAAAAAAAAAAAAAAGACTACCAAAATGTAATTAAATCTTTCCATAAATGGTATCTGTAGCTCAGAGCAGGTATCTGATATTTCCCTCTGGTTTCTCTTTTTATGATGGGAGATAGGATTTGTGAGGATAAAATCTTCTACACCCATGATAACCTTGATTCTCACTGTTCACCCTCAGGTCACAGGAATCCCAACAACTCTCATAAATCTCAAGGGGCTCACAACGACCTAAGGCTGACAGGGGACAGTTAGCAGTGAAGAGTAGCTTTTAATTCACTCAGTTACCTTCTTGGGGCTGTCAATCAGGCCAATAATGACTTTTCCCTATATGAAAGAATATGCAGAGTTGATGAATGGCACATGGACAATCAGGAAGAGATGGCGTGAGATGGAAATACATCATTGTGTAGCTGTATGCACCATGAGACCACAACCAGAATTGAGACTTAATAAATATTTCATGTATGTATCACAGCCTTCCTAATTTTTGGCCTGTCTGCCAAGCCCTGTATATTAATTTCTTAGTTAATCCTCCTTTTACTTATGTAGCCCACATAAATTATTATGACTCAATGCTTTGAGTCATAAAATGAGGGTCATATACATTTTTACCCAGCCACAAAGTTAGTGAGATAATAAGTGTAATCTCCTGACCATAATATCTGACACTTAATCAATTAGTCAGTGTTGAATAGTTGTCAGAATGGTGGTATTTGATTTTACGTTTGTCCAGTTTTTGTCAGAACCATTAATTATATAGTAAAATATGTTTTTATGGAAAACATTGTACACCCACGAAATAAGAGTAGTGCATCTAAAAGTAGGTGTTTTGAAAATTTCCTAAAGTTATTTATATACACTTAAAAATTTTAATTGGACATTCAGACTCAGTAAGTGCTAAGGTCTTATGGTAAGTGCTAGGAAGTAAGAGGTGAACCAGATGTAGCCTGTTGGGACTCCCCTGGTGGTCCAGTGGTTAAGACTTGACCTTCCAATGCAGGGGGTGCAGGTTCGATCCCTGATCTCGGAAATGAGATCCCACATGACTCAAGGCCAAAAAACCAAAACATAAAACAGAAGCAGTGTTGTAACATACTCAATAAAGACTTTAAAAACGGTCCACATCAAAAAAAAACAAAACTTAAAAAGATGCATCCTATTAATTCTTTAAGAAATGGAAGTGCATTTAGACTCAAATAGCTTGTTTACTTGCTATCACAACAAAAATAACATATATTTTTATGTGATAAATAACCATTCCTATATTCAGCCAGATAATATCTTTCTAGGAGGTCAAAAGTGTTTTTTACCAAAAATGCTCATCCCTAAAACACAGTGCCTGACCACATGGTCTAATCTAGTCTTGGATCTTCATGCAAGTGCAAAGCCTAACATCATGTACTTGTTGTTGAATAAATGTGCTCCAGACATGTTTCCTCTTTCTCCAGTGGAGACCCCATCCTCCAACTTAACCACCCCGTGGGCTCTGCTCCCTTTCCACATCTGTTCTGCAGTTTCAGATCCTTGGTTTTAAAGGACATTTAGATCTTGTGCTGTCCTTTGCACCATTAAATACATCTTTCATAACTCTGAACCTTCTTAAGGACTTCCATAAACTTTATTTTCATTTACCATGAAGCTATTAATACATAACTCAGTTGACTATCCCAAACTTGACTTGTACCGCGAGAGCCATTTATAGTTATTTCAGCTAAGCCTATTCCACTCGCCAGCAAACTGACTTCAAACACACAGAAGAGAGCTAATAAACGTCTGATAGGTGGATGGGAATGACATTCCTCCCTCTTTTAACATGTTCTCTTCTTAAATATGCAATATTATGTTTTCCTCTGCAACACTAAGTCAAATCTGATTGTCCTTTATCAAAAGCAAGGTTGTATAATACACTGTGTCACATCAGAATGTAGAAATATAAGGAAAACTAAAGGCTTTGTTGAAATGACTCCCATAAATATTTGAACATCAGATAATAGTGTCAAGCTCCCTTTGTTGGGATGCAAAATAGGGGATTTATTTTGCCTTATGAGTATAATAATGTTAGATAACACAGCTCAGCCTATACAAGCAGCTTTGTTTCTCTCAGAATATAAATGTTATTATTAAGTTTTGTTCCCTGGAAGGTACAGAGACTTCACCAATCAGAAAAAAATAAAAACATTTTAAACCCCAGATAAGCACTTTTCCCATTTTTCCCCCCTTTCAAACTTCTTATGCTTTTTTTAAAAAGCACCCTAGATCACTTGTCTTAAAATAGTTTATTAATATGTGAAGCTTGATTTTTTTATTATTGTTATTAGTCAGGTTTATTGTACCACACTGGAAACATTTCAGCTAAATCAATTGGCAGCTTTACAGCCTGCATCTCAAAATACAGAACAGATACATATTTGCCACCACACCATAGTGTGGAGCTAGATGGCTAGCAGGGTGAAGTTAGTCAAATTACTCCCTCAGTAAAGAGGTTCCCTGCACTTGTGCTGGAGGGATGTGAAGATACACAGGGCAGCTGCCCCTTTAAGGAAGGACACCAGAGCTGTAGGAGGAGCAGTCAGGGGAAATCCTCTAAGTATCAGCTCCTGAGAATCTGCCTCATTTTCAGAGATTGTCCTGTGTTACCTGGAGATTAAGCCAGCAGAGGGATAAAGACACTACCAATTTGGCAGGACATAGGACTCCTCTGATGATCAATATGCATTCCATTGGATTGGGCCAAGGCTTTGCCAGGCCTGCACTGCAGGTTAATCGTGCCCCCTGTCCGCCTGTTTCTGTCCCCTCCCAGTCACAGGTGCTTCTCTCTAACAAACAGCTTGTACTTCAAATGCTATCTACTTTCAGGGAAAACAACCTGTAACCCATGTTTTTAATGGGAATATGGGAGTAAGAATATGGGTAATCACAGAGTTCATGTAATATAGTATAAATGAGATACCTGTGAAGGGCCCTGTACTAAAACCCTAATCAGACATAACTAAAGATCCGCAAGATACTCCCAGTATGACTCCTTAAATGTCTACTCTCGTATTGGGGAATACATGTTAGAGTTTGTCGATCATACTCCAGCAAATCTATTCCAAGTGAATTTCTATTTCATGTCACTTCATGTTTTCAGAGAAAGAGAAATGCTGCTGGAATCAGAGATTTTGCCAAGACACTGAAAAGCAGAGACTAATTTAGTTAAGACAATCTGTATTGTAATCATCACTGAGGTCTAGAGAATGGAAGGGGCAGGTAGAAAAATCAGGTATTATGAGAAATTCATGCAAGAAACAAATATATTCCCCACTCCAAGCGAGTAAGCATCCAGGTCTTTTTCATGATGCCTTTTCACAGTCCATATGATAGTTATTGGCTTCCCCTGTGACTCATCAGTAAAGAATTTGCCTGCAATGCAAGAGATGAGGGTTCCATTCCTAGGTTGGGAAGATCCCCTGGAGGAGGGCATGGCAACCCACTCCTGTATTCTAGCCTGGAGAATCCCCATGGACAGAGGAGCCTGGTGGCTACAGTCCACAGGATTGCAGAGTCGGACATGAATGAAGCAACTGAGCACACAAGCATGATAGCTATGGTGATTTCTCCAAAAGCTATGCTACATGAAGCCAATTTTTTCCGGTAGATTCAAAGTAAGTGCACACAGGGTCAGGGGCCCCATAGAACTAACTTCCGGAGGGTTCTAAGGCAAGTATGGAGGATGTCAACTCCATCATATACAACTGGATTTTAATACAAAGAATTTCTTTGACTACAATAGATTTTTTTTAAGAATTTTTTTAATCCTCTCTCTAGGGAGTTTTCTAGATAGAATAAGATCCTGAAATTATGTGAGAATCAACTGTTAAGATTACTGATGAAAAACCCAAGCTCTTACCAGTATACCGTAGGAGATGACAAACTCTTTTGTAAAATAAATATCTTAGGCTTTGCAGGTCATACTGTCTCTGTTACAATGACTCCACTGCAGTTCTTAGGCATAAAGGAATGAGAGTGGCTGCATTCCAATCAAACTTAAAAGAAAAAAAAAAAAAAAAGAAGTGGGGAGCCAGATTCGGGACACAGGCTATACTTGACTGACTTCTGGCCTCATGAAATAGAGTTTAAACTATTTACTCATGGAACACACCTGCCCCCCAACCCCTTCATGAAGAGTCTATGGAAAGGAAAGGGGGCAAATTTATATATTATAATAACATATAGACATGTATCCTCTTACAAAATAGGAATAAGTGCCATGATAGCTGCAATGCTTGATGGATTAGAATCTAGAGCTCAGACCAGCAAGGAAGCCTGAGCGTCCTTTACCTCAGATGCTTCTGATTCTCTACAGAAATTTCAAAGTTTAAATCTCTTCTTCTTAAAGAGTGCAAGGCACCTGAGCCAATTAACTTATCTATGAAATCCTAGTGCAAAGAAACTGGAGTTCAAATTGATCTGGTCACACTGTCTTTAGTCCTAGTGATGTTCCTTAGAGCACAGCTAGGGAGATGCTGCTCTTGGAGAAAAGTGGTATATATCTATTTTTGAAATTTAACAGGCATAAATGCACTTTAAATTATAAAGAAATGTTTTGCTAAACATTGGTTTGCAGCCTCTGTATGGCAAATTTACAGGAAGATACATTTTTGAACCAACTGTGAGTGAAGATGCTATTTAGAGTCACTAATAATGAAATAAACCCCTTAGTTATGAATCAGTTATTATATTTCACTGAACTCCAACTGTTTCTTTCTCACTGTTTAATTTCATTCTAGCTTTTGTTATTGTGCCTAAAGAAACCATTTTAACATTTTCTCGCATGCACTTCAAATATCAAAAATTCCATCGACAAGTTTTCAGCTTTTTGGCTCTAATTGCTCTACTGGTTGCTCTAACTGCTTTAATAAATAATATTATCTGAGTTCTGCTAGTCCCAGAATTCTAAAGTCCCTGCATCACACATTTATTATTCCTTTAAGAGAAAAAGGAACCTTTTTCTACCCAAAGCTTCTCTTAATAGTGAGAGAGAAAGAAGAGGCAGGGAGGGAGGTATGGAACAAAAAATGAGAGAAAAGAAGATACACACAGTCCATGCTCTAGATTAATACTAGGTTCTCTAGAGTGTGACATAGTTCCACATTAGCATCACTGAGTATCTGCAGTTCCTTCTATTGCAATCCCTTAGAAAACTAAGAAGTCTCTTCTTCTGTGTGAGCCTAAAAATAATCTAGTTTTGCTTATCATTTTCCGATTGAATTAAAGGTTAGATAACTGTGAAAGACTTGACTTTAACACAGCTGTGTAACTCGCTTCCTTACTATAGAGCAATGTCCATGAGGGCAGAGGCTCTGTCTCTATAGAAATCCCTTGAGAAACCATGAGTTTCTGTATATCTATATCTAAACCATAGATATAGATATGTGTGTACCATTCCATATGTGACATATATATATATATCATAAATGTTATATATGTACATACATATATGTATATATATATATATATATATAGTAATGTGAATGAATAGGTGACTATATGACTAAATGAATACATGACTTAATTAGTATTAATCATTGTTAGCTGAATTAGCAGTACAGTGAGTTTTTTGGGGGGAAAAATGACTTGGATAAGCTGGTACTTTTGAAATGGGAAACATTCAAATTTTAATTGGCTAAAAGTGTGCAGGAACTAAATGACCAAGGTTTAATTGCTTTTAAAAGACTCCTTGTATGATACTAGACCCCTGTGCACTGTTGGTAGGGAAGGAAAGTGGTGCAGCAGCTATGGAAAACAGTATGGAAGTTCCTAGAAAATTAAAATAGAATGACCATATGATTCAGCAATCTCACTTTTGTGCGTTTATTCAAAAGAACTGAAATCATATTAGCACCCCCACATTCACTGTAGCATTATTCACAATAGCTAAGATGTGGAAACAACGTAAATGGCCATCAGCAGATGAATGGGTAAAGAAAATGTAGTATATGGTATATTGTTGTTTAGCCTCAAAAAGAAGAAAATTCTGTAATGTGCAGCAACATAGATAAACCTGGAGGACATTGTGCTAAGTAAAAGAAACCCGTCATCAAAGGATAATATAGCATGATTCCACTTGTATTCCACCTGGGCTCTTGCTTCCCTGATAGCTCAACTGGTAAAGAATCCTCCTGCAATGCAGGAGACCCAGTTCAATTCCTGGGTCCGGAAGATCCACTGGAGAAGGGAACAGCTTATCCACTCCAGTATTCTAGCCTGGAGAATGCCATGCACTGTATAGTCTATGGAGTCGCAAAGAGTTGGACCCGACTGAGCGACTTTTACTTAAAACAGTCAGAGTCATAGATGCATAGAGTGATGGTTGTCCAGCTGGCCTCAGAGAGGGGAGGAATGAGAAGTTGCTATAAAGTGTCACTTACATTCTGCACAACCCTGTGGCTATAGTTAACAATACTGTATTGTGCCCTTAAAACTGTTAAAAAGACAGATCTCATGTAAAGTGTTCTTATCACGATTAAAAACAACAGTAAAAAGAGACAAGGTCTCTTGGGAATTATTGCAAGACTGAGGAGAGAGTCAATCGATACACAGTTTATTCACCATACAATTACCAGGTTCTCTATGAAATATTTCCACTGTCGCACCATTGGATATCAGGACTATCAGAAGTGCTTTCAGGAAAAGAGCTCATTAACAGTAAGCCTGGTGTCTGAGGTGAATTGTAAAAATGCCAGAATGCAAGTAGGAAAAAAAAGGCAGAGTCTTGTGTTGAGCGGGCACTTCAAGAGAGGAATTCGGACAACACAGCACTGTGGCCATCATGGTTATGTGTCAACCCACTTTGACTGCTGAATAGCCATCATGCCCACTTTTAATTCAAGCAGCTCATGTAGACGTACGGGAAACGCTTTGAAAGAAAAGTAGGAAGCAGCCACCGAAAAAGAAAATAGTCACATGCCATCTCAACACCATGGTGACAATAAATACACACTTGACGTGAATTTATTGGGTGGAAAATAAAAATGAACCATAGCAGGTTTACATGAAAGCACTGACCGTTAATTAACACCCACTCTGTGCTAGTAGGGGCTTCCCTGGTGGTTGAGCAGTAAAGAATCCATCTGCCCATGCAGGAGACATGAGTTTGATCCCTGGGTCTGGAAGATCCCCTGGAGGAGGAAATGGCAACCCACTCCAGTCTTCTTGCTTGGAAAATCCCACAGACAGAGGAGCTTGGCAGTCTGCAGGCCATGGGGTCACAAGAGAGTCGGACACGACAGCAACTAAGCAGCTGTGCTAGTAAGTTGGCCTTAAGTACAAATAACTTGCTGCCTCTAACACCGTTTCAGAGTGTCTGTCACAAAGTAAACAGTAAACATTAGCTGTCATCATCCTACACTTCATGCAAATGCCAGGACCTAGCAAAGCACATGCAGACATAGTGGTCAATGGTAAGAAGAAATCTGGATTTAACCCTAGCCCTCACACCTGCCGCTATATCACCATGCATAGGAAACATCCTCAGTTTCCTTCCTCGTAAAACTGGAATCATACTGAGTACTTCACAGGTGTCTTTTGTGAGAATTAAGTGAAATGATACATAATAGAAGCTTAACACAATGCCTGATTCATCAAATACCTATTGTTTCTCCTGTTACCTCCCTAATCATAATTTGGTTCACAGCTGATAGTAACAGACCCACACAAAAGGGCTAGGCTTATTTAACTTACATGCAGAGTACATCATGAGAAACGCTGGACTGGAAGAAGCCCAAGCTGGAATCAAGATTGCCGGGAGAAATATCAATAACCTCAGATATGCAGATGACACCACCCTTATGGCAGAAAGTGAAGAGGAACTAAAAAGCCTCTTGATGAAAGTGAAAAAGTTGGCTTAAAGCTCACCATTCAGAAAACGAAGATCATGGTATCTGGTCCCATCACTTCATGGGAAATAGATGGGGAAACAGTGGAAACACTGTCAGACTTTATTTTTTTTGGGCTCCAAAATCACTGCAGATGCTGACTGCAGCCATGAGATTAAAAGATGCTTACTTCTTAGAAGGAAAGTTCTGACCAACCTAGATAGCATATTGAAAAACAGAGACATCACTTTGCCAACAAAGGTCCGTCTAGTCAAGGCTATGGATTTTCCAGTGGTCATATACGGATGTGAGAGTTGGACTGTGAAGAAAGCTGAGCACCAAAGCATTGATGCTTTTGAACTGTGGTGTTGGAGAAGACTCTTGAGAGTCCCTTGGATTGCAAGGAGATCCAACCAGTCCATCCTAAAGGAGATCAGTCCTGCGTGTTCACTGGAAGGACTGATGCTGAAGCTGAAACTCCAATACTTTGGCCACCTGATGCGAAGAGTTGACTCATTTGAAAAGACCCTGATGCTGGGAGGGATTGAGGGCAGGAGGAGAAGGGGATGACAGAGGATGAGATGGCTGGATGGCATCATCGACTCCATGGACATGAGTTTGAGTGAACTCCAGGAGTTGGTGATGGACAGGGAGGCCTGGCGTGCTGTGATTCATGGGGTCGCAAAGAGTCGGACACGACTGAGCGACTGAACTGAACTGAAGGAGCAAGAAATCCTCCACTCATACTCTGGTTAATTCCACAGCCTGGTATACTCTCCTTTTTCTTGATCTTGTGCATCCTGAATTGCATGAAACCAGTTAGAAAATGAATGGGTTTTGTATTTCCTGCTAATTCAGAGCAGCCTTGCTTATAATAGCCAAGATATGGAAACAATCTAAATGTCCATCCATGAATGAATGGATAAAGAAGATCACACACACACACACACACAAACAAAATGCAGTGGAATACTACTCGGTCATGAAAAAGAATAAAATCCTACCATTTGTGAAAATGTGGATGGACCCTGAAGGTATTATGTTAAGTAAAGTATGTCAGAGAAATAACAAATATATAATCTTACTTACACGTGCCATCTAAAACAAAATAAAACAGAAACACACTCATAGAGAAGAGTAGCTACCAGAAGGGAAGAGGCTTTTGGAGGTGGTGAAATGGGTGAGGGTGGTGAGCTGTATGTTGATAGGTGGTGACTGGGCTTGTGGTGGTGAAAAGTCTGTATGTATATCGATGTTTATACCACAAACATCTGTACCATAGTACCTACCATAGTATAACACTTATACTATAAACATTGCAGTCTAACTATAATTCTGCACACCTGAAACTTACTAGAATAAACAAATAAAAAAGATTTGCAGAAAAAACTGGTCCTGCTAAGCCATCCCAACAGTTTGTGTCAAGACACAGTTTGTGTCACAGAAATCACAAGGAAAGAAAGGGAGTGTGACAAAGGATAGAAATCAGGCATTGCATTGTCAGAAAGAAAGAACAAAAAATGGCTATGCACCACAGTTCCATCCTTGACTATTTGTGTGACAATGGGCAAGATAGTCTTTTTCTCCTCAGCTTCCTCATCTGTTAAATGAGTATACACATTATCTCACAGAGGTGTTAAAGAATGAAATGAACCCATGTAGCACATCTCTGCCACATATTAAGCACTCACTAGTAGCAATATTCACCACAGTAGCAAAGGCAAATTAGACCAAATGAGGTTAATTAGACTATTTAGCATGCAACTGATAAGTGAAAAGAAAAAGATAATCCTGCACAGTCAGCAAACTTTAGTAGAAGAATCTCTGCTAAAATGAGTACTAGGCTTTTATTTTGCATTTAAGATATGAAATTTATGGTGGCTTTATTAGTTGGTAGTCCTAATAACTCCACTTATTTTATTTAACAACTTAATTATGTCAGTAACTGTCTGAGGAAAATGATATTATCCCAGAATACCAAGGAAGAAGCTGAGTCTCAAAGAGAATTCCGGAGACCAGCTATCTGTCTGGGAAGTAGCATTGACAGGGTTTGAAACGATCTGTTCAAGACATGGCATCTTTTAAATAATTTACACAACTATATTCTATATTACTGAGATGCATATGCTAATGAAGAAAGTAGCACATGCTTAATTAATGTTCCCGGAAGGGAGATTTTGCCTTTGTGTTTTGTCTTTGTGTCACTGTTCGTTTGCCCTGTGATTATACAAACATAGATATAAATACAGACATGTTTATAGACACAGACACATGTTTAGTTATAAGAATTTTTTAAATACATTGATATTTTTAGCCTGTCAGTGAGCTCTCAAAAGAAGCAGAGTCGTAGAGGAAGCTGACCAGCCAATTAATGACTACATGTTTTAACATGGCCAATGCCACAATAAATGCCTATTTCTTGCTGGATAGCAAAGCAAACATTCCCCTAAACGATGGATACAGTCTTGTTAGTATATAAAATACAACAGTCCTAAAGAGACAATCATGCGTTACTATTTGTTACTTGATAATTCCCTGAATATCTGTGTCCTCTAGTCCTGTTTTAAAAGGTTAAATGGCTCTAAATCTGTCTGCTAGACGTATAAGGAACTCTGCACTGCTCTGGCTAGTCAGGAAATTTAATTTTCTACACAAATTAACCAATTGTGCATAGAAAGAGGAAAGCCACTCTCCACAACCCAACTCGGGGACTAAGGTGGGAGGGGGGATAACTGCAAAAATGCAGAACAGATACTGAAAAAATGCAGTTGGTGATTCTTACATTCTTATCCCATGGAGCCAATGCACCGCCAATTAGAACCACGTGGGGCGCTCTTTCTGAATAATGCATCAAAACCCTGCTGGAAATGATTTGAAACACTGATCACCCCTTCTTTGGGTGGGGCCATATATGCCACCTGGGCTTCCCAGGTGGTGCTATATTAAAGAACCTGCCTACCAATGCAGGAGACTTAAGAGCTGCGGGTCCTGTCCGTTGGTTGGGAAGATCCCCTGGAGAAGGAAGTGGCAACCCACTCTAGAATTCTTGCCTAAAGAATCCCATGGACAGAGGAGCCTGGCGCGTATGGTCCATGGGACTGCAAAGAGTTGGACATGGCTGAAGTGAATTTGCACATACACAGGCACATATGCCAAGGGAACAATTAATAGCACTTGCCTGCCATCTACCAGAGCTACAGATATGACTGTGTCATCAAATGGCACTTCATCTGTCCATCTCTTCCTGGGAACATGGCCCCAAGCCCCCTTTAGTTTGCCTGGAAATGAAATGCTTCCAAACCAGGCAGTTGTTGCTAAGCAGCCTCAAGCTTCTTATACACCTGCCTTTTATGCCAATGGCAGTAATAAAAAACAATAGCAATAGCCGTAACAATCAACTGCAGTGACAATAGTCACTGGATGCCCTGTGAACTGGAATGATTCTAAAAATATCCATTTTTACATAAGTAAAAAGATAGATTACCACACGTGGGGAGCTCTAAACCTAGATTTTTACCCATTTCTGCCCATTTGAGGTTAGTATTACTTCAGTACCAAAAGTTCCTCACACTTCATCTCTAGCTGATGAAGAACATGTCTCCGCACAGGAAGTTTGTTCCTGCTGGTACTCCAGATTCCATGTCTGGGGTGTACCCGGAACTCCTCTGATATCTGAACCCCCACTTTCCATGAGGGTCCTCCGCTTGGCTTGCTCCTGGCCCCCTATGGAGTCTTTGCTGACAGGAGTAGAAATCTTGACAAATCCAGTGCTAAGCGGGCCCACGGTCTCTCGGTCGGTTCAATCTTATTTACCCTTGCCATTATCCTGTCCCTTATGCTTAAAGATGTGAAGGAAGTGGGAACTGCTCAGTTCTGTGTTCCTTCAGAAGAAAAGGGGTAACAGTTGAAAATGGGGCAGATTCATTTACTCAACAAGTATCATTGCCTCTATTTATATTAGAATTTCAGCATAAAGTGATTTCACAACTTCACCGTTTAGTCAGAAAATGGACATCCATGTAAACTTATGTTTCTGGATTCTTTCTTCCCTGGTATCCAATTCTTGTCCCTTTTAGAGGTACGGTTCTCTTAACAAATAGAGAGGATTCTGTGTGCCTACAGCATGTTGAGTTCCTTAGAACAGAGAATAGGCAACTGACCATTCCTCAATTCCCCACATGGAGTTTTACCTTCTTAGAGGTTGCTCTTTTGAAGAAAGCATTTTTTTGGTATCCTTATGAGATACACTCTCATCCTGAATTTCAAAATGGCTTGTGCTAAAAACAACTTTTCTGGATCTGAAAAGGATTTTTTTTTTTTTGCCCAGACACAAATTATTTGGGGCACTGACTACGCCGAAGTGTTTTACCTCCAGCCTCAGAGTTTCAGCACCCTCGGGAGTATTGGGCATTTAATACAGGAACAAGAATTGAATAAACATAGCTTTCAGAAAGCCATTTGTCTATCTAGAGTTTCCCTGAATAAAGTAATTAGAAAAATATCTGCCCTAAGTCCCCGTAATTTAGAAACTGAATGACTTGCATATAAGCTGACATCTAACTCATAAATTAACTGGACAATTCTTTAAAACTGTATTCTTCTATATATATTTTCTCTCTCTTTTTCAACAAGCATTTCTCAGAAAATATTTGAAATCCACACTCAAACACATCATTAACCAACACTTCACCCTTGGAGACCAGTGGACAAGTTATAGATTTTCAGTGTTCTTTCGGAAGAAAGCTATTTAGCTTGAGCATCTGTACCGTCATTTGGGTGACTGGCAAAAGAGAAAAGATGTACACAGTTCAACAACAACAACAAAAAAAACCCAGAACTGAGCCTCATTTCTAAAAAAAAGAACAGAATCCTTAATGAAGGGTTATATTTCTCATCTTGGGAAAATTTTTGAGCAGGGAAAGTATAAACAAAGGGTACTTTTGAAATAGCAGAGAAAGGTTTTTGTCTAAAAGGCACACATGCAGATATGCTGACCGATCAGAAATGTCCATCTAGTAATAAAAAGATAATTTCAAACCCAAATACAGAAATAAGATTGGGGTCTCTTACTACTCCAAGACAATACCTTACAGCTCTAAATTTTTATACATAAGCCATGTGATTGTCGAAGGAGAAAGAAATGAAAATAGCAATCCTTTTCTGATGCTAGAAAACAAATGCACAACAAGCAAAAACAATGTAATATAAAGGATCCACCTAAAAGCACTGCAAAATACATGTGATCTGGCCTTTTCACTGTGCTCTCTGAAAGCCAAACAGCTTTCTTCATCTTAGCATTTCTGGCTCTGAGCATTATATATAGCTGTTCCCAGGTGTGTGGGCATGTGTGTGTGCAACACACCCATAGACACATGCGCGGTGCATGTTGACCAAAATCCCTTGGCCATGTGAGCAGTGTCTCAAAGGCCACACGGACTGCATACATAATTACATTTTGTACTGATTTGCTTGTCACAGGTCGTAGGGAATCTTCCTTTTAAAAGAGAAATACCTTATGGGACTGGAGGTGATGTCGGGGTCACGAGCGGTCACCTGCCCAATCACGGAGTTGAGAGCAGCGTTTTCATGCACTTCCAGGAGGTAAGTCGGTGAAGAGAAGACGGGAGGCTCATCAGCATCTTCGACGACAATTTTGACCGTCGCCGTGTCTTTAAAGGGCCCCCTGCCGCTGAAACGCGGGTCAATGTGGACATTGGCCGCCTCTACCTTCAGTGTATAGGATTTTTTGGTCTCAAAATCCAGAGGCTGTTAAGAAATGACAAAGATGAATGTTTCTCACTAATGACCACAGCCGCGAGAACAAATGAGTATAACACTGATGGATGATCGTTATGTGCATTTAAGCCCATTTGTGAGTCTTAATGGGATCACTCTCCTATCCCCCATATTCAACCTGTAAATTTTACAGGCATTTATTGATATCTGTTTATTATACAAGCTCAGTGAATCTAATCTCCTACTGTTTTGTTTTGTTTTGCTCATTTCACTTGGAATTCACAAAATATTCACAGTCATGAATCGTGCCATCAAAATTTCACTTCAGAGTCATAATAAAATTTTACTAGTGATGGCGTGACCTGCATACCAATCAGTCAGTTAATCGGGCCTCTGCTGGTCGGAGATAAGGCAGCATCAAACACAATCTCTATCTGGGAAGAATATTTTTTATCATTTCTGCAACAGTGTGTGAAATGTAAAGAACAAGAAATAATCATTGTTTAGTCCATGGAGACATTATAAAGCATAATTTAGCACTAATCCCAACAAAGAGTGTTTTCCTATTTCACTTCTAGAGCATCACTGCTTTGCTGATCATGGCTAAAATCAAGTTTATTCTTTTTTAGGGCATTCTTAGAAGGTCTCTATTATGAGTTCCGTGCTGTGAAGCAGGTGGACATATAAAGATGTATGCAGATATATATCTACCTGTTTTTATATTTAAGGGAAGGAAGAGGGAGACAAGTAGATATATAGATAGCTAGGACTTACTGTGTCTTCTACAAACCACTTAAAAGCAATACGAAATTACCTCATTGCACCATTACTGAAAATATTTCTGACCTATTAATTCTTCCTGCCTTAAAAGCCCCAAAGACTTAATGATCTAAGTAAATAGAGGAAGGTAAAAGAACACAGCCCCCCTTAACAACCCAAAGCCCATCTGCGTCAGAATCCTCACTGTCCAATTCTCTCAGCAGGGCATAATACTTCAGATGTCAAGGATGTATTTCTGTCAAGGTTCAAAAAGATAATTTAGGCTTGCACTGCAATTTCTTATAAGAAATTGAACTTTACATCTGTGATGCAAATTTTTTTTAAAAGAAGTCTGAACACAAAGCAGCATTACTGAATTCTTCCAGAACTCTCCTACAAGCTTATATATATACATATATAGTGTTGATTTTTATATTTGAATTTTTTTCTAATTGGACTGGACTTTTCTTGAGAGATATTTTCTAATAAAGCAGATACTCAATCCTGTGCATTCTGAAATTTCTAAGCACATATATATACATACCCATGAATACACGATTCAACATCATCATTTTCACAATTTTGCAACAGCCCCAACTGTAACACTTATGTAATTTCAAATTCTTCACAAATGCCATTGAATATAGCATATTATGCTCTGCTAAATTCTTAGCCCAACCTGAGCACATTCTGGTGTCCTTAGGACTTTATCAGACCAAAAACAGGGTCCATGCATTGTGGGAAAATGACTCCATACATCATTTTCCAGAGTAAAATGCATGTGTTTCTTGGTGTTGAGATGTGAATATGTATCTAAGTTTATGAAAAGCGGTGAATAAAAATAGAGCAAATGGCTAATTGCTTCAGTTTATAAAAGCACCTTATGGTAACAAAGAATAGCAGTTAATAATAACAATAAAAATGACATTAGGAATCATTAACCAAGGAAAATGTGGCCCTGGGTTATTCAATAATTGACTCAAGTATAATTATACTGTACTCTATTTCAAACATGAGTTTTTAAATACTTTGCAACTTTTACTACTGAGCTCCATCCAGGTCAAAACAAAGCATTGCTCAGCAGAGTTAAAATAGATGCAACCAATTTTTTCTTCAAAATTGATTTTTAAACTTGATTTTGTATTTTAGAGTATATCCAGAAAATTCCAGGTTCTCACTGTCAAGACCTCCCTGATGGGGGACTTCAAAAGCATGACCATGGGCAGCAGATCCCTGTGTAACATGAGAGAGAGTCAGATAGTAAGCTCGGAGTCATGTCAATATATTGCTGATCAAGACAGAGGGCAGAACGACTGGCTCCCAACAGCGTGACTGATCATACATCTTTCAATTCATGAATCAGCAAATCTGTTTTAAAATTAATTTCTACTACTTCACAACAAACATGCAGTACAATACTGAGCAAAATACTCATTATGAGGATAAAGGGGCATTTTCCTTTGCAAATGCCCATGTCCGTAAAATACTGAACTGTGCTCTACACATTTTTTTTTTCAATAAACTTGTCATGATGAGAAATAAATATGGAAAATGTGCAGAATCTTTCATATTTACCATACGTACATACACACAAATGGTTGTGAGCAAAAGCAATCACAGATTGCCATATATTCTTTGTACTATTTGTGGAGATATTTCTTTCTTCAGTTGTAGCCCCAGGTGTGTGGATGCTAAGTCGCTTCAGTCCTGTTTGACTCTTTGTGACCCTATGGATGTAGCCCACCAGGCTCCTCTATCCATGGGATTCTCCAGGCAAGAATACCGGAGTGGGTTGCCATGCCCTCCTCCAGGGGATCCTCCCAAGCCAGAAATAAAACCCGTACGTCTTACATCTCCTATATTGGCAGGCGGGTTCTTTACCACCAACACCACCTGAGAAGTCCATCCCCACACCCAGGAACAAAACAAAGCTGAGCTTCACTGACCTCATTGCTTGGACATTTGATCATAATTTGGAGTATCTTATGTTAGCCAGGTGGGCCCTGTCCTTTCAGGGCCAGAATGAGCCAGAATAACAGGCTGACTAGTTTGTCTGTCTTTGAGTTTCTCTAAAAGCAGAGATTGCAATGAAGACCTAGGAACCTTCAATGCATGTTTTAGAACTATTCCAAGAGTTGGACTGTGAAGAAAGCTGAGCGAGGAATTGATGCTTTTGAACTGTGGTGTTGGAGAAGACTCCTGAGAGTCCCTTGAACTGCAAGGACATCCAACCAGTCCATTCTGAAGGAGATCAGCCCTGGGTGTTCTTTGGAGGGAATGATGCTAAAGCTGAAACTCCAGTACTTTGGCCACCTCATGCAAAGAGTTGACTCATTGGAAAAGACTCTGATGCTGGGACGGATTGGGGGCAGGAGGAGAAGGGGATGACAGAGGATGAGATGGCTGGATGGCATCACCGACTCGATGGACATGAGTCTGAGTGAACTCTGGGAGTTGGTGATGGACAGGGAGGCCTGGCATGCTGCGATTCATGGGGTCGGACACGACTGAGCAACTGAACTGAACTGAAGAAGCAGGAATACAGAAATGGGGGGGGGGCCAAGTTCTATAGAAAAGGCATTGAATTTGCCACTTTTGTGGGCTAATGAGGATCCCCTCCCCTCCGCCAACTGAAAAATCTCTGAGGAGCCACAGACAATCTGCCTCAAGGTAATTTCTTCCAAGAAAACTGTCCACAAGTCTTTGTCCTTTATTGCTTGAAGGCTGCCTTCAGTGTTGACTTTCCTAGATAGCTGGAGGCTCTGGACAAGAACTGAGCAAGTTCCTGCGACTCATGGAAAAACACTGAGGCACAGACAGGAGAGAAATGATGGATGAGATGGCAGGCTAGCACCACCATGGTCACTGCTTACTGAGCTTTAGCTGAAATATAAAGTAGGACCAAGAGATAGGATGTGAGAAAGGACTCTTACTTTTTCTTCTTATTTCTTCCAACATTATTTATTATTCATTTATTTGACTATGCCTGGTCTTGGCTGTGCCACATGGCGTGTGGGTTGTGGCATGTAGGATCTAGTTTCCTGACCAGGGATCTAACCTGGGCTCCCTGCATTAGGAGGACGGAATCGTAGCCACTAGAACATGAGGGAGGTCCCAGGACTCTTACTTTTTCATAGCTAAAGAAGCCAAACCTCCTTCCCTTCTAAGATTATATCAGGAAGTCCACCCAACCACCACCATCTTCAATGTTCACATTTCAAAGAGGCATTAATATTTTGAAGATGAGCAAAACCTTCCTGAGCTTACCTTTCTCAGTCTTATAATGCCGTCCTGGGCCTGGGCATCAGAAGTGATCTCAAAGAGTGTTGTTCCGTCTCCGTCAATGATGTCATACGATGACTGTGCGTTTTCACCAATATCCTGATCATTGGCCTTCACCCTTCCTATGGCAGTGCCAAGAACCACATCTTCTGGTACCGAGAAGTGATACAGACCTTAGGAAAGAGGAGAGACCCTGAGCACTGCATATGTTCCATTCATTCATTCATTTAGCAAATACTTATTGGGCACCTTTCTTGTTCGAGGTACCTGGGTACAGATGTGACCGACACAGTGATGAGAAAGGCAAAAACATCCTTTTCACTGTGGAACATACAACCTTTTACATGAGTCAGAGACAAATAGTTCCCAGAAAAAGCAGCGATCTCTCTTTGAAACTCTTCTGAGTTATGGGACTTACTCAACCATATGTTTACCAAGTACATATTTGGAGCGGAGTTATATCAAGATATTAGTGAGTCTGTGTGAATGTTCTTCCCCATTCGCTGTATAATCACATTGGCTGCCCTTGGGGATATTCATTGTTGCCCAACATAAAATATTAAGCTAATTTCGGCACAGATAGATGCAATGTGTAACACACTGAAAGTCACTTTTGAAGTTACCTTTATATTTACAGACTTGTAGACCATTTTTGATAAAATCCAATTACCAAGCCTCTGCTATGCCCTGCAGCAAGCTGTTCAGACACATGAAACACTCCTCTTGTTACTAAAGTCCTCCTTGCTCTGAAGACCAAAAATCCTACCTTCAAAACTCTCTAGGCAAAAATACAATTACAGTGTGTATCCCTTCTCCTAGGGGGAGGCAGGACAATGTGTCTAATTAGTTATATCAGTTCTTTTTTTATTCAGATCACTTTGACTGTTGCACCGGTGCCATTCGCTCTCATTGGTGTAGGGGAAGCTGCTGGTACCCCAAGCCCTAACCTCTGGTAGTTACCACTTCAGTCACTCATATCCTCTAGCCAACAGCCAACTTCTGAGGGTTTCCTTTGGCCTTCAGAACCCATGTTGCCCATTGCCTGTCAGGCTAGAACTCTCAGAAAATTAACACCACTCAAAGACTCACACAACTTACTATATAAAATCCCTGGCTCCATCACCTCTCTAGCAGGATAATCTTAAGCTTGTTCTTTCCTTTTGTTTATTTACAGGGTGCCAGGGTATCCCCAAGGGGATGAAGCTCCAGTTTCTTCAGTGGTAGCTGGCTTGAGAATACACAGCATTGGCTTTCTGGCCTCCTCTCCCTCACATTCTCACTTCCAAACTGGCCTTTCTTGGATCATCTCCAAGATAAACCACTTATAATCAAATTCGTGTCTCAGTGCCTGTTTCTGGGGAATCCAAATCTAGGCAACCAGGAAGTTGTAGTCCCCATGTAACGAGAACAAGGGGAAATAAACGTTCAATGGACCATAATCCCGAAAGGAAAAATTAAATCTAGAGAACATTACCTGGGTCTATTTTGAACTCAATCATTGAGTCCCTTGGATAAACTAAGGCCTCATTGTACCCAGTATATAAGGATAACTTCTTATGAGGGAAAAATTTTCTAATGGCAGTGGCACACTTTTATCTAATGATGGAATCAAAATGCCTCTTAAAATCATAATATTATGGGACTAGGGAACAAAACAGTTTTTTCACAAGGTAGGCACCAAAAATCATCATGTCAAGCACAAGTCTCCCACTCCCCCCATAATCAGTAATGATTCCATTTCCTTCCAACTTTATATTTCAGGTAAGGTCTTGTGATGATTCCTCGAGATGTGCTTATTAGGTAAATAAGACAGCATGGGGCCTCACCTTACTGCCAGCCCTGCAACAGGAAGCTTTGAGAAATCGAGCCAGTGACACGTTTCATTATCCACTGTTATTCTTCCTACTCTCATCATCCCTTTCAGTGTGATCATAGTTAATCATTATTACTTCTAAGAGAGGAAACACTTGTGAAACTCATAGGCTACTGTGCAATTGAAACAATAATTTTCTGAGAAAGAGGAGTTGCATGCTAGTGTACTAACTATAATGGCAACTGAAAAGAGAATAAAAGAATCGGGGGAAAGATGCAAGAGACAGCGTTTTTAATTTCCGTCATTTCGGCTTAAAAGGGTTGCATTGTTGTCTGATTTATGAATGGCCAGATGTGGATATATTCTCAAATGCTTAATGAAATGCAGTATCTCTTGTTCTTTCTACCTTGGCATTTTTGCAGAGAATTTTTCCAAAGCACCTCAAATGTGTCATTTCCAAGCCCTGTCTCTGTCTCTCCCTCTCTCACTCTCCTTCTCCCTCATCTGGTTTCTCTCTCTCTCTCTCTCTTCAAAAACCGTGGTTTTCCTAAAGTATTTCCTATCCCAGCAAAGAGCACCAGCAGGCAGCTGATCTCTCGTGTCAGGAAGAGGGTAACTTGCATCCTCGACTGAAAGCGCAGTCTACCCTTAGACTGTTGTTAACATTAGCCCTCAAACATCTATCACTTCTCTCCATTCCCACACGATCGACCCTGCTTGCCAGGGCTTTCATCACCTTTTACGTGAATGATTTCTAGCATCCTTTACCTGGCTGCAGTGTGGAAAAGACTCTGGAAGAAGGCCAGCTTCCATTTTCTCTGATTTCCTTAAAATCAAATCCTATTTTTCAACCTACAACTTAAAATATTTTAATGACTTCCTAGCGATATTAGGAGGAAGGAGCCTGGAAGGCTGCAGTCCATGGGGTCGCTGAGGGTCTTTACTTTCACTTTTCACTTCCATGTATTGGAGAAGGAAATGGCAACCCACTCCAGTGTACTTGCCTGGAGAATCCCAGGGACGGGGTGCCTGGTGGGCTGCCGTCTATGGGGTTGCACAGAGTCGGACACGACTGAAGTGACTTAGCAGCAGCAGCGATATTAGGATAAAGATCATGGTACTTAAAATGGCCTACAGATCCAAGGATGACTGACTCCCTGCCTAACCTAGCTCTCCAGACTGTGCTCCAGCTGTAGTGGAATTTTTTCAATTCTCATTCAGGGCCACATACTCTTCTTCACAGGACTTTTGGGCATCTATTTCCTCCAGTTGCAATATCCATTCTCCCTTTCATGGTTTCACCTTGTTTCCAATTCCTACTCATCATTCATTTCTCTCAATTTAAGGCTCTCATGTCAGAAAGCTCTTCCTAAATCATCTAATAGAAGATCCCTTGCCAAAATGCACAGAAGGAAAGGTTTCTATGAGAGTACAGGAAAGTTGGCAAATAATGATCGTCTTCCTGATTCACTGATGGTGGCTGCCTCAATTGCTGTTGCGAGGTTTAGGAGGCCGAGCACAGCTTTCACAGGCACTGGGAGAGTCGGTGATCATTGATGTCCCGCCAGCCACTGGAAGGAGGAGTATATATTTTGCAGCAAGTGTACTGTATATCTGCCTTCTCCACCTCAGGCTCTAGAGATTTAGTTTCTTTTATAGAACAAGTGGGACTATTGATAGAGCAATACCTGAGGTGCGTTTCAATCATTCTCTCCAGTTTTCTTCACAGGACTACCCTGGACTAGAGAAATAAGCACAAATCTTTGCATCCAGGCTTGCTGGTTCTAATACTCAGCTGTGATATTTACTTTATGTTTAATATTCAAAAATGTTCTTATATATGCTTTGAAATCTGTAAAGTGAGGATACATGTAGGCTCCAAATGATAGCATGGGTAGTCTCCTACATACATGGGTTTATTCTACCTTGCACGTCAGAGGCACTCAGTGATTGCTATCAGTTTTTCAAATGACTGAAAAATAGATTTTTCATTGAATCTAGTTTTCATAGATTCAAATGAAAACATCATACAGAGATGCTCATGCAGCACAGGGAATTCACTTACTCTGGGCAAATTTTGGAGGATTGTCGTTCACGTCAGTGAGGGTCACTGTAAGCGTTGTGGTGCCAGACAGGCCCCCCGAGTGTCCCCCCATGTCTTTGGCTTGAATAACGACCAGGTACTCCTCCTTGGCTTCTCTGTCCATATTGGGAAGGGCAGTTTTTATAATTGCTGAGGGGAAGAAAATGGGAGAATGACTTTCAGACAGCTCATTCAAAAATGAATGTGTGAATCACACACACACACACACACACACACACATACAGAAACACATGCATATACCACAGATCCCCACTCAGATAATTTTCTGTTTTCTTTTGACATTTAGCTGGTGTGCATCTCTGATGCCAACACTGAGAAAGACTGTAGTCATAGACATTAGTGGATTACTTGCAAAAGTACATTTTATAATGTATAAAAAAGAACTTATAAAAATGTACATTAGAAAGTAAGTTGAATGGCATACTCTTGCCTACCAAATTAAAGTATAAATCATAACATAGATTCATCTACCCAGGAAAACCCTGGAAGTGAAAGAATCCTTCAATTTATCACAGACTCCAATTCCCCTACAAGAGAAGTAAATACACAAATAGCTGGAAGGCTCCGAGGTCAAAGATAAATTATTCTAAGGCTCACAAATACATCAGAGATGAAAGAAATAAATGCATTATGAGAATCAACTCAGATGAATAAAATGCCAATCAGAATTAATATAGGCAAGTGTCTAAGTCCAGGCATTGTTCAACTACATTTATATTTTAATTGTTTAGTTACATCATGACTATTGTAAAAGTAATAAATGTTTTATAGAAACAGAAAGATAGAGAAAATAGAAAAGGGGGTAAACACAAAATCATGTAAATAATGTAGTATCAGTTCTAAAATGTGAACTATTTTTTTCTGATATATTTTCAGAGTTCTATCTTTCTGCTTCTCAGTATATTTCACTAGTCATTTAATATTCTTGTTAAAGATTCAAAGATCAGTGTAGGTACTCCTGAAGTTATTTTGAAAAATCTTCATTTTGCCCTCTCCCTACCCTCATACCTCTTTTCATAGATAAATATCTCTAGCATTTTGATATGTACATTTTCATATATATATATATGCATACAAATGTGCAAATGTACATATGAACATTTAACCACAAATGTGATCACAGTATAGTCATTGTTCTGAGGCTTTCTTTTTTCACACAATGGATATTTTTGAGGTCTTGTCAATGGTTAGAGGCTCAACTCATTACTTCTCATAGCTGTATAATTCTTCATTAATTAATGTACAATGAGTAATGCAGGCATTCCCATATTAATGGAGATTGCTATTTTTCTGTGTCCTACACTTTTACTTAACTCAGTCATAAGATCCCCTGCCGCCATATTGCTAAAGGCCCATGATAAAAATGTTTGTGACTAGCTCAGAATATTCCTGTTGAGTAAATGAGTTACCTCTCAGGACCAAGTAAAAAAAAAATCTCTGAATTAAAGACAATTTGCCTCTCACTTCTAACCTCAGGGACATTACACATGTTCAATTCAAGGTAAGGATGTCTGAAGTTGTAATTCTGTTTTTCTGGACTCATATGCTCTTAATTAAATCATCTATCTGCAAAAGGTTTGCAAGAAGTTCAAGTCCCTGAATCACTCAAGTAGCAGCTGAGGAACAAGAGTATCCAGGGAAATCTAATCCATTCAGGCAATGAGCAGGCTCTGGGAAAAGATGTGAGTTCTTCTGCACTTTATTTGACCTTGAAACCACCTTTATATCAGAGTTGCCCATTTAGGGAGCACTCAACTGGACAGCCCTGCCTATTTGGAAATATGGATAGTAACAAAATAATATCTTTCAATATGAAAATTCATTTTAGGACTTGACCATATCTTAATATATTAATAATTCAATAAGTCATACCTTTATGAACAAAAACTGAAGGGAGAAAAATTAGAAATACAGCAACCATTCCAATTTGGATCACTGTGAGGCATTTTTGAGGAGAAAATAAACATCTAGGCAAAAGATAGTAAGAACAACAATAAGGGAACCTTATCATTAGTATGAAAAGATGCCAATGTGGCTACTCTGCTATGGATGCATATTTACATGACTCAGAATATCCTGAGTCTGGGACCAATTCCAGTAAGAAGGATTATAAAATGGTTTTACTCCCATGATAGTTACAGGAGTAACTTGTAGCTTGTAAAGTTGAGGTACCATCACAGTTTAAAGTCATTATGAATTAAAGCCAACCACTCGACTTTGGAATGTCATGTATAGTTTCCACTAATCAGAGAAAAGTGATATAATTCCTCAAGGAAGACAGCAACTTTTTTCAAAGAAGTTGATGGATTGAGATCTACACATTAATCCTCTCAGGTTACTCCAATGAAAGAATGTTTACAACTCTCTCAGAGACTGAGAAGATCGGTGTATATTATCCTCATCATTTAAAAAAAATATATCATTAGAGAATAATTTTTTTAAAAAACTGTGATGTCTCTCAGACACCGGGAATTAAAACAATTTTGATGCTCAGTTGATTTTAGCATACCTAGGTCAGTGTCTTTGAGTTGTATCAGAATGTGAGTGAAGCATCATGATGGATGGCCTTCCTTTAATGGGACAAGAAGGGTTCCCTGGGTTTCCACTTATTACAGAAATGTTGATGTCCTCCACCATCAAGGTATACAGCTTCATACTATCTATGATGTGCATCTATTGACAAGTTAGAGGTCCCTTATAAATGCTCTCTCCTACTGAAGTGAAGCAAGTTCGGTTTCTCACATTACCCTCACACTTACTAGCTTTGTGACCATGAACAATTTAGTAAACTCCCGGGATCACCTGTCCTGTTAAATGGAAATAAGAATCAGCTATCCATTAAGGGGATTCTAAGACTCATAGCTGCAGATCGTGATTGCAGCCATGAAATTAAAAGACGCTTACTCCTTGGAAGGAAAGTTATGACCATACTAGATAGCATATTGAAAAGCAGAGACGTTACTTTGCCAACAAAGGTCCGTCTAGTCAAGGCTATGGTTTTTCCAGTGGTCATGTATGGATGTGAGAGTTGGACTGTGAAGAAAGCTGAGCTCTGAAGAATTGATGCTTTTGAACTGTGGTGTTGGAGAAGACCTTTGAGAGTCCCTTGGACTGCAAGGAGATCCAACCAGTCCATTCTGAAGGAGATCAGCCCTGGGATTTCTTTGGAAGGAATGATGCTAAAGCTGAAACTCCAGTACTTTGGCCACCTCATGCGGAGAGTTGACTCATTGGAAAAGACTCTGATGCTGGGAGGGATTGGGGGCAGGAGGAGAAGGGGACAACAGAGGATGAGATGGCTGGATGGCATCACCAACTCAATGGACATGAGTTTGGGTGAACTCCAGGAGTTGGTGATGGACAGGGAGGCCTGGCGTGCTGCAGTTCATGAGGTCGCAAAGAGTCGGACACGTCTGAGTGACTGAACAGAACTGAACTGAAGACTATGAGACAGAAATCAGCAGTTTTGTCAAAGAGCAGTTTTCCTTCACCCTTTGGATTCCTAATCACAATTTATTCTTTTAACCAGTTTTTCCTGGAGTATGATTGTTTCACAATGTTGTGTTAGTTTCTGCTGTACTGTAAAGTGAATCAGCTACACATATACATACATCTCCTCTCTTTTGGATTTCCTTCCCATTAAGTCATCACAGAGCATTGAGTAGAGTTCCCTGTGCTACACATTAGGTCCTCACTAGTTAGTCATGTCTGGACCCAGAGACTGTCATGGAATCTAGGAAAAAAGGTATAGATGATCTTAATGTGAAACACAAATAGAGACACAGATGTAGAGAACAAATGAGTGGACACGGCAGGGAGGAAGAAGGGGGATGAATTGGGAGATTGGGGTTAACATATACACACCAAACAACATCTATTTAAAGCTTTTCTGGATAGTGGTTAGCGTGCTGAACAATCCCCAGCTGCTCTTCCAGATCCACTCTCCAGCACTGTCCACCTGTTCTTGGCATGGGAGAGTGACCACTATGGAATGGATGCACTTACTTTCTGGCTTCGTGTTGGACTCCACCAAGATACATTACCCAAGGAGATATGGAGACTGGAGAAGGGTGAGGTTCTAGATCACGCAGTACCTCAATCACACTTGGGCATCTACAGTTATCTTGGGGAGTTTTCAGAGCAAAACTCTAGTGTCCATGAGCAGCTTCCTTCCCTCAACCCTTCAGATCTAGGAATGGTATTAGCACTTCTGCTGCTGGCCTTGGGGGCCTCCCTACCCCTTGATAGCTCTCAGTCAGCCCACACTTTTCTCAGTACTTCCCTCACTCAACTCTCCTGAAACACCCGACTCATACCAGGCCCTAAAAAATACAGTTAAGATACTGTTCTTTAGCCAAGTGCCAAACATGTTTCCACCATGTCATTCTTACAGACATCTACAGGTCAAAAGTACGTCAGTGTAATTATAAATTGCCATCCAAAGGACTGCTCCTTGAGAGAGCAAAACAAGTGTTTGTTTCCTTATCTGTAACATGAGAACAGCTATTCAGTTAAGTCAGTTGCTCAGGATGACCCATCTGGGAGGCTGTACACCTGGGAGTTTTCACACCTTCTTTTCTTGTACGACATTGGGAGCAGATTTCTTGATGTGTTAAGGTAAGCAGGGAGTGTCTCCAGTGTCCTTAGGGCCTGCCACACACTTAATTGGCTTTGGTACAAACAGTGTAATGAACAGGCTTTGTTTTGCCTGAGCCTGCTGCCTCCAGTCTCAACCTTACGACTAGCAGCAGCGCATTAGAAAATCCAAGATAGAATTTCTGGAACATTCCTCCTGCTACTTTGTGGCCATAAAGACACAAGGATAAGAAAAACCACAAGTGTCTTTGGTCCTTCTATTTTTCTCCTTGTGTTGGGGCATATCTATACAAGTTACTTAATTTTTTCTATTCCTATTCAAAAGGCAGATCATTCCAGGGGCATAGATACAGCAAGATGTTGAAAGGAAAAATACCTTCTACAATAGAAGCTTACAAACTGTCATAAACGTTTCTTCCTTCTACTACTTCTCCCCTGAACTATTTGCTTTGGTGCATCTATTCTCCCAAGTATTAGTAGCTTTAAGCCATTTCTTTTGTGGACAAGAGAGAGGACTTCTATACTTTAAAAATTGCTTGGTATTAAATATCACCAGGGTCTTTCCTGGTGGTCCAGTTGCTAAGACTCCCCGTTCCCATTGCAGGGAGGCCCAAGTTCAGTCTCCGGTGAGGGAACCAGATTCCTTGTGCCTCAGTTAAGAGTTTGCATGCTGCCACTAAAGATCCCATATGCCACAACTAAGACTCAGCACAACCAAATAAATAAAGAAATAAGGTAAATAAATATTTTGTAAAAATCACCAAATACAGAACAAAAAAATATAGTCATAAGTGATTTTTCCTCTCCCATTTGAGAAGTCAGAAATTTGGAAATGTGAAGACTAAAAGTGACTACAGTTCAGTTCAGTTGCTCAGTCATGTTCTACTATTTGCAACCCCATGGACTGCAGCACACCAGGCCTCCCTGTCCATCACCAACTCCTGGAGCTTGCTCAAACTCATGTCTATCGAGTCAGAGATGTGATCCAAACTTCTCATCCTCTGTGATCCCCTTCTCCTGTCTTCAATCTTTCCCAACATCAGGGTTTTTTCCAATGAGTCAGTTCTTTGCATTAGGTGGCCAAAATATTGGAGTTTCAACTTTAGCCTCAGTCCATCCAGTGAATATTCAGGACTGCTTTCCTTTAGGATGGACTGGTTGGATCTCCTTGCAGTCCAAGGACTCTCAAGAGTCTTCTCCAACACCACACTTCAAAAGCATCAATTCTTTGGCACTCAGCTTTCTTTATAGTCCAACTCTCACATTTATATATGACTACTGGAAAAACCATAGGTTTGACTAGATGGACCTTTGTTGGCAAAGTAATGTCTCTGCTTTTTAATATGCTTTCTAAGTTGGACATAGCTTTTCTTCCAAGGAGCAAGCATTTTTAATTTCATGGCTGCAGTCACTATCTGCAGTGATTTTGAAGCCCAAGAAAATAAAGTTTCTTGCTGTTTCCGCTGTTTCCACTGTTTCCCCATCTATTTGCCATGAAGCAATGGGACCAGATTCCTTGATCTTAGTTTTCTGAATGTTGACTTTTAAGCCAGCTTTTTCACTCTCCTCTTTCACTTTCATCAAGAGGCTCTGTAGTAGTTCATTTTCTGCCACAAGGGTGGTGTCATCTGCGTATCTGAGGTTATTGATATTTCTCCAGGTAATCTTGATTCTAGTTTGTGCTTCATCCAGCTTGGCCTTTTGCATGATGTACTGGGCATATAAGTTAAATAAGCAGCATGATAATATACAACTTTGATGTACTCCTTTCCCAATTTGGAATCAGTCTGTTTTTCCATGTCTAGTTCTAACTGTTGCTTCTTGACCTGCATATAGATTTCTCAGGAGACAGGTAAGGTGTTCTGGTATTCCCATCTTTTTCAGAATTTTCCACACTTTGTTTTGATCTACACCATCAAAAGTTTAGGCATAGTCAATAAAACAGAAATAGATGTTTTTCTGGAACTCTCTTGCTTTTTCAATGATCCAATGCATGTTGGCAATTTGATGTCTGGTTCCTCTGCCTTTTCTAAATCCAGCTTGAACATCTGGAAGTTCACAATTCATGTACTGTTGAAGCCTGGCTTGGAGAGTTTAGAGCATTACTTTGCTATCATGTGAGATGAGTGCAATTGTGCGGTAGTATGAACATTCTTTGCCATTGCCCTTCTTTGGGATTGGAATGAAAACTGACATTTTCCAATCCTGTGGCTGCTGCTGGACTACAATCCTCAATTAATTAAATGGCATTTTTATCCATTTTCAACTGTGATTGTTAAGTCAGAGAAGAGATCCCTTTTGCCAAAATTTAAATATCTTTGAATGGTACTCATGTTAAATTCCTTCCTTTCACCCAAAACATAGATTGTGTTCCTCTTTTTCAAAGTAGTGATCAAGCAAAAGTAGTGTCCATGTCTCCCCATGTACTTCTACTTCTGAATGTTCAGTGCCCAGTGATGTGTTCACAAGCTTAAATACTATCCTTAAAGTTCCAGTACATCATATTGGCAACAAATTAGAGTTTTCAATTAATTTTTTTTTTTGGCAAGTGTATGTTTTCTTCAGTAGTATGCTTTCTGCTTCACATTATTAGTAAAACTCCTTAATGTAAGCATTTGGTAAGTAACCTCACAAAAAAGAAAATAGATTTAGTTGTTCTAAGCATGGTAACTTCAGCATATGACTTGGAGTTGATACAATACAAACGGTTAAAACTTTTGTTTTTGCCTTTTGTAAATTTTCAGCTGAAGCATACATAGCTCTAGGGTTTAGACTTAGATGCCTTGACTCGTTACCCTTGGGAAAAATCACAGAACTTCCTGGAATACGTTTTCTTTCCCTTGAAAATGGGAGGCTCTGACATTTGGAGTAGAATGATCTGCATTTGATACCCTGGCCTGCTGGACCCTTGATCACATTAACTGTAGAGTTGACTCAGAAACAGGAATGCTAACACATTCTGCAAGTGCTTCCCTGGAACTCCATTGTGAAAATCTAATCTCATCAGAAAATTCAATTAATGAGAATAGTCCATTCTCTGTGAATTGAATTCAACGGAGATTTTGAACCTGGCCCTGGGAGTGGGGTTGGGAAGATACAAGATTGGAGGTGAATGCCAGCAGGAGGATTAACATGGAAAAGAGGGAATCATCTTGTTCTGAAGCTGGCATTCACGACCCTACTGTGAATAGACTGATGTGCTTGATTCTTTCGTATTTAAAAGACGTAGTTTTTATCTTAACTCTATTCAGTCAAACGGAGATTTCCCTAGCGCAGAAGTTGAAGAATTTAAATCCTTGCCTGGCCTAAGTTCTTGCCAAGTACTAAACAGCTGTTCCTTATGGTCTCATCATTCAGGGAGGACTTCTGATTAGAATTCAGTCATCTCAAAAATTTAAAGCTTGAGTCTTTTTTTTTTTCTTTCCATTGTCTTTGGTGTTATCATTTGAGAAGCATTTTGTACCCGTCACGAAGATTTCCTTTTATAATTTCTGTGATATCACCAGATTGAGAGGCTTCATGAGAAAGGCACGGAGATGCTGATTAACTCCTTTGTCATTTTGAAGGCTGATTACTGTAATTCACTCTTTACGGGTCTCCCAGATTGTGCTGCTTAAAGATTGCAGTTGATATAAAATTCTGTGCTAAACTCCCATTTGAATAAGACTTGTTGAACACATTATCCTAGTTATGAAACCACTAGCTTTGTTATTCCCCCAAACTCCTGCCAATATAACGTGCAATTATCATCTTACGAGCTGTGAAAAAGTGTCTTTCAATTATGAGGTTAAGTGGGGCAAATTCATCAGGGATCAATTCTTTTTCAGGGGGGGTCATACACTGTACCCATACTTTCCACTACCTACGGAATTTGTACCACATGCTGCCAGTTATGAGGGGTGAAGTGTATACAACCAGAGACCCTTCAATAGATGCCCACCCTGTCATAGAACAGTAGCTTTGATACAATAACTTCAGTAATGCCAAACCTGCACAGATATACAAAAGAGAAAGTAAGACACTAGAAAAGTGTTTATCCTCTATACAGCTCAGAAAAACCTGCGTTTACTCCCCTTGTGACCAATAACTTAGGAATTAGATAGGTGATAGGCGGATAGGCAGATAGATAGATGTGTAGACAGAATGGTCGGGATTTGGAGAAATGATTCTCACATATTTCTGGTGCTTCTGCAAAATATACTAGAAAGCTAATGGGTTTAATGTATCAGGAATTAAAAACTTGCTTAGATATTTTGACCTGGTATTTTTTAAATTAAAAATATATTCCAAGGAAATTATATATTTCCTTTCTTCTAACTCCTCAAGTTTTTAGATTAAGATGTTCACTTTTATGTATAGTATTTTTAAATAGGCAAGTGATTTAAATATGTAAAATGGGAAACTAACTTAGTGGTTAAGATTGTTGAGATCAAATGTGTAAAATATTAAGCAGGTATTGTAAAAAATTCTGTAGCAACACAAAACACTTCTAACAATTTTCAAATTTTATTTAAAAAATAAAGTATGCCATGATTATTCTTGTACTTATATAAGTGCTTATAATAATTTGGCAAAGAATATAAATGAAGGTAACTTCATGTGTCTTGTGAAGGAATTGGAGGTTCACCCCCAAACTTCCCAGCACTCAGTAATACAAAGTAGAGGATTACGTTTGTTAGACAATAGGCTCTGGGATTATAGAGATGAGAATTTATTTCACTAGGAGAATTACCAGCCATGTGATTTTGGGCAGGTCACTGAAATTTCCTTCAGCTCATCAATCTCATGTGTAAAATGTTATTAATTGCCAAATAAGAGTTTAGGTTGATATTATTATAGAGGGGTAAAATGTCAAATGCTTTACTTAGTGCAATAGACATATATCTATAGATACAGACACATAGAGATATATGTAAATATATATTTTCAATAAATGTATACATATTACACTCAGAGGTATGCATATTCATATATATTTACATTTTATAAATATACACATATACATGCATTAAGTAAACTTTAGATATTAATTCAATGGTAATAATAAAGTAAACCTGTTATTTTAAAGATTAGAAACAAAGATTACATTCATGATGAGAATATCTCTCATCAACTTCAAAATGATAATGCCTCACTAGTAATTTTCATGTAACTAACGCAAAGTATATTTTTTGCAAAGACATCTTTACAAGATTTGCACCCAAATTCATTTTGACAAATATTACAACTTTATAAATATTAATAATTGTCATGTATCTACGACCAGAGATGTTGAGAAACAGTTATAAAGTTACAGAGCCACTAAGTCGGGGAGAATATCAAGATTCAAACCCAAGTCTTGCTGCCTTTAGGGTTCAAGGGAGACTCGAGAGCTATTCTGAACCTTGCCCAGAGCCCACCACTTCTTAATGTGATGCTGGTTTGCCAGAGTAAGGGCATAGCACTTCCAGAACATAAGTGAGGTGGGTGTATTTTGCAAATTAAATAAGCCAGGAGTTCTCATAATTTCTTTAGATCTGTACCCATTTCATAATTGACATTGTTAGTTATTTGTTAAATGTCTCAGTATAAATTTGCACTGCACTGTTCTAATATTTCAGATAATCCCATGATTATTCAAAAATGTGATGCTGATGAGCTGTGTATATTAGGAATACTTCAAGAATTGAATTAGCTAAGGATGAATTCATGAAAAAATTATTTTGATCTATATGCCTCATCAACAATGCTTTAGTTTTTCTATTTTTGAAGTTGCATTGTTATTTACTTCTCCTGGGAAATGGACAGCTATGGCAGCTAAATTTTCCTACAGTAATCCATAGGAAAACTTAGTTCATTTGCCAGAATTATAAGATGTATTAACACATAAATATTCGGGATTTGAATGTGGTCCAGCAACTAGAAAGGTCATGGGCAAGGTCACAGACTGTGGCTGAGCCAGGATCCAAATCTTGGCCTGTAGAGTCTTAATTATGAATTATTAATAATACACTCTCCCTTGAAAAAAAATAATTAAAAGTCTCCATATAGTGCTAGTTAGCTACTTATCCAACAGTCTCCTCCTATGCAAGCATAGCATCTTAACATGAGTCTGTTTGACAGACATAGCTTCTTCCATATAGATTTTATATATTAACCTCTACAGTACACAACCCTTCCCATTTGTGTTTGGAAACTGTTCTAGGAGAACAGCGGGCTTGAAAGCCTTAAATCAGACCATTGAAAATCATTCCAGTATCTCAATGTGTACAAATTGCTTCCTTACATGTGCATTTCCTGTCTTATTATGCAGAATATTCTTTTACTAAATAACTACAACTTTAAAACTTCCCCACTATGTGGATCACAGCCATGGCTCTCTCCATATCCATATGGAATAACATATGAAGCAGTTGTAAGTGAATTAACAATGATACCCCATCTCCATATTTTTATACACAGTGTGCATACTGAGTTTAGTGTATCGACTGTCACTTCTGTAGCTCCCAGATTCCCCTATTAAATAGTTGTCACAGACCACCATTTATAACATCAACACACTGGCTAGCCAATAACTGATGCTACTTAAAATGCCAATTCTGAGTTACACTGAAATCCTTGCAATTATTCCTATTCAGAATTAAGGTGAAATTTCTTTTCCCCTAAATGAAAACACTTTCTGGGACTCCTCAATCAAGGGAAATTATTTCTGTGAAGAACATGATGGCACTATCCTTTCCTTAAGCCATAGTTCCAATAACTAATTATATGTATAATAAGTATGGGTGGTTTAAAAAAGCAAAGTGAAAGTCGCTAAAAAAAATTGGATGCTTTCTCTTAGCAATTCAGGACTTAAGCAGACAAGAATGGTGGGGTTGTTGAGTAGATAAAGCACAGGCTCTGTAGTTGCCTACTGAGAAATGGAGCCAAGATTGAAACCTGAGTCTAAAGTTAAGAAGCTATTTTCAACTCATGGAACCTCAGTCTCCTCATCCAAATAACAGAGATAGTAACATCACCTGAGGTTGTATGAAATAGCATGCAGCATTGTTCACAGAAAAAAACAGGTACTCAAAACAAATTTTAACTGAATTGATACTACCCCCCAATGCTAAAGTGGCCCCCATTTCTCTAATGCCTCAGAGGAATTCTCTGACTCCAGATGTCAAGCAGATACAGCATGTCATATTAATTACAGCTTGCTGACATGGACAAATAGAACACACTGTTTTCAGAGCCCAGGATTTGATATGGGAAACTGGGTTTTTTTTTCTGATCCTTTCAATTCCAGGTGTTATAAATAATCTGGGTAACTTTTTAACATCATCGAGCCCCTGTTTTATCCTCCATTACCTAGAGATAGTACTTACCCATATGTTTTTGGGTTCATAAAATGATTATTAAGGAAGATAATGCATCTAAAATATTTAACCATCAATAAAATAGTAATTAGCTGATTACTACTACTACTGCTATAATTGGGTTTCCCTTGGGGCTCAGCTGGTAAAGAATCCATCTGCAATGCATGAGACCTGGGTTCAAGCCTGGGGTTGGGAACATCCCCTGGAGAAGGGAAAAGCTACACACACAGTATTTGGACCTGGAGAATTCCATTAACTATATAGTCCATGGGGTCACAAAGAGTCAGACACGACTGAGAGACTTTCACTCTCATTGCTGTAGTTATCACATTCTACATTATTGCTGGGTGATTGTGAAGATCAATCAGCGTAAAAATACTACTACTCCACATCTTATTGAGTCTCCTTTGTGCCACGCCCTGCACAGGTGCAAAGTCTATGTGCATATAGGGTGCTTAGTGTAATGACTGGCAAAGAGTAGATATTTACCCCTATAGGTATTAAAATTATTATCACCATCACCTTATCGTTGTTTTTCTTAACCACCCAACTAGGTAACTATTGCCGTTCCTGTTAAAAGATGAAAACACATGAACTTTTGTGATCTTATTATTTATATTCTATGAGCTTCAGCATAGTTGAGATGGTCACAGATCTGATATTTCTTTCTATATTTCCTGTTACATCAACTTTTTTCTCCTACACTTTGAAGGATCTGCATGTATGCTAAGTCACTAAGTTGTATCTGACTCTTTGCAACCCCATGGTCTGTAGCCTGCCAGACTCCTTTGTTCATGGGATTCTCCAGGCAAGACTACTACAGTGGGCTGCCATGCCCTTCTCCTGGGCATCTTCCTGACCTAGGGTTCAAACTCTCATCTTTTATATCTCCTGCATTGGCAGGTGGGTTCTTTACTGCTACCTTGGAGGGTCTAGATAGTCACTAACCATTGACTGACTTCAGATTCCTCTGCATGGTAAGTTTGCCTGTTAGCATCAAATAATAATTGTCACTCTTCCCCTTTAAGTAATCTCTAACCCAGAAGTACTAAACCAACTCAGAGACTTCCCTCAGGGGACTTCCAGGAACTCACTAACCCTGATTTGAAGTATCTATAAAAATACAGAAAATAAGCCAGACACTGGTGATGTGACTGCCATTGCTAATGAAGTTTTCCATATTAGCCAAATCCTAAAACTCAAATTTTCAAAGACATCTCGGGCTAATAAACCCATACTTTTGCCCCATGCGTCACTGTGTGTTCAATAACAGAGGATCACTGTATATATGGATTTCTACATGTAGGATTTCTATATGTATGAATGAAGAAGGTTCCCATTCACATAGCACTTCAGAGACATGGGGTATTAGTTTGCTTCCAGACATGGGTTATCAGTTTGCTTTAATACAGGGAGGAAGGGCACACGTACACCCAGGAGAAAGCTTCAGCCAGGAAAGGAGGGTCTTCCTTTAATTATAATAGCTGCCATGGTCATCAAACATGTGCTGAGAACTTGTCCCAGCTGCTCTCAAAGTAACAATCAGGAATTTGAATGGGCTCAAAAGAAATATTCTAGGGTTTCCTACTGAAAGGGAGCAAAACCCCATAGTCCTTACCTCCCCATGTCCACTGCCTGCCTTTTGCCTGAAACTTAATCAAAGAATACGTTTAATCAGAGAATTGAGAACATGCAGAAAAAAAGGACAAGAGGCAAAGGAGACAAAATAATAATAATAATAATAATAATAATATACTCATTAAGCACAGTCAGGAACCTTTAGTTCTTTCTCGAGTGTTATAGATAATATTCTGAGCCATATCCTGTGAGCTGTCTTATAGATACTAAAACACTGGGCGGAAGAAGTTAACTACATGATGACCTGACTGTACCCACGACATGAACTGCCACAGTTCTAAGAACTGGCCTCAGAGAAGTGGAAACAAACCGACCCTGGAACCAAAGATTAACTGTGCCTAAAACAATCAAGATGACACTGGTCAGACCACCAATGACCAATTTGAAGATGACTTTCAGAGCTGTCTGTGCTGTTTCTGCATGTAGTCACCCCCCACCCCCAACCTTCTGTCTAAAAAAGCTCCGGCCCCACTGGTTGTCAGCGCAGGGAGTTGACCTTTGTACAGATGTCCACCCTTCTCCCCCAGTTGCTGGCATCTGAAATAAATCAAACTTTCCTTTCCATCAATCTAGCCTGTTTATTGGCTTTTGGGCAGCAAGCAGCCAGACCCCACCTTTCGGTAACACTACCACTGTGTTGGATGCTTGTGTTTCATTTTCTTTATCAGACAAAGAGCTTCATAAAACGTTGACGTGTGCAAAAGTAAAAACATTTTCAAGTCCTGAGAGGAGCCACATAATAAAATCACTCCACACCCTGCCAAGTTGATTCAGTAAAATTTAAGGGGCATTGATCTTGCAACCAACTAACCCTGGAAAATCTCCTCACCACTCCTTTTGTGCCTTTCAACCCAATGCCCTCCTTGACCCCTTTGATACATTCCCCAAGTCCTGTTTTTGAAATCCTTTTACGTTCTTCTTTGGGCTTGCAGGCTTTCTTCCTGGCAGAGTGACTTCTCTCCTTTCCTTCACATTAGCTCTCAAAATAGAATTCTCCTCCTCCTCCTCCCCTCTTCTCAGACAAAGGTGCTGTGTGATTCCCGCTTCATCAGATCAGTGTCTGTACAAGAAGCACTGTCAGCCTCCTTCCCCCAGCTCTATACCCGTCCCTCCTCTTCGCCTTTTTTTTTTTGTTTTTTAATCATGGGCTTTAGTTTATTTTATTCTTTTTTTATTTTCAAGCATTTTCTTCACATGAAAATGGTCTGTACAGTCAATGTCGTTCAGCTCCCATCCGTGGACCCATTCAGATGCTCAGAACGCCCTGGGCTCTGTTTTGTACAGAATAAAGAGGAAGAAGCAGGATGGCTGAATAACTGAAAAGGACTCAGTCTGCGGTTTCACAAATGTTTGTCAAGGAGTAGTCTGTATGGAACACTCTTTCAGGAACTTAAGAATGCAGCGGACAAGACAGACTAGGAGGCTAACTTTGTAAGGTGAGTGTGTAAGTCACTGGATGGTGTCCGATTCTTGGCAACCCGGTGAGCTGTAGCCCACCAGGCTCTTTTGTCCATGGGATTCTCCAGGCAAGAATACTGGAGTAGGTTGCCATTTCCTTCTCCAGGGGATCTTCCCGACCCAAAGATCGAACCCGTATCCTCCTGCATTGACAGGCAAATTCTTTACCACTGAGCCACCTGGGAATCCTTACATGCTAAGTGTAAAAGCAAGGGTTGGATTACAATATGCAGGACAACACAAAACCAGGTAACCAGGCTCACAACTCACTGGGTTTCTGGGCTCCAGTTACTTCCTTTTTAAAGCTGGCAGAGTGATACTAAACTAGCAGGGGAAAAAATGAGACAGACACATGTCACTTGCAGGAGCTATTCATTCGTTATCAGTGGTTCTCATATACATAGGACACATTTAACTATAATTAGTCCAGAACTTTTGTGAATACTGACATCCAGGTGTGATTATACCCCACAATAGAGAGGCGAGCACAAGGGAATGGATCTCCCTGTCCCTCCAGGACAGAGATAATTAGACGTGTATAAACAAGAAGCTGCCTGACCTTCCTGGGAGGCAAGCCGGAGGCAAAACCAGACAGAACGGCAAGTGAGGTAGATGTTCTCGTTAATAGAGAGTTACCACACAGAGGGTTAGTAAGAGCAGATTTTTATGGATCTATTGTTCCTTTAGTGACAGTTGTCAAAATACATCAGAGCTCTGTTTCTTCAAATACATTAAGCGGCTTAGGATTTTTATTCTCTATCTTAAAAACTGTAACAAATAAGTATCTCTTCCTTTTTCTTCTCTGAATTTTTTAAAGGTTATATATCTCCCCTCTCTCTCTTCCTGATTCTTACCAATCTCTTCTCATATCCCATTTGCTACTCCTTTCCCTACTGTACATATTCTTCTTTTTATTTTTTATTTTTTTTTATATTCTTCTTTTTAATGTCTTTGTTCTAACAGATCTAAGCAAAGCTACATATTATGAGACTATATATTTGGTGTGTGTATGGATATGGCATGAATGAGTGAGTACCAAAGCTCGATCATCTCTAAAAGTCTTCCTCTGTCAATGCAATTCAATTGTCACTCACTAATCACTTCCTTCTTGCTAAGCATTAGGCATGCTGGAGGGGTCTGTGGACACTTCTCTGCCACAGAGGTACCCACAGTAGGCCAAAGACTGATTCCTTCAAACCCTCAGTTACTCATGGTTATTATAGGACGTGAGGTGTATGTGTTTATCCATCATTAACCTTCTCACAAAGCAAAGAATGTAAGATGCTGATTCTGAGAAACCTGCATTCTCTCCTTGCACAGGTCATTATATGCAGTGCAATAAGAAATGAAATACCATCTCTAGGAGTAAAGTCTACCCATGAACATGAGTGCCATATACATAAGAGAAATCACATGATACAGAGAAAACGTTTTTGTATGAGGACACAGGAATATATTTGTCTTCAATTCTGACCTTTATGTTTTGGCTGACTTTGAACATGTCATCTACCCTCTCTCATTATGATTTCTCTGTATTAAATAAAGACCACCAGCTCTTTGTTTCTAAGATGATCAAAGGATTAAATCAAAGATATGTGGGTGAGGTGACCTGGAAGACATACTTTTCCTACTCTTTCAAAGTGCTACAACATAGTAAGTGACTTACTCAGGGTCACACTACTAGTAAATGATGACAGAATCCAGACTTTCCTAACTCAGATTCCAGTATTTCTCACCATTAGCACTGACGTGCCGAGTGTTAGTGTGTTTTTTTCATCCATCCATGTTAAAAACACACATTTCCTGAAAACCTATAGAACAAACCAAATATATTGTGTCCGAGACAGAAGCCATGTTGCACTGATGACCACTAAGTCTGTAATTTTTTCCTTTATCTTTTTCTAGCAATTATTTCCAAATAATGGCCCCAAAGCGCTCCAAAGATATGGAGATGGTTCTATTCTTTTCTGAACTTATCAGGCAATCCTTCAATAGTTATTTGCCTGATCCATTTCCAAGTGTAAACCCTTTTTTGTTGTTTTATATGTTAAGAGGCAAGTAAAATTTCATAAGCCTCTCTATCTTCATGGATGCAAACAATCTGTTAATATGGGCAACTTCTAGGGGTCCATTCTGGATATGAGTGAACTTCCAAAGAAGGCTCATGTGAGGTAAATGGGAGGAAGATAATTAAAATCAACATTTCTTTCTTCCTTAGAGGCTTTCAATATGCCTCTTCTACATTTATTCTAACTCTTTCAAAACACTCCAAATAATTCTAATTTCTTCGCCCATCCCCAACAGGGCAAGAGAAAAAAGCCATGTCACCAGGGTCCACGCTATCCAATTCTTCATCTTTCCAGAAGTTTGGCTAATGTCATGCAAGTCAATGGCCATGGAGAGATCATCTCAAATCAAACAGGCACTGCACCAAGAGTTAGAGGTATACAGGCAGCTGACTTGTCTGGAGTAGTTCCCAGTCCAAACAGTGAGGCAAGCATGATCGATTGCCTGCTATTAATAAAATACAAATCCACCCTCTCCCATTGGTGAACTTTGTTATCATTTTTTTTTTAATTTGGCTGTATTAGGTCTTAGTTGCAGCACTCGGATTCTTTGCTGGGATATGTGGGATCTAGTTCCCTGATCAGGGATTGAACCCAGCCCCCTGAATTGGGAATGTAGGCTCTTAACCACTGGACCACTCAGAGAAGTTCCACTTTGCTATCGTTTTATGGACCACTTGGTCATAACACTTATCACACCAAATGTGTTTTCTGTACATGCTTTTGCTCTTATTGTAGCATCTAACTAGCCTGACCCTCTCTGTCAAATTTATTTTCTAAGGCATTAAGCATCCTCTTTTCTAGAAAAATGTTCCTGTTCTAACCTTTTTTCACTCTAAAACTGTACATCGGGGCCTCCTGTTCAGTCCCCTCAGCACCTTGACAAACACCCTAAGACCAGGTAGGAGTGATCTTCATGACTCCTTCTTGTACAAGGACAGTCACACATTTGGCACCCCAGCATCCATGGTATCCCAGGCGTACACTGTCGTGGGAGCGTGGGCCAGTGGCTTTCTCTCTTTGATGCTGTCTTCATTTGTAAAAACAGCATTGTGGTATCTCTACTCAAATGTCAAATTATTAGTAAGGCTTCCCTGACCAGCCTTCACAGGGTAATGTGTGTATTAGTTGCTCAGTTGTGTCCAACTCTTTGTGACCCCATGGACTGCACCCTGTCAGACTCCTCTGACTATGGGATTTCCCCAGGTGAGAATCCTAGAGTGGTTACCATTCCCTTCTCCAGGGAATCTTCCTGACCATGGGATCAAACCAGGGTCTCCTGTGTTGGCAGGCAGATTCTTTACCATCTGAGCTACCAGGGAAGCCAACATGATAACCACTCTAAACTGGTCCTTTTCTTCCTTACTCAGCCATCAAAGTCACTGCCTGTGGCTCAGATGGTAAAGAATCCACCTGCAATGCAGGAGACCTGGGTTCAATTCCTGGGTTGGGAAGATCCCCTGGAAAAGGGAATGGCTACCTGCTCCAATATTCTGGCCTGGAGAATTTCATGGACAGAGGAGTCTGGCAGGCTACAGTCCATGGGGTTGCAAAGAATAGGACATGACTGAGCAACTTTCACTTTCACACATATTCTAGGGGGACCAGACAGACAATAAACAAGTGGGATTTCCTAGTTCCTGATGTTAATCCAGCCCCTAGAACAATACCTGACACACAGTGGTCTCCCAGTGCATTTTTCATATTTTTCAATGACTCAATGCATGAATGAATCTTTTCTTCCATGTAAGCCTCTGAGGAATCCCACATAAAAATAACCACAGACAAGTAAAGGACTATTGCACACCTCCTCTGAAGAAGCATGGAGGTCTAATTCAAACTGACTTTCCCCACTTCTGCCCACGGAATGCTCAAGAGCCAGAGTGGTATGGCTCTACTTAACAGGGAGCTGCGTGGTACAATTAATTTCCGCCAGGGAAGCATTCTGAATACCTTAGGATCAAATTACTGTTGTGCTTATTTTCAGTGTTACATAAATATTGCACATGTAAAAATTCAGCACCTTGACATTTATTGAATGAGTTGCACAGAAAAATCAGACAAATTGACTCACAGACAGGTGTTAGCAGTCAGCATGGGGAAAGACAGCCTTCTGTCAATGTGCCAACTGCAAATAGTGGAGCAGAAATGCAGAAACTGGGACCTGCAACAGTGGTGGGGGGGGTTGGGGCATGGGGCTGACTCTGAAAACTCCACACCCACCTCTATTGCTCAGGAATCTGAACATATGGGTGGACGAAGGTCTTGGTATATATTAAATGTGAACAAACCTCAGTTTTCCACCCAAATTCCTTTTCAAGCCAATGGCTTGTTAACAATTTTCACTCAAGGGGGCAGTATTTGGGTTAATGTTCTATAGTGGGGATTGTAACTTTGGCAGGTAAAGGAACTCAAGTAGTTAAGAGGAAATTAGGTGCTGGACACCCTAAATATGTTATCTCAATCTTAACCTTTCAAGAGCTCTAAAAGGTAGCTATGATCATGCACAATTAAGATATAAAGAATAGAATCTTAGGGACAGGATGTGTTAATCATGGTCATCAACTTGGGAGTGTTGGTGACAGAAGCTGAACTGAAGCCTTATTTCTTATTCCAAAGTTCCCATTCAAAACTTTCCATACCATATTGTATCCTCTGAAATTCCAATTCACACTGGCATCAGTTGGAATTTTTCTCTGGGAAGCACAATGGTGATTCAGAGGCTTAGCTTTGTTATAACTGTTTATACACAACACAGAACTTTTGTTTGTCTGTTTCACCTCCTTTCAGCATATTTTTCAGGTGCTTTAGATGACAGTCTTCAAAAACTGTTTTCCAGAGTGTAGGAGGTATATTACTTTAGAGTTCATATGAAATGTAAATAAGACAAACATTGTTTTTCCCCATATCTATTTTCAAATGTGATAGAAAGTGATGTCATTTCAGAATAGATACCATTATGACAATTCTAATATTTTGCAACTGCAATTTGGGAGACCTGGTGAATATAAAATGGAATGTGGTGGGAGGTTGGGGTGACTTCCTTCCAGCTATTGTGAAATCAGGAAGGGGGGCAACATCCTTCCAGCTATTGTAAAATCAGGAGGGTGGGGCAACTTTCTTCCAGCTATTGTGAAATCAGGAGGCTGGGGTGACTTCCTTCCAACTAGTGTGAAATCATGGCAGATAGGGATACACAGAGTGAGAAAAAGTACCACAAGTACCACACTTGGAAGCATTCTCTCAGGACCCAATTATTAACAATTCTTGTTCAGTTACCGCAAAAGTGAAAGGTTTTTCAAATATGATTTTGTGAAGCTAGTAGAACACGATTGTTAAAAACACTACTCAACTAAAACTCAATGGACCTGACTCAAATCATAGAGAAAGCAAAGTTAACCCTATGAGAACAAGAACATTATGAAGTTACTTCTTTCCATGAGCTGGTTTTGTAGGAGGACTGAGGACCAGTGAGATTTAATGCCAGTTCTTTGAAATCACTAAATGTTTTAGCTTTATTATCCAAGACCTAGTACATAGCAAGCATTTTCTGTTCTTACCATTTGTGTCTGGGGTTGCTAATCTATACTCTGCTGAGAATGAGAGGGAAGGAATCGAGTCAGCATTTTGTTTCATCATGTAAATATAGACATTATTATTTTCATTTGATAGCTCATGGATGAATTTGTAATTAAACAGCAGAATGAAGTGATCTCAATTCTTTTCTTTAAAGAGATCCACAGGTGTCAGAGTGCAAAGGTAGCTTTTAAGATAGATAATACCACAGCAACATGATTAAAGTTAATGGGATGGAAAGCAAAGTTCCAACAGTACTCTGTCACACACAATAAAATTTTACCACACATGGAAACTACTTTTAAAGAAACTCTCCAGATATAAAAAAAAAATATCTATCTAATTATGTCTATGCTTGCATTTACCAACCAGTGCAATCCTGTTAACCTTATGAACACTAAAATGACTAATTTACTGTTCCATATTTCTGCTCCTCATGGTCATATAAAACAGCCTGGTTCATTGTAAAATAATCACATTTAAGATTCTGAATGGGAAATTACACATAATCACAAACCGTAATGTGACTTTAGTATGATTCTTAAATCCTTTTTTTTTTTTTTTTTGCTTTACTCTATTTATAGAGTAAATGCTCCTTAGTCCCTGCCTCAGTTCAGTTCAGTCCCTCAGTCGTGTCCAACTCTTTGCAGCCCCATGGACTCCAGCATACCAGGCCTCCCTATCCATCACCAGCTCCCAGAGTTTACTCAAACTCATGTCCATTGAGTCGGTGATGCCATTCAACCGTCTCATCCTCTGTCATCCCCTTCTCCTCCTGCCTTCAAGCTTTCCCAGCATCAAGGTCTTTTCCAATGAGTCAGTTCTTCCCATCAGGTGGCTAAAGTATTAGAGTTTCAGCTTCAGCATCAGTCCTTCCAATGAATATTTAGGACTGATTTCCTTTAGGATGGACTGGTTGGATTCCCATGCAATCCAAGGGACTCTCAAGAGTCTTCCCCAACACCACAGTGCAAAAGCATCAGTTCTTCGGGGCTCAGCTTTCTTTATATTCCAACTCTCACATCCATACATGACTACTGGAAAAAACATAGCTTTGACTAGACAGACCTTTGTTGGCAAAGTAATGTCTCTGCTTTTTAATATGCTATCTAGGTTAGTCATAACTTTTCTTCCAAGGAGCAAGCATCTTTTAATTTCATGGCTGCAGTTACCATCTGCAGTGATTTTGGAACCCCACCCCCACCCCGCAAATAAAGTCAGCCACTGTTTCCACTGTTTCCCCATCTATTTCCCATGAAGTGATGGGACCGGATGCCATGATTTTCATTTTCTGAATGTTAAGCTTTAAGCCAACATTTTCACCCTCCTCTTTCACCTTCATCAAGAGGCTTTTTAGTTCCTCTTCACTTCCTGCCATAACGGTGGTGTCATCTGCATATCTGAGGTTATTGATATTTCTCCCGGCAATCTTGATTCCAGTTTGTGCTTCATCCAGCTCAGAGTTTCTCATGATGTTCTCTGCATGTAAGTTAAATAAGCAGAGGGACAGTATATGGCCTTGATGTACTCCTTTCCCTATTTGGAACCAATCTGTTGTTCCATGTCTAGTTCCATGTTCCAGTTCTAACTGTTGCTTCTTGACCTGCATACAGATTTCTCAAAAGGCAGGTCAGGTGGTCTGGTATTCGCATCTCTTGAGGAATTTTCCACAGTTTGTCATGATCCACACAGTCAAAGGCTTTGGCATAGTCAATAAAGCAGAAATAGCTGTTTTTCTGGAACTCCCTTGCTTTTTTGATGAGCCAACGGATGTTGGCAATTTGATCTCTGGTTCCTCTGCCTTTTCTAAAACCAGCTTGAACATCTGGAAGTTCATGGTTCATGTACTGTTGAAGCCTGGCTTGGAGGATTTTGAGCATTACTTTACTAGCGTGTGAGATGAGTGCAATTGTGTGATGGTTTGAGCATTCTTTGGCATTGCCTTTCTTTGGGACTGGAATGAAACCTGACCTTTTCCAGTCCTGTGGCCACTTTGCCTGGAGAATCCCATGGATGGAGGTGCCTGGTGGGCTACAGTCCATGGGGTCGCGAAGAGTCAGACATGACTGAGAGACTTCACTTTCACTTTCATGCATTGGAGAAGGAACTGGCAACCCACTCCCGTATTCTTGCCTGGAGAATCCCAAGGATGGCAGGGCCTGGTGGGCTGCCATCTCTGGGGTTGCACAGAGTCGGACATGACTGAAACGACTTAGCAGCAGCAGCAGCTGACATATTGAGTGCAGCACTTTCACAGCATCATCTTTCAGGATTTCAGCTCAACTGAAATTCCATCACCTCCACTAGCTTTGTCCATAGTGAAGCTTTCTAAGGCTCACTCGACTTTGCATTCCAGGATTTCTGCCTCTAGGTGAGTGATCACACCATCGTGATTATCTGGGTCATGAAGATCTTTTTTGTATAGTTTCTGCCTAGGAGAACACAAAACTTGATCTTTTCCACTTCCTCTACACACAGTGCCCAGCACATAAGAGTTTGAAAACTATATTTGATCTATAAATATCGATTAAACTTGTATGAGTAGAAATAAGCATTTATTTCCATATTACAACCATGACATCATCCAACTTAAGGGAATAAATATAAGCCTGTAGACCACTACTTACTCTCCAAATTTTTTATGAATCAGAATTTCACCCCAAGTGGAAAGTCCTCCAGTTTTTGAAAAATGAAGAACTGATTCTCTTGAGACTGATTATTCTTTGCAAGTAGCTCTATTTTCAACTCCCTTATCCTATACTCCTGAATCATCCATATTTATCTGAGCCAATTATTCTCATTATTCAAGAATGTTATTCAGTTTTTCCACTTTATTTTCTTGAAATTCAATCTAACCCTTCAAATAACAACCACCATCATAATAATAATAAGTTAACTATGTCATTCCCTTACATCTTTTCTTCATGGCACTTTGGACAATAAAGAAGAAAACATTTAATTGATGTATTTTAACATAATTATTAATGTTACAATCTCTCTAGTTGTTCTGTAAGCTCCGGGACATCAGGGCCATGTTTACTCCATTCATCATTTTGTTCCTGAGAGTGGAGATGATCAATAAATATCTATTTACTGAATTGAAAAAGAAAAACAAAACATTAATATAAATGAGTGCTTTAAAATGCTTAGAGTCTTTTCTGTTTTTTTCTGTTTTAGTTTCTGGACTCATTGAGTTTTCAGTGTTGTTGTCTTTCCTGTCCCCAGCCCCCCAATCCCCAGTCCTCTCTATTAGGACATAAAAAGCCTAATACAGCAGAGCTTGAAATCAGACAGATGTGGTCAGGAAACCAGCTCTGACTTTTACTACCTGGGCAGCCTCCAGAGATTCACTCACCTGGAGCTTGTATTTCCTTTATGTAAAGTGAGGATCTCAGAACTCACTTCACATGGTCACTAAGAAATTCAAAAGAAATGTCATACAGTAGCTGATCAATAAACAGGACCTTCCTTCCCTTTGATTTTATAAGCAGAATAGAATGTACAGTGTTATGTGCCACTGCCATAAGACCTCACTGCTTCTTCAAAAGGAGATATAAATGGACACAATGGTGCTATGGGCTATTCCTAAGTAGCATCTATGGGCACATCCTTGTGTCCCTGATCTGTCTGTCATAAGCAATGTCACATCAAATGGTCCCACATGATCGAATGATCAGATGCTAATACATATTGAATATGAGAATTCAAAGATATACTCTGAACTTCTAGAAGCACCCATTTTTCAAATTCAGAATTCTCTGGAATCTGAAATTGACAGCCGTAAGTCTCTCTGAGGAAGCCCATTTTCTAACCACACTCATCTGTGATGTAATTGTTCATGTTTACTGGTTCATTTATAACATGTTTCTTGAACAATTATCACAAGGTGAGCACAGAGCAAGGCATGTAGGTGCACGGTAAGAACTAGACAGGATTCCCTGTTATTACGCTTGAAATCCATCTGGGGGATAGCTTTTCTTAGGAAGAAAATTTGTTGTCTTTCATGCTTAAGTCCAGAGGAAATTATCTCACAGGACTATTCTGATGAAATATTTATATATTTCTTCTAATCCAGCCTCTCAGTAGATTCCTATCTGTGCACTAGACCTATCTCAGTTGCCTTAAGGAGAATGGTGTCCAATATAAAGTAACACTCTTTTCTGAGCTTTCCAAAATCATATGTATATAAAATCACAGTTAACATTTTATGATGTTTAGCACTCTGTTTTCCAAAGTAGAAAAATTGAATATTAGATAATCCTTATCTGGGGAGCTATAGCTTAAGTCATATTTGCTACAATATTTTAAAACAATTACTGGGCATCAGTGATATGTTCAATATAGTCAAGTGCTGGGGATGCAGAGTTAAACTGAAAGGCTAGAGTACAGTGGGGCTGGAACTATACAAACAAAACCTGCTATCCTTAAACAAAAACACCAAAGGGATATGTATGTGTGTGTGTGTGTGTGTGTGCATTTTTTGAATATATAAGGTTAATATTTGATAGTCTTACATACATTTTGCTTTTCCATAGAATCAATGAAAGCACATCTTTGCCCTTCTTCCCTAAGTCATTTTGAACTAGTCCAAATGAAACTCAGAGCTATAGTTCAAAGGAGGGAAATATCATAGAAATAGAAACTACAATTTAATTCTGCATGGACATGATTCATAGTAAGCTGGGGAAAATTCCTGATTCTAGCTGGTCTACTAAGGTTGGATATATGTCATGGGGGTGGAAATTTGCTTTTGCTTCCACCTAAACCCATCCCAAAGCACCCCAGTGTGACAGCAGCTGTTACATGGTATGTGGTTCAGTCTTTCTCTTCACCATGAACCTCCACAGACTTTGGTTTCTCTAGAAATATAACACTTTGACTCTAGCTTTGGTTAGCACTGGACAGCTCCCTATAGGCTTAAGACTGTTCCAAGGTGTAAGTAATATGACAATCATACTTTTTTCAGCTTACTCAAGTATATATAATTGATCTGGGGTGGGTTGTGGGGGGTGGGTCTGGGTAGGGAGATTATTTTTTAGTAATCATAAAACAATGTGACCACCATACTTACTTAACCTCCTTTACCTCTCACAAGAGACTCTAAGCAGAGAAATAAATGCTTAAGTCAGTATGCACAGCAGCCAGCTGATATACCCACTGGGATATGAAAATGTAATCATCACCAAGGCTATGGAAGGGACAGCATTTGTTGGGAATGCTATTTCTAAATACTGAGCAGATTAGGATATTAATCCATTAGATACTTAAAGTGAAATTTTGTCATCATTGTACCATCACTGAGTTGGAACTAAACAGCACAGCGTGGTTTAAATATAGGGACAGTTGGCATTGCTTCCCTGATGGTTCAGTGGTAAAGAATCCGCCTGCCAATGCAGGAGACACAGGTTTGATCCCTGGGTCAGGAAGATCCCCTGGAGAAGAAAATGGCAACCCACTCCAGTATTCTTCGCCTGGAAAATCCCATGGACAGAGGAGCCCGGAGGGCTATATAATTATGGGGTCATAAAAGTCAGACATGACTTAGTGTCTAAGATTCTCATTCTCACTAATTCATTCACTTATTCATTTTCTCAACAAATATTTATTTTGTGCTATATGTACAAAACACTTATTCATAATCCTGATCTTTAATAAGGTATCTTAAAATAGCTACTTCATATGGGGTAGGGGTTCATCAAGAATGCAAGACAGTGATACCTAGTTTGTTGCTGCCTATGATTTTATTCAGCATCTCTTGGTGGTTCTCCTACCTGAACTGTAAGGAATATGAGAAAAGAACTGTCTTTCTCTATATACTCTTTTGGCCTAAAATGAGCATATACTCACAAACTGATATTTCCCCCCATCTTGAGTTGATCTGCCTTTATATCTGCATGTGTGTGTGTGTGTGTGTGTGTAGCTGGGGATCTTGAAAGGGATGTCTCTCTGCTTGTATTCTTTCCTTAAAAATCATGGATATCTATGCCCCTCAGTGTGTAAAGAAAATATAAATTGGATAAAGAGTGCATTAGGAGGCTATCCCCACAGTAAGAACAGCATCTTTTGGCTCCTTCCCACATCTTTTTGTCTGTTGGTTTCACACCTGAGTTCTCTGGGGAGAACCCCTGTTCTCCTTCCAGAGGGCTTAGAAGAGATTCCACATGTAATAGAAGAAGATGTACCTGCTCCTAACCCCCATTGGCCACCCACTTCCTGGGAGGACTTGATCTGGGTTGTTCTGCAGTTTTCACAGTGAGTCAGCTGTGTGATGGATGCAGATACCCTAGGTTTTGATCAGCACTTAGGGAGTAGTGGTTTATCAGTTATAATGAAACTGTCTCAGACAATTGGTTAAGCCAGCTTCCCCTTTCTCCGTGTCACTCCCACCTTGCAGTCAGACTTCCAACTCCAAATCCTGAGATTTCAATGGAAACCAGTGTCTTGTACTTAATGATGCTCAAGTACTTTTCTCTCTACCATTCTTTTGTTTGATTCAACGCAAATAAAAATATAAAAATAATATTCAAGATAGTCTAAATTTGTGAATGTCAAAAGCAGAGCATGGAGTATATGCTTTCCCCCCAATTTCATGAATGACTAGAAACAGTATTACAATCAGTAGTCTTAAAAATTGGATACTTAGTCCCAAGAGGTGATGGCACTCATCCAAAAACAAAGTCATGCAAAAAATTAATAGGAGTTTGGATCCATAAATTAGTGCCTAAGTTTATCTCATTTGGAAACATCTCTTAAAGTAAAAATCTTCTGATATGATTGAGGAATTGAAAACTATTGAATTTTTCAGTATCACCTCCATATATATTTTTTCCCCCTGGACCACATATCCTCTTGATTTCTTCATGCTAAAAGGCCTTATTTAACAGTCTCCCCTACCCTGGAACAATTACCTGTTAGTGGAAACAGGTTTTCAGGACGCACAGACTTTAGTATCACTACCTATTTTTAAAATTTTTATTTTATATTAGAGCATAGTTGGTTAGCAATGTTGTATTAGTTTCAGGCATATAACAAAGTGATCAGTTATACATATACATGTATCTATCCCTTTTCAAACTCTTTTCCCATTTAGGTTATTTCAGTGTATTGAGCAGAGTTCCCTGTGCTTATACAGTAGGTCTTTGTTGGTAACCTTTTTCTAATCAGGGTATAATTGGGTTATAATATTGTGTTTGTCTCTCCTGTACAATGAAGTGAATCAGCTATATGTATACATATATCCCTTCCCTTTTAGACCCCCCTCCCACACCCCATCACACCCCTCTGGGTCACCACAGAGCACCTAGCTGAGTTCCCTGTGCCAAACAACAGCTCCCCACTAGCTATCTCTTTTACACATGTGAAAGTTATTGAAAGGGAAAGTGAAAGTCGTTCAGTCATGTTCCACTCTTTGCGACCCCATGGACTATACAGTCCATGGAATTCTCCAGGCCACAATATTGGAGTGGGTAGCCTTTCCCTTCTTCAGAGGATCTTCCCAACCAAGGAGTTGAACCTAGGTCTCCCACACTGCAGGCGAATCCTTTACCAGCTGAGCCACAAGGGAAGCCCAAGAATACTGGAGTGGGTAGCCTATCCCTTCTCCAGGGGATCTTCCCAACCTAGGAATCAAACTGGGGTCTGCTGCATTGCAAACAGATTCATTACCAACTGAGTTATTAGGGAAGCCCATTCCCATTTTATACATGGTAGTGTATATATATCAATCATAACTTCCCAGTTCATCCTACCTCCTCATCCCCACCACTATGTCCACATATCTGTTCCCTACATCTGTGTTTCTATTCCTGCCCTGCAAATAGGCTCATCTGTACCATTTTTCTAGATTCCACGTATATATTCCACATTAATGTATGATATTTGTTTTTTACTTTCTAACTTATTTCAGTCTGTATGACAGTCTCTAGGCCCAACGCTACCTGTTAAAAGGCTTCTTTAATCGCCTCTTTCTACACTAGATGCCTTCACTGGACTCCTCAGCATCCCCATCTCAAGAATTCTGGAATGTGAGAGGATGGGAAAATATATTGCATCCAAATGGGAAGCAAAAGAAAGCTGGAGTAGCAATCCTCATATCAGACAAAACAGACCTTAAAACAAAGAAGATTACAGGAGATAAGGAAGGACACTACATAATGATCAAGGGATCAATCCAAGGGGAAGACATAAAAATTATAAATACCTATGCACCCAACATAGGAGAACCTCAATACATAAGACAAACACTAACAGACATAAAAGGAGAAATTGACAATAACACAATAATAGTAGGAGGCTTTAACACCCCACTCACACCAATGGGCAGATCATCAAAACAGAAAATTAATAAGGACAAGCAAGTCTGAAATGATACATTAGACGAGATGGATCTCATTGATATCTTTAGGACATTCCATCCAAATGCAGAAGAATACATCTTCTTCTCAAGTGCACATGGAACATTCTCCAGGATAGAACACATCTTGGGTCACAAATCAAACCTCAGTAAATTTAAGAAAACTGAAATTGTATCAAGCATCTTCTCCAACCACAATGCTATAGAGACTAGATATCAATTACAAGAAAAAAACTGTAAGAAACACAAACACATGGAGATTAAACAACACATTTCTAAATAACCAACAGGTTACTGAAGAAATCAAAAGGGAAATAAAAAAAATTTCTAGAAACAAAAGACAATGAAAATACAACTCAAACCTATGGGATGCAACAAAAGCAGTTCTAAGAGGGAAGTTTATAGCAATACAATCCTACCTGAAGAAACAAGAAAAACATTGAATAGAAAACCTAACTTTACACCTAAAGCAACTGGAAAAAGAAGAAGAAAAAACTCCCAAAATTAGTAGGAAAGAAATCATAAAGACCTGAGTAGAAATAAATGAAAAAGAAATGAAATAAACAATAGTAAAGATTAATAAAACTAAAAGCTGGTTCTTTGAGAAGATAAACAAAATTGACAAACCCTTAGCCAGACTCATTAAGGAAAAAAGAGAGAAGAAACAAATCAACAAAATTAGAAATGAAAAAGGAGGGGTTACAACAGACAGTGCAGAAATACAAAGGATTATAAGAGACTATTATGAACAACTATATGGCAACAAAATAGATAATCTGGAAGAAATGGACAGATTCTTAGAAAAGTTCAATCTTCCAAGAATGAACCAGGAAGAAATAGAAATTATGAACAACCGAATTACAAGCACTGAATTGAAGCTGTGATCAATAATCTCCCAAAAAACAAAAGCCCAGGATCAGATGGCTTCACAGGAGAATTCTATCAAACATTTCAAAGAGCTAATGCCTATCCTTCTAAAACTCTTTCTAAAAATTTCAGAGGAAAGAACACTTCCAAACTCTTTCTACAAGGCTACCATCACCCTGATACCAAAACCAGACAAAGAAAAGGAACAAAAATCAGATACAAAAAAAGAAAACTACAGGCCAACATTACTGATGAACATAGATGTAAAAATCCTCCACAAAGTTTTAGCAAACAGAATTTAACAGCACATCAAAAAGCTCATATACCATGATGAAGTTGGGTTTATTCCAGGGATACAAGGATTCTTTAATATACGCAAATCAATCAATGTGATACACCATATTAACAAATTGAAAGATAAAAACCATATGATCACCCGAAGAGATGCAGAAAAAGCCTTTGACAAAATTTAGCACCTATTTATGATTGGAGAAGGAAATTGCAATCCACTCCAGTACTATTGCCTGGAAAATCCCATGGACAGAGGAGCCTGGTAGGCTACAGTCCATGGGGTCGCAAAGAGTTGGACATGACTGAGCAACTTCACTTTCACTTTCACTTATGATTAAAACTCTTCAAAAAATCATCATAGAAGGAACCAACCTCAACATAGTAAAGGCCATATATGATAAGCCTACAGCAAACATTATTCTCAATGGTGAAAAACTGAAAGCATTCCCCCTTAGATCAGGAACAAGACAAGGGTGTCCACTTTCACCACAATTATTCAACAGTTCTGGAAGTCCTAGCTATAGCAATAAGAGAAGAAAAAGAAATAAAAGGAATCCAGATCAGAAAAGAAGTAAAGCTCTCACTGTTTGCAGATTACATGATACTATACCTGCTGCTGCTGCTGCTGCTAAGTCGCTTCAGTCGTGTCTGACTCTGTGCGACCCCATAGACGGCAGCCCACCAGGCTCCCCCATCCCTGGGATTCTCCTGGCAAGAACACTGGAGTGGGTTGCCATTTCCTTCTCCAATGCATGAAAGTGAAAAGTGAAAGTGAAGTCACTCAGTCATGTTTGACTCTTCACGACCCCATGGACTGCAGCCTACCAGGCTCCTCCATCCATAGGATTTCCAAGCAAGAGTACTGGAGTAGGGTGCCATTGCCTTCTCTGGATACTGTACCTAGAAAACCCTAAAAATGTATCAGAAAATTACTAGAGCTAATCAGTGAATTTAGCAGTTATAGGATACAAAATCAATACACAGAAATCACTTGCATTTCTATATACTAACAATGAAAAATCAGAAACAGCAATTAAGGAATCAATCCCATTCACCATTGCAACAAAAATAAATAGCTAGGAATAAACTTATATAAGGAGACAAAAGAGCTGTACAGAAAAAATTATAAGACACCAATGAAAGAAATAAAAGACATAAATAAAATGACATAAACAGATGGAGAGATATTGCACGTTCCTGGGTAGGAAGAATCAATATTGCAACAATGACTATACTACCAAATGCAATCTACAGATTCAATGCAATCCCCATCAAATTACCAATAGCATTTTTCACAAAACTAGAACAAAAAAATTCACAGTTCATATGGAAACACAAAAGACCCCAAATAGCCAAAGCAGTCTAGAGAAAGAAGAATGGAGTTGGAGAAATCAAGCTTCCTGACTTCAGGTTATATTACAAAGCTACAGTCATCAAGACAGTATGGTACTGGCACAAAAACAGAAATACCAACCAATGGAACAAGATAGAGAGCCCAGAAATAAACCCATGCACCTATGGGTACCTTATTTTTGACAAAGAAGGCAAGAATATACAACAGGGCAAAGACAGCCTCTTCAATAAATGGTGCTGGGAAAACTGGACAGCTCCATGTAAAAGAATGAAATTAGAACATTTCTTAACACCATTAACAAAGATAAACTCAAAATGGATTAAAGACCTAAATGTAAGGCCAGAAACTATAAAACTCTTAGAAGAAAACACAGGCAGAACACTCAATGACATAAATGAAAGCAAGATTCTCTATGACACACTTGCTAGAGTAACGGAAATAAAAACAAAAGTAAACAAGTGGGACATGGTTAAAAAAAAAAAAAAAAAACTTTTGCACAGCAAAGGAAACTATAAGCAAGGTGAAAAGACAACCCTCAGAATGGGAGAAAAAAATAGCAAATGAACAACTGTCAAAGGATTAATTTCCAAAATATACAAGCAGCTCATACAACTCAATACCAGAAAAACAAACAACTCAGTCAAAAAGTGGCAAAAAGACCTAAACAGACATTTCTCCAAAGAAGACATTCACATGGCTGACAAACACATGAAAAGATGCTCAACACTGCTCATTGTTAGAGAAAAGCAAATCAAAACTACAATGAGCTATCACCTTACACAGGTCAGAATGGACCTCCATCAAGAAGTCTACAAACAATAAATGCTGGAGAGGGTGTGGAGAAAAGGGAACACTTTTGTACTGTTAGTGGGAATGTAAATTGATACAGCCACTATGGAAGATGGTATGGAGATTCTTTTAAAAACTAGGAATAAAGCCACCATATGACCCAGCAATCCCACTCATAGGCATATACCCTGAGGAAACAAAAATTGAGAGAGACACACGTATCCCATTGTTCACTGCACCACTGTTTACAATAGCTCGAACATGGAAGCAACCTAGATATCCATCAACAGATGAATGGACAAAGAAGTTGTGGTATATATACACAATGGAATATTACTCAGCCATAAAAAGGAACATGTTTGAGTTAGTTCTAATGAGGTGGATGAACCTAGAACCTATTATACAGAGTGAAGTGAGTCAAAAAGAGAAAGATAGATACCGTATTCTAACATATATATACAGAATTTAGAAAAATGTTACTGAAGAATTTACTTACAGGGCAGCAATGGAGAAATAGACATAGAGAATAGACTTACGGACATGGGGAGAGGGGAGGAGAGGATGAGATGTATGGAAAGAGGAACATGGAAACTTACATTACCATATGTAAAATAGATAGCCAACGGGAATTTGCTGTATGGCTCAGGAAACCCAAACAGGGGCTCTGTATCAACCTAGAGGGGTGGGATGGGGAGGGAGATGGGAGAGAAATTCAAAAGGAAGGGGATATATGTATACCGATGGCTGATTCATGTTGCGGTTTGACAGAAAACAGCAAAATTCTGTAAAGAAATTATCCTTCAATAAAATATAAATAAATTTAAAAAAAAAAAGAGAATTCTGGCGAGAATCCTATGTTATCACACTGTTCTGATTGCCCACATATTTTGGCTTCCTAGATGGCTCAGTGGTAGAGAATCCACCTGCCAAGCAGGCTACGTGGGTTCAATCCCTAGGTCAGGAAGATCCCCTGAAAAAGGAAATGGTAAGCCAATCCACTATTGTTGCCTGAAGAATCCCATCTCAGAGGGGTGTGGGTAGGTGGCAGTCCATGGAGTCACAAAGAGACAGACACGCCTTAGCGACTAAACAACAGCAACAACATATATCTCTTTTAGGATTTATCATATACAACACTGCACGCTCAATGGCTAGCATATGACTTTAATATTAGAGTGTAGATGTTGACTAGGTATCATTTAATGTGAATTACAAAGAGATTCTCATTCATCAATGTATATCCTAGCATTGTTGGACAGCTTGAGTTTATCTGAATGTTTCTTCTCAAAGGTCTGCACAGGAAAATTCTTTAGCCAGTCCTCAAGGCAGTGGAAATGATAATTTACGTAATCCTGATTATTTTTTATAAAGAGATCTTGTATGTTTGCACTTTATCACTTTGGCCCAGAAGTTATAACAATGACTCAATTCCATAAAAGCATTCCATGAAGATTCTATGTATTATCCTTGATTTTTATAAAAGAGAACCATTCGTTATATGGATTATTTTTTCCAAGGAGTACTTTTTGCCTTAGCTCATTTTTACAGGTTCCACTGAGACAAATGCTATTTGTATCCAATAAAGAAAGATGGTCTGAGTCTCAACAAAAGGTCAATGAATTAACTTGGTTTATTTTGCAACTGGTCATTTTTCTTAGTCTTGATTGCCTGGAGCAATGTGCACACTGTCCTGCAACTTTACCCTGATTTCTTCAGATAATTAAGCATTTACTATTCACTTGCCTTGCATTTTATTTAGATGTTCCATCTTCAGTCACTTAGGATGGTCTGCAACTGTTTTCTCACTGCTGTCCTCAAATTAGTAGCTTTTTAAATAAATGCCACATTTCTCCCTGTCTGTGCCCAAAATGTTACAAGCAAACATATGGTATAGGGGGTGGCAGGGAGAGGAAAACAAAAAAAAAAAAAGACAGAGAAAACATTTATAGAATACAAAATAAGCTATTTTCAGCCTTTTGAAGCTATTCACAAAAATGACACTTCATTTTACAATTACTACTGCCTCACATCTTATCTGACATCAAATTGTTTCCTGTGTCCATGTATAAAGGAGACCTGGGCCCAATTCCAAGTTCTATGGGTCCATTTCTATACCAACAGCAGCCCCGGGAATGAGACACAATGCATGGAAGTCAGGTAGGGTTACAGGAGAACGTGAAAAACTGGATCTTGCAATCAGAGAGACTCACCTGAAGCCTTGCTTCAAACACCTTGTGCAATAAATGTATTAATATCAGTTCTGATCCTCTGTTCTCTCATCAGTAACACAGAGATGACATTTAGTACCTACCTCAAAATATTGTGTGGCATAAATTAAATTAAATTTGATAATGCATGCAAACCCAATTAGCACACTGCCAAGAACACAATACATGTTCAATAAATGAGGTGGTGGTTGTTTATAGTCTTGTTTTTATTTCTTCCTATTGTTTATAATTTGACAGAGAGTTTGATGTAAGGATAGGGAAGACATTTTACCTTACTTTCTCTGAAATACAGTTCTGTCAACTGCAAATTGGAGACAGAAATTCTTCCTTCTTCACTATGGTTTAGAAACACAATAATATTTTCCCTTTTATTACTATTATTATTTTTATTACTATCACAGTGATCTCCAGAATAGGAAGATATATTAATAACCATCCTTTCTTCTGCAATGGCTGCAATGGTTCCCTGAACCTTTCCATCTCAACATCTAATCTAGAACTGAATCTGAGCAAGAGTTTATAAGTCTCAAGGTTCATTTTTGCAAGGACCAGAATAGCACTGCATTGGCTAGACACTTAAGATATAGCATGAGACTTGGAAATGACGTGAATTTGAGTCTTCAGTGAATCTCAGTAAAAACAACAAAAATCACACGTGAGGTTACAGTGGTGTTCTTCCTACCACAGAAATAGACAGAAGGAAGACAGGCTGGAAATCAAACTGGATTGCCTTCTTGGTGTTTCCACATCTTCTCTGTAAGTTGTGGCAAGCTTTTCCCTTTCTCTTTATTAATTCATTCCTTCCTTCTCTTCTTTCTCCCCACCTTACACTCTTCATGCCTTTCTGTCTCAACTACTTACTGAATAATTTCAGGTGCCAAACTCTCTGCTAGGCATAGGGATGCAAAATGAACAAATTAGACAAGCCCCATTCTTTCATGAGCTGTACATTCTAGCATGAAAACTGACTTAGAAACATAAGCAAGTCAATTACAAGATAATTACTGATTAGGAGACACTCACAGAAGAGAATAAACAGAATAAATAGCAAATCTTTCTGAATCCTAAGCTGATACCTAAAACAAGAGGAGAAGCTCTTCCTGAGACAGAGCAATTAATGTGCTCTGGTGACAGGAAGTAAGTCCATAAAGTTGTAATGTAACAAGCAAGCAGGAAAACAGAACTTACTATGTTCCAAAGTCCGGAGTTCTGTCCTTAGCATTCTTGTGAGAGTAAAGCAAGACACATACATGTATTCTTGTCTCCTATCCTTGGGTTTTGTCAGTGGAACCACCGACTGAAACCGCCTACCCTGGCCAAGTAGGCCAGTGGTCACCACAGTGACCACTTGTGGCAATTCAGAACTAACAAGCTACTGCCAACTGGAAGAATTCAGAAAAAGTCAAAAGGAAAGAGGAGACTCCATTCCTTATATCTTACCACCTCTCAGAATCCTTCTCACTGGAATCCATCTTGGCTGAGTGATGTGTGCAGCACCAAGAAGGACCTTGAGCCACAGTGATTGGCCAGAGACAACCTGGAACCTAACCCAATTACCATAAATCCCGAGACTTCGAGCCACATGGCAGAGCAGTTCTCCTGAGTTCCCTTACCCTCCTATTTCTGCCCAGGCACCCCTTCCCAATAAAGTCTCTTGCCTTGTCAGCACAGGCGTCTCCTCAGAAAATTCATTTCTGAGTGTCAGACAAGAGCCCACCCTCAGGCCCTGGAAGGGGGGTCCCCCTTCCTGCAACAGTTTTATTTTCCTTATTGAAAATATTCTAACATCAAGAACTTGTTGACAGTGGTCAGTGGGCAGTCTTCTTTACACAGATCATTCCCCAAAATGATTCTCCAGATTCCAGTTTTTGCTGGAAGTTGTGTCGCTAAGTCATGTGCAACTCTTCGCGACTCCATGAACTACAGCATGCCAGACTTCCCTGTCCTTCACTATCTCCTGGAGTTTGCTCAACCTCATGTCCATTGATTCGATGATGCCATCCAACCATCTCATCCTCTGTCACCCCCTTTTCCTTCTGCCCTCAGTCTTTCCCAGCATCAGGGTCTTTTCCAGTGAATCAGCTCTTCCCATCAGTTGGTCCAAGTATTGGGGCTTCAGCTTCAGCATCAGTCCTTACAATGAATAGTCAGGGTTGATTTCTATTAGGATTGATTGGTTTGATCACTTTGCTGCCAAGGGACTCCCAAGAGTCTTCTCCAGCACCACAGTCTGAAAGTATCAATTTGGCACTCAGCCTTCTTTATGGCCCAACTCTCACATCCATACATGATTACTTGAGGCATATGTAGGACTGGTTTTAAGTTTCAAGCGGGTATCTTACTCTTCCCAGGTATATCTCAGCCAACAGCTGCACAAGGCAGGTGATAATAAAGCCTGGTCATTTGTGTACACTATGAGACTCCTTTTAAGAGAAATCTTTGTTCCAGGGATGTCTATGGGTTTGGCCAAGATGCTGGTGAATCTACATTGCCTTAGCGTATATCCTCTTCTAACTTGTATGGGTTTAAGGTCAGAATTACAGTGTGATGGACTTCCCTGCCTAATTCTGTTTCATGTCTAACCTGGATTGCATGTTTTTTACCCTCCGCAAATTCATATGGTGAACTGTAATCCCCTCTGTGATGGTATTTGGAGGTGGCAGATTTGAGAGGTAGATCATGAGGGTGAATCCTTCACAAATAGTATTAACATAGATATAAAAAGAAGCCAGAGACCTAGCTTCTTCTCTTTCCAAGGGAACAGGAGAGACAGCCTCTGCAACCCAGAAGAGGGCAGTCCCTAGAACCTGACGGTACCCACCCTGATCTCAAACTTCCAGCCTCCAGGCCTCTGAGAAATAAATGTCTGTTTCTTATAAGTTGCCCAGTTTATCGTATTTTGTTACAGCAGTGGAACTAAGACAGTACTTCTTCTATCTTTCACAGTCTTTAAGCCCCAAGAAGTCACTTGTCCTCCTAACTCCAAGTCAGAGTCTCTTTCTCAGATGAGGCAAATGATGCAAATCTTCTCATCACCAGAAAGGGTATTTTCTTTCCTTTTGCTTAGAAAATAAAAATTCAAATGTTCTATGTTCTTTGTACCTTTTTCTAACATAAAATATTTTAAAATATTCTTAATGTACTTCTGCCTTATACCCTCCTCTACTATGTCCACATGCATTCACACCAGTCTCAATTTTTCTTTTAGAAAGATGACCAAAGGTCTCAGAGATAGACAAATTTAGATCCTTTAGAAACAACTAACCCTCTGCTTTCATTCGAACAAACTCAAGTATAATTAAGCAAACATTTACACAATAATGCTTACTTTTCATTTAACATGTTGATGTTTCAATATGTGATTTACTATTTGATAAGCTATTTGATAAACTATATCAACTTGCTAATTGATAAGCTATTAAACATCTGTTGCTGACTCTATTATTAAATTTAGCCTCTACTTCCTTCTGCTCTCTGCTTGAGTTAAAAACCTTAACTTCATTCAACCAGTATTTATTAAGTAACTTCTATGTACACGCTTCAAGTATCATTTCTCTCCTCTGCATTCCCACAATAGTACCAGAATACACTTTCTAAAATATGAATCAGATAACTTTGTATCTGTCAAATTGGACATGATAAGGCTAAAATGAATATGGGTTGAGATAAACACTCATTATGCTGAGTGAAAATGTACATATTAAATGTTGCTGACAACATTTAATTAAGCAAATAGCAATATATGTCAAATGAGATTTAAAGTTGCCCAAATTCTCTGACTTAGTACTAGGCTTTTATTCTCTGTACTTCATGGTAAGTTATTCCTAAAGATATAAATTATTTAAATGGCATCATCATGCTTCCTTGTATTTATGTTGAAAAAAAAATCTGTCTGCCAAAATGGATTGTGAGATATTGTAGGCTGAATATAGCCTTTGTGAATTTGTCTCCTTATATCTAACTTGGTTCCTGGCACGTAGTGAATGCTGATTTGGACATTTGTTGGATAAATATCTATTGCTGGCCCAAAGGTAAAAACTTACAGTTATAAAATGAATAAGTCCTGGGGATATAATGTTCTGTGTGGTGCTGCTAGGGGTTAAGAACCTGCCTGCTGATGCAGGAGACTTAAGAGACTCAGGTTCAATCCCTGGGTCAGAAAGATCCCCTGGAGAAGGGCATAGAAACCCACTCCAGTATTCTTGTCTGGAGAATCCCATGGAAAGAGGAGGCTGAAGGGTGACAGTCCATAGGGTTGCACAGAGTCAGACACAACTGAAGTGAGTCAGCACAGCATGGCACATAGTGTCTATAATTACTAGCACTGTGTCATATATTTAGAAGTTGCCAAGATCCTAAAATTTCTCATCAAAAGAAAAAAAAATACAACTGTGTGGTGATGGATGATAACCAGACTTATTATGATAATCACTTCACAGTACATGCTGTGCTACACTCAATCAGGTCTGACTCTTTGAGACCCCATGGACTGTAGCCTGCCAGGCCCCCCTGTCCATGGAGATTCTCCAGGCAAGAATACTGCAGTGGGTTGCCATGCCCTCCTCCAGGGAATCTTCCCAACCCAGGGATCAAACCTAGGTCTCCCATTTTGCAGGTGGATTCTTTACCATCTAAGCCACCAGGGAAGCCCTCTTGGGCTTCAGTATTCTTATACTGAAGTGAGTAGCCTATCCTTTCTCCAGGGGAACTTCCCAACCCAGGAATAGAACCAGGGTCTCCTGCATTGCAGGTGAATTCTTTACCAGCTGAGCTACCAGGGAATCCCTATTAAATCTTTATGCTATACATCTGAAACTAATATAACACTATGTGTCGATTGTTTCTCAATATCTTCTCAATATACTTTCTCAATAATTGTTTCTCAATATATTACACTGTAAATGGTGAACCAAAAGATTCAAGTAAACAAACAAATAGCCAAGAAGCGAAGAGGAGATTATTCAATTTCACTTAAGGAGTTAACACTTTTCTGTTTTGCAAACGCCACTATACCATACCTCTTGCCATTGAAAAGAGAAGTTTGAAGATGTCTGTCAGTGGCTTTGAAATTAAAGCCCTGGTTCTGAGTCCCAACCCTGGTCCCATCTCTCACTGTGACTCTGGCCGAGGAGTAGGACATCTCCAGATGTTTCTCTTTTCCCTTAAAATTCAGAGCTGACCACCTTCTCTACTCTTCCCCAGGGTCATCAAGGAGGACAAAGGAGATGACATCTATAGCAGACTTCTTCTTCGCTGAGGAAAACCGTATGTAATTATGCCCCTAATTAATGTATTTTACAAGAGTTATTTCCTGTTTCTGAATCTAAATTCAATTTTAAGCCATGACCTATTTATGTATAGATATACTTTTTCTCACTTTTAAATGCATGAGGATTTTTCTTTGAATTAAAAAAAAAATGAGGAGAGGCTCTAAATTTTTAATTTAATTAATAATTGACTTAATGGTAAGACATGAAAATTCATCTCAATACTGCTGAAAACTCATGAATCAAAGTAACAAATGTATATGTGTCCACATATTGAATTTTTCTATTTGGAAGTCTGCAGACAAAATCACCAGATACAGGAAAAACCTATACCCAAAAGATGGTGCTATTTTAAGTAATTTTAAAATATGCTATAAAAATCATGATTATAAAAAGTCTGACACAGTGTCTTTGCTCTCTTGCTACACTGTTAAAATTAAACAATAAAAGATATATCTTCATTTATAAAAACTGTTATTTTATGAAGTTATCTGCCAAATCATTAAAAATAGATTTTCTAGTTTGTCTGCTTTATTTTTTTAAATAACTTATTTCCTGTTTGCTAAAATCTATATCATTGAACCCAAGATACTGGCTGCATTTAATATTGGCAAAAATGATAATATTTTCATGAGAGTCCTAGTACACAGATATCAGAATCCTGTTTAACAAATGAGGAATCTAGTAACAAATATAATAATATCCATGCATGAAATGATTACCACATGCCATGTACTGTGTGCTGAATATTTATTGGTTCATCTGATCTTCATAAGGCTATGAGGAAGGTTCCACTCCACTTCATAGATGTGCAAGTTAAAACTTAGAAATCTTTATAAATGTTACTTGCCAAGCATTTTGCAGCCAATAAGTAATTGTATTTATTCTTAAATCTGATATCTAAGTCGGCCTGAGGTATAAGCACACTTTTTTCCCAGGGATGAACAACGGTGCCAGGCCATCTGTTAAACAGGTGATATTCTACAAAGGATCTGCAATTCATTTTAATATGTATCAAAATGATTGTCAGGCTTGCCATGTATCTGGCACTGCACAGGAATAACACATTCAAATGTTATTGATAGGTAGTGAGGTTCCTTAACCAGAGCATTTCATAATCCACATTCCAAGAAAAGTGTATCCCTGAAGCAATGACACAGTAAATAGAATTCAAAATTTAGGCCACAAACCTGTTTCAGGCTCAATGGAAAAATAAGGTTGCCCTTCCAAGATGCTATAAACCAACTTCGCACTGTTTCCATAAACTGGGTCATCAGCATCAGTAGCTGTTACATTAGTGACAGACGTACCTAAAAAAAAAAGGAAAAGAAAAAGAGAAAATAAGAATTAACACATTATTCTTTGCCAAGAGCTGAATTTTGTCAAGGATATTATACAGAAATCCACGTGTGGTAATGAGGAAGAAAAGAAATCTTTTTAAAAATATGGAGATAAACTATCATAACTTCAACAATATACAAGCCTTTTAAAAGACAGAGTACTGCTAAGTTGAAGTACTATATAAAGACAGCTCTTTTAGAATCTGTATTATTTAAGATTCCTTTGTAGTTTTCATTTGAAAGATACCTATCAGATTTGTGGGCTTAGAGAATATGAAAAGGATACATATCAAAGAAATATGAAATGTAAGGTTAATAAGATGATGGATATAAAATGTAACATTTAAGTTCTCCAAAAAGCACAACTGAATGTACTTGGAAAAACTGGCTGCTGGAAAAGCTGCACAGAATATGAAAGGAATATTTTATCCCATCTTATTTATTTCCTCAAAATATAAAATTACATTGGACTACTAATTAATCATAATATTTAGATAACTGGGCCTATGGATAACAGAATCAAAACTTTTATTTTTTTCCCCAGATTAATTTTCCATTTTTATTCACTCATTCATTTAGCCATTGAATACATTCAGCTTGCCTGATACAAAGTCAAAATTTACACTCGAGAAGCTTACATTTGGTGGTAGGAGGGAAGAGGAGAGGAGAGACAAATTCAGCTGAATGAACTGACACTGAGTTTGGACCCCTCACTTAATCCAGCACAAACCGGATATGGTCAGGGACAGCTTTCTGAGAGGCACTGCATTTGAGTGGAATTATGAAAGGTGAAAGACACTTACTCCTTGGAAGGAAAGTTATGACCAACCTAGATAGCATATTGAAAAGCAGAGACATTACTTTGCCAAAAAAGGTCCGTCTAGTCAAGGCTATGGTTTTTCCTGTGGTCATGTATGGATGTGAGATTTGGACTGTGAAGAAGGCTGAGCGCTGAAGAATTGATGCTTTTGAAGTGTGGTGTTGGAGAAGACTCTTGAGAGTCCCTTGGACTACAAGGAGATCCAACCAGTCCATTCTGAAGGAGATCAGCCCTGGGATTTCTTTGGAAGGAATGATGCTTAAGCTGAAACTCCAGTACTTTGGCCACCTCATGCGAAGAGTTGACTCATTGGAAAAGACCCTGATGCTGGGAGGGATTGGGGGCAGGAGGAGAAGGGGACGACAGAGGATGAGATGGCTGGATGGCATCACCGACTCGATGGATGTGAGTCTGAGTGAACTCCGGGAATTGGTGATGGACAGGGAGGCCTGGCGTGCTGCAGTTCATGGGGTCGCAAAGAGTCGGATATGACTGAGCGACTGAACTAAACTGAACTGAACTGATGAAAGGTGGGTAGAGTTTAACCAGGAAAAGAACAGCAGGGAAGGAATTTTAAGCATAAGTAAAAACAAAGTAGTCTGCGAGAGTGTTAAATTCTGGGAATTACTGAAAGTGGGGAGAAACTGGAGAAGTCTGGTGTGCTAACAAGAAGCATGTTTTATGAGGGCAGGGTCCATGTCTTCCTCACTAAGTGTTGGACGTGTAATGATTATTGAACATACATTTGCTAACTGAACGGATGGACAAATGAATAAATCATCTATGATTTCATAACGAATGGTAGGTATCACAAATGAGCTTCCTAGAAATATATTCTAAGATGAAGATTTCTTGAATTTTTACTGAGGCGTCCCTTTGATCAGTATATTAATACATATACACAGAATCTAGAAAAATGATACTGATGAACCTATTTGCAGGGCAGGAATAGAGACCCTGACACAGAGAACAGGCTTGTGGACATAGATGTAGAAGGAGAGTGTGGGACGAATTGAGAGGATAGCATTGACATATATATACACTCTAATGGGTAAAGCTGGAGAAGGAAATGGCAACCCACTCCACTATTCTTGCCATGAATCTCACGGATAGAGGAGCCTCATGGGCTACAGTCCAGGGAGTCGCAAAGAGTCCGACACAGCTTAGGGACTACCAACAAATGTGTAAAGTAGATAGCTAGTGGGAAGCTGCTGTATAACACAGGGAGCTCAACCTGGTGCTCTGTGATAACCTAGAGGGGTGGGGGGGGTGGGCGGGAGGTTCTAGAGGGAGGGGACGTAAGAATACTCATGGGCTTCCCAGGTGGCTCAATGGTAAAGAAACTGTTTGTCAATCCAGGAGCCACGGGTTTGATCCTTGGGTCGGAGAGATCCCCTGGAGGAAGGCATGGCAACCCAATCCAGTATTCTTGCCTTGAGAATCCCATAGACAGAGGAGCCTGATCATGGGGTCTCAAAGATTCAGACACAACTGAGCAACTGAGCGTGCATGCATGGCTGATTCATATTGTCGCATGGCAGAAACCAACATAACACTGTAAAGCAATCATCCTCCGATTAAAAAAAAAAAAAGTATCTGTAGGAAAGCGAAAAGGACAAGACTGGGAAGAAGGAGCAAAGACCTCAGTGGACTTCCCTTTAGAGTTGGGATGGTCAATGAGGAAATCCATCCAAGACTTTATACTCCAGCACTGACCAGTTATTGGCTGTGGGAACCTGCCTCAGAATGGAGGCTTGGCCCTGGTCCAGGCGGCTGTCTTCAGCTGAGGGATAATCAGCCCTGAACTGTCGACAGTCAACACGCCCCGCAGCTGAGGGAAGAGTGTTTTAAACCTGAAGGGAGCTGTGGGTGGATCTGAGCAGCATTTTTTTTTTTTTTTTTTTGCTGAAACAAGGTAGAGCTTCTGCAAGATCTTGCCAATCAAAATCTTTTTTGAAGTGTGTTGAATTATGGTCACTACATAGGAAAATGTAATGTTTGTTGAGCAGTTGATCATCCTGTAAAACTGGAATTTTTACTCGGCACGATGATTCAGAGGTTCTACAAAAATCTACAGCTAGAGATAAAAAATGCTCTGAATGTGTTGTGTAATACATTTCACCAGACACTGGGAACAGTATCAAAAAAATAAATAAATAAAGACTCACTTTCACAAGTAGCTCATCAACTAGCTGGTGAAATGAGCACATGAAAGCAAAATATTTGCAGTTATTTGAATATTGTGTGGGATGGAGAAGAATTGGAGGAAAGACATTCCAGGTGAGAGGAGGATAGTCAGATAGACATGACTAGGTTTCTGTTAGAAAGAGAGATGTCTGGAAAAGGCAGTCATTAAAACTAAAGTTGGAGATGCAAACAGAACAAAATATAAGGGCACATAAATGTCAAGATGGGAAAAGTTGGCTTCACCCTGTAGAAAAGAGAGGAGATCCATCATTTGCAATCAACCCGATGTAGGAGGCTCCTCCATTAGTACTTCCATACTCAGTTGGAGGCAGAGATATAGAATGTTATGAGATGAGACAAGTTATGAGGTTTACAGGTATAGTCCAATTAAGAGATGATAAAACATTGACACTGGGTAATGACAATAAATACACAAGTGTCAGTGCTGATTTTCTTGTTTTGGTCCTTGCACTAATTTTACCTAAAATGTTCAGCTGAAGGTAAGCTGATGATGCTTTTGAACTGTGGTGCTGGAGAAGACTCTTGAGAGTCCCTTGGACTGCAAGAAGATCAAATCAGTCAGTCCTAAAGGAACTCAACCTTGAATATTCACTGAAAGGACTGGTGCTGAAGCGGAAGATACAATATTTGGCCACCTGATGCAAACACCCAACTCATTGGAAAAGACCCTGATGCTGGGAAAGATTGAGGGTAGGAGGAGAAGAGGGCAACGGAGGATGAGATGGTTGGATGGCATCACTGACTCAATGGACATGAGTTTGAGCAAACTCCAGGAGGTGGTGAAGGACAGGGAAGCCTGGTATGCTTCAGTTCACAGGGTTGAAAAGAATCAGACATGAGTTAGCAACTGAACAACAACAAAGCTGAGTAAGGGGTATACATGAACTATTTTTGCAACTTTTCTCTAAGATTAAAATTAATTCAGGAGAGTTTTTTTTTTTTAATGAATCACAAGAAAAAGATGCAAGATTTACTAAAAGAACTGAGTTCAGAGACTAATCTGAAAGGGTGAACTCTTTCTTCCCTGAAGAAGGCCATGAGATAACTTTTGGTTTTTTTTTGCTGGGTTGTGTTTTTACTTAGATTTTGTTTCTAGGAGAAATTATTTCCCCCATTATGAAATCATAACACATTAACAGAAAAATAAAGTCAAGCTCTGTGCTCTGTGTCGGGCTGTTAGTGAGTGTGTGCATTTCATACTAGTTTCTGTTGAGGCTGGAAAAAGAGAAGAGATAAAATGAAAAAAAAATCTGTTATCAACAGAGTTACCTTCTAGTGGGGGGACTCTAAAATTAAGAATGCCTTCATAAAGAGAATAAATAAATCTAGATAGTGTCTGAACAATGACAAACTCTGTGTATATTTGTGGGGTGAGTGTATTTGGGCAGAGTAGCATGGAGTTCAGGCTCCCCCGGTGGCTCAGCACTAAAGAATCTGCCTGCAATGCAGCAGACCCAGGTTCGATCCCTGGGTCAATAAAATCCCTTGAAGGAGGGCATGTCAACCCACTCCAGTACTCCTGCCTGGAGAATCCCATGGACAGAGGAGCCTGACTGGCTACAGTCCACGGGGTTGCAAAGAGTCAGACACAACCGAATGGCTAAGCAGCAGCAGCGTGGGGTTAAGTTTCACAGATGGAATATTTATATGTAAAATGTTCTGATGTAAGTACCTTTTCTCTTCGGACCAATCATTTAACGTGTCTTCGCTCCAGATTTCAAGTCTACAACAAATGTTAAAATTACTGCGAGGGGCCAATGAAATAATGTAGACAGGGGCTAGAACAGAAATTACCATATGCTAAGTCTGTGAGTACCAACTCTGCTTATGTGTTAGTATCCAGCTTTGAAAAATATTTGGATCCCTAGGGTCGCTTTCAAATCTGTGGGATGACAATATAGGGATGAAGGTGAAGCAGTTTTTAAAGTCTTCTCAGCAATTCTAATGTAAAGCCATACTTCAGATAAACTCTAATGGAAACCAGGCTTTTTGAAATTTAACTTCACTCTTCTCCATCAGATCAGATCAGATCAGATCAGTCGCTCAGTCGTGTCCGACTCTTTGCCACCCCATGGACTCCAGCCTGCCAGGTTCCTGAGTTCCATCATTTACCTGCTCTGCTCTGTGATTCATTGCTTTCATATACAAAAGCAATAATCTGGGGACTTCCCTGGCAGTCCAGTGGCTAAGACTTCTCCTTGCAACGCAGGGGACGAGAATTTGATCTCTGGTCTGGGAACTAAGATTCCACATAACTTGGAGCAACTAAGCCCATGTGCCCCAACTACTGAGCCCAGGACCCACGACCGAAAACTCCCTGTGATGCAACCAAAGATCCTACATGATGCAATGAAGATGCTATGCGCCACAACTAAGACCCAATACAGCCTAATTAATTAATCAATTTAAAAAAAAAAACAATTTTTTTATTCTTCAAACCTCAAAGTTTTGTGCAAAAACCAAATGAGATAATAGTAAGGGAGTAGTGGCTGGAAAGACAACTTTAGAGTCAAACTGTCTTGAACCAGAACACTTGTTTTATATTCCATGCTCAACTTGTATTAGTTGTGTGTCCTTGCCCAAGTAACAAAACTTTCCTAAGCTTGAGTTCTTTAATCTGCAAAAAAAAGGAAGTTAATAGAAATTGTTATATCCTAGGCTTATTGAGATAATTAAATATAATAATGTATGTAAAGAGTATGTGTTCATGCATGCTAAGTTGCTTCAGTCATGTCCAACTCTTTGTGATCCTATGGACTGTAGCCCGCCAGGCTCCTCTGTCCATGGGGTTCTCCAGGTAAGAATACTGGAGCGTGTTGCCATGCCCTCCTCCAGGGAATCTTCCCCACCCAGGGAGTGAACCTGCATCTCTATGTCTCCTGCATTGGCAGATGGGTTCTTGACCACTAGCGTCACTTGGGAAGCTCACGTAAAGAGGATAAAAGAGTTAAATATATAATATTTCTGAGAGCTTATTGTCACTATAATTATAGGCACATTATGTGTTTGAATATGAGATATTGAATAATAAACTAGCCTTTTCCCATTTTAAGTGGTGGTGGATATTGTAATTGTAACTAGGTGTAGTTTTGCTTAGTCATTTTAATACTAGCTTTCTTTCACCGGAGAGGGTGGAGAAAAGGGATCCTTCCTACACTGTTGGTGGGAATGTAAGTTGGTGCAGCTACTGTGGAAGATAGTATGGATGTCCCTCAGAAAACTAAAAACAGAAGTATCATATGATCTATCAATCCCACTCCTGGCACATATCCAAACAAAAGTATAATTCAAAAAGATAAATGCACCCCTATGTTCATAGCAACACTATTTCCAACAGCCAAGACATGGTGACAACCTAAATTTCCAACAACAAATGAATGGATAAAGAAGATGTGGTACATATATACAGTGGAACACTACTCGGCCCTAAAAATCGATAATGACATCTGCTGCAACATGAATGCAACAGAGATTATCATACTAAGTAAAATAAGTGTGAAAGTGTGAAAGACAAATACCATGATATCATTTATATGTGGAACCTAAAATATGACAGAAATGAACCTACCTATGAAACAGAAAAAAAAAACATATAGACTGGTGGTTGCCAAAGGGGTGGGGGTGGAAGAGGGATGAACCGGGAGCTTGGGATTAGCAGATGCGAACTGGTATATATAGAACAGGTAGACAACAAGGTCCTGCTGTATAGCACAGGGAAATACATTCAATATCCTGTGAAAAAATCATAATGGAAAAGAAAAAAAAGTAGCTTATTTTCTTAAATTTGGAAGAGGAAACACAAAAAGACATTCTCAAATGCAACAAGTTAAAAAACACACAATCTCAGGTTCACCCATCCAATCAATTTCATATCAGTTTCCTCTGTGGCATAAAATTGCTCAAAAATACAATGTGTTTTGATGTAGCAGGCACAAGGCCAGGCACTGGGCACATCCTTAGTACAAGTGTCTTAGAGTTACTTGAGTGAATCGCTCCCATATTTGAATGTCACATCTCCCAGTCCATACAAATCCCACACGCTTGCCGAGAAGAACCACTGGGCTGAGGACTGTAACAAAGCTAAGACAAGCTTTAATCCACATCCTCCCTCAAGATCTTTCTGCCTGATGTCTGGCTTCTCGGGAAATCCGCATCCTTTAGCTTCAGACACCTGGAAATGAAAAGGCAGCACTCCTTTCCGTCAAGGATATTTCTCCTAATAGTGATTCAAGACTGTTGACGCACCTGTACGCTGGAATAGATGTGCATGGAGGTTTTGTGGATGCATTTGTCAAGTGATTACCCAGAGGGGGGGAAATGGATGCTTTGAGGTTAATCTTGCAGCAGAAAAGATTTCTAGTCAAGCTGCGGTGTAGGCTCCTCCACGGAAATGCATGCAGAATGCAGACCATGGAGGCAAATTGAAAAGGGTAAACCTTGCAGGATAATGTTTCTTCAAAGCGGCAAGTGTTGGTGTGTGATAAATAGGACCCTGAGTGATACCCAGGAAATACAACAACAGGATTCTCTGTTTGTGTTTTCATTTGGAACTGTTTCTGTCCCTTGGTTGACAGTACAAGAGCCTCATTTAGCTAGTGACTATAAATTTGACACCGTGCCATTTCTCCAAGAAAGCCCCTATTATAATCCAACTTGATTCAGATCCTAATTATAATAATATAGCTGTTGTATTTCCAGCTGTTTTTCAACAAACATGATCCCTGTCATCACAATTCATCCTGCCAGTGTCAAGTCAAGTGTGAACGGCATCAATCCCAAGGTGAAGTCCGCTTTTAATAAATCCATATTTTTTCTGCATTTAGCTTCTTGGTTAAAGTGCAATTGGCTTGGATTTCAATTAACACAGTGCTCCCAGAATCCTTTGCCTCTGGTCATACCTGAAAGTTCCCTCCCATTAGCAACAAAACCCACACATCTCCCCCCTATAATGACAGCACACACTACAAGGAAAATTAACCATTAAAAATTTTACACTGTCAGGGTAGAGGTTCCAGCTTGCTGACAAACTAAGATGAAAGGCCTTCGGGAAAATAAGATGTTGAGGTTTTGGGTAGTGAGGCTCTGTTAGCGAGGCTCTACTTTTTTATGAGCAAGTCAGCACACCAATTCTGCACATTATTCAGAAAGAAAAATGCTGGTGCTGACACCCTGAGTGGAAAAACAAAGGTTTGGTGCAGCGTGAAAATGTGCACACTGGAAAAGCTAAAACCCTTATGATGAGAAGAACACAGACCCCATTTGCAAAGACTTATTTGCAATACATTTTCAGAGAATAAGCATTTCAATAGCAGGTGAAAAATAAAACAGCTGAACCTTCCACACTAGCTGAAACTCAGAAAGGTGTGCATAACTGGCCCTCCCAGGAACATCTCCCAAATCTGACTTGCCCTTTCAGCTATCCTGGGCCAAGTTCAGTATGGACAACCCCCAGACAGGGTAACTGGCATTACCATCTGAAAATACATTCTTTAAACAGTCACACATTCCAAAGCTCATAGGCCTAACAGGTAACAGCAACCTATGCAATGCCTTCATTATTTTAATAAAATTGAACTCTCAACCCATTCCCCCTCACCTTCCTTATTAATTCCCCCAAGCAGTAGGCAACACAGGAGGTAATGGGGCACAGGTGTTAATGACAACCCTTTTGGGTTGCTGTTGCACCACAGAGCAATAATTTCATGATACCCATGTAACTTGTTGATGTTTAAATTATCGCTTACTAGAAGCTGAAGCACCTGGCCCTAGAGGTTTTAAATGTGTCATGCGAAATCCTTTTTATTTTTTTTAGTCTTATCAAACCTGGGATTCCTGTGCATGCACTTTTAGAGGTGTTTTTTTTGTTTGTTTTTTTTCCTTCCTGTTTGTTTGTTGGGTCTGAGCAGAGACCTTGTATACTTAAGAACAAAATCAGAGAAATAAATGCAGACAGCCAATATTCTTTTTTCCTCACATCTCTATAACTGATATCATAGGCTTCAACATTCATTTCTCCTAAAGGGACTCAAGCAAACTCCCCAAGTGGGGAAGATGACCTAAACCTTACTGATATTTTTTTTTCCCCGTTTTGCTATTTAATTATAGAAGACACACGCCAAATATCCAAACTTTTAGGGGATCTTTGGAGGAGGAAAAGGATTAAACATAGATCAGTAAAAATTGCAGCTTATTTATTTTAACCTTGTATATGGAGAATTCCTCCCCATCTAAGTTCTGAGGGAAATAGTGAATTGTACCATCTGACTGTTCATTCACCTATAAGCAGGAAGGTTTCCACTTCCTTCTAGGAATCTGTGCTATGACCTACTGTTAGTTAACTAGGAAAGTTACATCAGGGCACTAACAGACGATCTAACCTTCCCTTTGGATGGTGATCGATCTCGAAACTGAGCAAAAGGATGAGGCGGTGTCTGCTTGCCATGTCACTGCAGAAACCTCCCTTTGAAGACACACAGCCCATACTGCAATCTCAAACAGTCACTTCCCATGCTGTCTTCTTCCGCAGAGGCCTAACCATTGCTCGCTGGGTGTTTTCCTCCCATGCCAACTCAGCCTGTAGTGCAGAGTCACTGCCAAACTCTACAGGCTCCAAATTGAATTTATTATGGGAACAGGGACAGACTCAAAACTGCAGTCAGGCGGATGGACAGCACCGAAATGTATCCTGTCATTTCTCTGGCTCTGTTTTGGAACATAAACTCGGGAAATAAAATGCAGTTTCCAGATTATATTCTGGAGCATTCTGAGGTATAAACTGTTTTGTAACTTAATGAAACAGCCCATACAGACTTAACAGGGTGTTTTTAAAATGAGCCTGGAAGTTTCTGGAACAATTAAACACTTCAAAAGACACACTAGAGCACACAGATGTCTTCTCTTCACCCGTGCAGCATTCCGGCAAACATCTGTAATGTGCATCGGGTGAGAGAAATGAAAAATATTGTATGAAAATGTGTAACTGTAAAATCTCAGCCCTTGTTTACTATGCACAGGAGGAAAAATGCCTTCTGGATCCCAGGCAAACAACGCCAGGATGGTGGCCTACCCACTGCTTCCGCAAACAAATAATGAGGACAATTGGAGGCCTGGTTGTGAAAACTAATAAGCTGTCTGTTTTACAGTTTCATGTGTATAAATAAACCCTTTCAGAATCGGAATGACTCTTTTATAATATAACAGGGGGAAAAAAAAAAGTATCTCCTCTTTTCTTAGGTGGCCTGTTCCCAGCAAGCAAAACTTTGCTGTTCTGTTACCTATGGAACAAAATCCTGTAACTGCTTAAGAAGTAAACTAGCATCAGTCATGCTTTAGACTGACAGCTATTTCCAGCCTGACCTTGCACAATTATGCTACCGGTGGCACTGCAGGCGTCTTCCGCAATGTGTCAGGACTGCAGTAGGTGGAAGGCTTCGTTGGTTCTGTTTTATTATCTGAGTTCTTCATTCACTCACACAAAGGCGATTTGCATAGAGTGCACTGTGTGCAGAGCTCAGAGCTAGATGCAGAGGGTACAGGAATGTGCAGCAGAGCCCGAGTTGCTGTCCCAACAGTATTTGAAGTTTCTTTTAGCAATGCCTTCACATGGTTTCACTTTATTACAGGAAAGTGTGCAAATCTTTGCTAAGTTTAGAAGGCATGATGCAGTGGAAAACTCCTATATACTACAATTATAAGGTTAGAAGATTTTGTTCACATTATCTTGTTATAAGAAAGATCATATTCTACATCATTGATTTGCCGCTCTCACACAGCGAGGACATTTTTTTTTAACATCTTTAAGGTTTAGATTCTTAATCAAAAAAATGGGAATGATACCACCCACATCAAGTTCTTACTCTGCTGCCGCTGCTAAGTCGCGTCAGTCGTGTCCAACCCTGTGCGACCCCATAGACGGCAGCCCACCAGGCTCCCCCGTCCCTGGGATTCTCCAGGCAAGAACACTGGAGTGGGTTGCCATTTCCTTCTCCAATGCAGGAAAGTGAAAAGTGAAAGTGAAGTCACTCACTCGTGTTCGACTCTTCGCGACCCCATGGACTGCAGCCCACCAGGCTCCTCCGCCCATGGGATTTTCCAGGCAAGAGTACTGGACTCTAATGCCCCTTAAAGCAGGGGTCCCCCGCTGCCGGGATCTAATGCCTGATGCTCTGGGGTGGAACTGATGTAATGGTAATAGACATAAAGTGCACTGTACATATAATGCACTTGAAACATCCCCAAACCATCCCCTCACACTCGTCCCTGGAAAAACTGTCTTCCATGAAACTGGTCCCTGGTGCCAAAAAGATTGGGGCCCGCTGGTATAAAGACACCACACAATCAACATTCCCTGGGTGAGGGGACACTGTATAAATCACAGCCCTGGGCTCTCAAGGGCATGCTACTACTTTATTTATATTGGATGAAGTGAGAATTTGGGGCCAAGTTGCATGAGAAAAAAAAATACAACCATGGCACAGGCTGTTCATATTTTATTCTTTCAGAATAGGCTTAATTTTCTAGTTAAAAGACAGGACTTCAAAATTTTTTCAGTAGTGTGGTCGTGGCTACCCTCTCTCTCTTTCTGTTTCTTCTTTTATCCCCTAGCTTTATCGAGGTATAATTGACAAAAAAATTGCAGTGTATTTAAAATGGTGTATAATATGATTTGATATGCCTATACATTGTGAAACGATTACCACAATCAACTTAATTAACACATCTATCACATCACAGAGTTACTTTTCTTCCTCCTAGATGTAAAATACAAAATGAGTGACTCTCCCATCAAATTGCAAACCCGGCAACATGAAAAGCCACTCAGCCGCTGCGCTATTGGGAAGGGAAAGTCCTAGACAAAACAGGCCTAATTGGGCAATCATTGCAGAGCTATGGTTTCAAAGAGATTTAAAAAAATAATAATAGTAAGTATTCACTAACTCATCCGAAATACGCCATCCTACCTAGGGGTTGTCATACTGAGTGAAGGAAGTCAAACAGAGAAGGAGAAATATCTTACGGCATCCCTTTTATGTGCAGTCTAAAAAGAAGTGATACGAATGAAGTTATTTACAAACCAGAAACAGACTCGCAGACTTAAGAGAACAAGCTGGGGAGGAGAAGGGAAGGGATAGTTAGGGAGTTTGGGATGGACAGGTACACACTGCTATATTTAAAAGGGATGACCAACAAGGACCGACTATTCAGCACAGGGAACTCTGCTCAATGTTATGTAGCAGCCTGGATGGGAGGTGGGTTTAGGGGAGAACAGATATATGTATAAGACTTCCCTGTAGCTCAAATGGTAAAGAATCTGCCTGCCATGCAGGAGACCAGGGTTCGATTCTTGGGTTGGGAAGTTCCTCTGGAGAAGGGAATGGCAATCCACTCCAGTATTCTTGCCTGGAGAATTCCATGGACAGAGAAGCCTGGTGGGCTACAGTCTGTGGGGTTGCAAAGAGTCGGACACGACTGAGCAACTACCACACACACACAGATACATGTATACAGATGGCTGAGTCCCTTTGCTGTCCATCTGAAATGATCACAACATTGTTAATCAGCTATACTCCAAAATAGAATAAAAGGTTTAAAAAATACAACATTCTTCATGTTCAGCCAGCTAATACTGAGGTAAGCCAGACTGATCTCCTGTTTGGGCCATTTTGCAACACATTTTTATTGAGCTCTTGCAATGTTTCAAGCTTTCTTTAAGGCACCTGAGAAACTTGATAGAAAAGCCTTGCTTTCTTGAGGGGCAGACTAGTGCGAAGGCAGAAAATTAAACAACTAACACAAATAATGTAAAATTATAAAGTGCTGTAGGTGAGGGACTTCCCTGGTGGTCCAGTGGTTAAGACGCCTGCAACGCAGGGGATGTAGGTTCGGTTCCTGGTCACAGAACTAAGATCCCATGGGCGGCGGGGCAAGTAAGCCTGTATCCTCAGCTCCTGAGCTGGCACACCACAACTAGAGAGCCTGCATGCTGCAACTGAGGCCCAGTGCAGCCAGAAATTAAAAAAAGAAGAAGAAGAAGAGAAAGGTGAAAGAAAGGACCTGAATAACTCAGGAGGGGCAACTAAACAGCTATAGCAAGGTTTCAAAGTGGAGGGGACACTGATATTGAGATTAGATTTTAAAAAACGGTGATCCTGAGTCAAGGTTCAGAGGCGCGGTTGCAAATCAGATGGAACCCCCAAGAAAGAGGTTAATCGGACTGCAGCTTAGAAAAATAGAAAGTTAGAGACGGGATTTGAACAGCGTTTTTATACCAATTACCTAGAGTTCACTAATTTTCCCAACTTTTTTTTTTTCCCCAACACACTTGCTCAAACAAGCATATTCCTATGATTCCATAATACATCCACCTAAGGTCACACCCAGATTCAAAAGATTTAGTTGATTCCTGAGCTGAATCATTCCTTCTTCTAAACTCTAAAAATACTTTTTTTGGACTGTCTCTCGGGGTACCTTTTACTTTTATATAATAAACTGCAGTGCATATAGATTTTACCCTTTCAGACTGAAAGCTTCTTCAAAACAATATTCTTTCTTATTTGCTCAACTTTTCCCTCTAATCTTCTTCTCCAGAATTAACTCATTCCTCCTTAATGTAGCTTCATCCCTTTATCACATAATAAACACAGCTCTATGCTGTCCTATTTGTACAAATGCTAAGAACGGCCTAGTACAAAATATTTATTCATTTAATCTTTGCAACAAGCCTTTGAGCATTTGTTATGATTATCTCCTTTCAAACAGAAAGGGATAAATCCTGTATTGAAAACCAGAAGTTTCCAAACTGGCCCTCATTACTACTACACAAGCACAGGACTCAGTGCAGAGAACATGGCCCAGTTTCCTGTTTTTCTTCCAAGCATCTCAGAAAGTGCCTTGAGTATAAATATCTATTAAGTGAATAAATGGATGAATGCTGATTTTCTTCAGGAAGAAATATTTAGAAATGAATACAGCAGGTTGATTCATTGACAGTTTTAATTAGATGTTATTTTTATTGTTTTGCCTTATTTTTATATTGTTAATTGTTGGTGAAGAAACAGCAGAGATTTCGGATCCTCTTAATAGAGAGTAGTCATGGCAGAAAACAACAAAATTCCATAAAGCAATTATCCTTCAAATAAAAAAAAAAAAAGTGTAGTCATGATTTTGTCTTCCTAAAGAGAAGCTCACTTTTGTGGCTGTAAACAAAAGCTAGTATGATATCAAGCCCTTTTAAGCTTGTGAAAAGTTTCTATAGAAGAAATGATGGGGGATTTGCCTGGTGGCCCAGTGGTTAAGAATCTGCCTTTCAATGAAGGGAATGCAAGTCTGGTCCTTGGTCAGGAAACTAAGATCCCACATGCTGAGGGGTAACTAAGCCCAGGCACCGAAACTAGAGAAGACCATGCCTCATGATGAAGAGATAGCATGTCCCAATGAAGACCCAGTGCAGGCAAACTTGAAAAAATGAAGAAATGATGGACTGCCTCGAGGGTGGAACATGTCTTTACCAGGAGTAAGCACTGTCCCAGGGACTAGGAAGAAAGACAAAGAGGGAAGGTCCCGAGAATGATAGGTTGGAGCCTGCTTAGGATTTACCAGCCTGTACCAAGGATGTCTGCAGTCACATCCTGAAGCTGATCATTAAGAGCCCAAGTCTGATGGACATCTAGGTTGCTTCCATGTCCTGGCTAGATGTCCATCAGCAGATGAATGGATAAGAAAGCTGTGGTACATATACACAATGGAGTATTACTCAGCCATTAAAAATAATACATTTGAATCAGTTCTAATGAGGTGGATGAAACTGGAGCCTATTATACAGAGTGAAGTAAGACAGAAAGAAAAACACCAATACAGTATTCTAATGCATATATATGGAATTTAGAAAGATGGTAACGATAACCCTGTATATGGGACAGCAAAAGAGTCACTGATGTATAGAACAGTCTTTTGGACTCTGTGGGAGAGGGAGAGGGTGGGATGATTTGGGAGAATGGCATTGAAATATGTATAATATCATATATGAAATGAGTTTCCAGTCCAGGTTCGATGCACGATACTGGATGCTTGGGGCTGGTGCATTGGAACGACCCAGAGGGATGGTATGGGGAGGGAGGAGGGAGGAGGGTTCAGCATGGGGAACACATGTATATCTGTGGTGGATTCATTTCAATATATGGCAAAATCAACACAATATTGTAAAGTTAAAAAATAAAATTAAATTAAAAAAAAAAAAGAGCCTAAGTCTGAGAACCAGGCATCAAAGCCAAGTTTATCATGGAGTGAATGAAGAGCTACAAGGCTCCCTTCCTCCCAGGGAAAGCACAGGTCGAGCAGAGAACTGGACTAGGGGATTCCATGAAAGCTCACATCAACACAGTCATTTGATCATGAAGGGTGGTAGAAATGGCCAGGGATGAGTTGGTGATAGAGGATGGAGAAGAGCTAGACTCTCCTGCCTGCCCTCAGAGCTTGAAGCCGAGTGGAGCTTTTGTGTGTGTGTGAGGAGTAAATCCCTCTGGAGTTGAGCCACAAGTACTTATTCTCATGGCTTTCTGCCCATCTTGCTAGTATGTGCTGAAGAAAATTCTACTTAAACCAGAGAAAATAAGTAGAGATCACATTTCTTGAATCTAAGCCACTCCCTGCTAGATGTTCCACTAACATTACATAGGAAATCCCCTTAATCTTTACAAAAATATCACAAACAGGATACCATGGACTACTTTTTTTGCACCCTCCCCCCTTCATATGTTGCTCATTCATGGATCAGAAGCTTGTCATGGCAAAGGGGCTAGTGTAACTCAGTGACATTAAAAAAAAAAAAAAACAACTAAGATCATAGCATCCAGGCCCATCACTTGATGGCAAATAGAGGGGGAAAAAGTAAAGGCAGTGACTATCTTCTTGAGTGCCAAAATCACTGTGTATGGTGAATGCAGCCATGAAATTAAAAGACACTTGCTCCCTGGAAGGAAAACTATGACAAACCCAGAGAGTATATTAAAAAGCAGAGACATTACTTTGCCAATGAAGGTCCAAATAGTCAAAGCTATGGTTTTTCCAGTAGTCATGCATGTATGCTCTTAATGATCAGTCCCATGAGAGTTGGGACTATAAAGAAAGCTGAAGGCCGAAGAATTGATGCTTTCAAACTATGGTTCTGCAGAAGACTCTTGAAAGTCCCCTGGACTGCAAGGAGATCAAACCAGTCCATCCTAAAGGAAATCAACCATGAAGATTCATTAGAAGGACTGATGCTGATAGTGAAGCTCTGATACTTTGGCCACCTGACAGAAGAGCCGACTCACTGGAAAAGACCCTGATGCTGGGAAAGATGGAAGGCAAAAAAAGAAGAGGGCAGCAGAGGATGAGATGGTTAGACAGCATCACCAACTCAATGGACATGAATTTGAGCAAACTCCAGGAGATACTGGAGGACAGAGGAGATTGGGATACTGAAGACCAAGGGGTGACAAAGAGTCGGTCATGACAGCGACTAAGCAACAATATTCATATATTGAGTTCCAAACCCTCAGTGGGATAGTATTAGGACATAGGACCTTTGGGAGACAATTAGTTAATAAGGATAAAGCCTCATAGTGAGGTTAGTGCCCTGATAAGAAGAGGAAAAAGACAGCTTGCTTCTTTTCTCTCTGCTCTCTACACAGCAAGAAAATGAACATTTACAAACCAGGAAGCAGGTTCTCACCAGATGCCAGATCTGCTGGCCACTTGATCTTGGACTTCCAACCTCCAGAATTATGAGAAACAAATGTTGTTTCAGTCATTCAGTCTATTGCAATTTTTTATAACAGCCTGAACTGATGACTAAGACACAGAGGATGGAGAGGGAGGGATAGTTGCTCAGTTGTGTCCAACTCTTAGTGATCCCATGGACTGTAACCCACCAGGCTCCTCTGTCCATGGAATTCTCCAGGCAAGAATACTGCAATGGGTTGCCGTTTCCTTCTCCAAGACACAAAGTGCCTCTGTCTTTTTATTACCAAGGTCTAGTTTATAACTGAAGAAGCTGGCATTCAAGTCCAGTTCCATCTGATCCAAAGACAACATTTCTACTCTATTAAAAAGGCATACATCATTCGTCCTTTGGTATCAGAATATTTTAAATTAAATTTTACTTATCATAAAAGCAGAGACGGTCAGTCTGAAAAAGGAGAGATATCGCTTGGTCCTAATCCCAAATTCTGGTTAGGTCAGAGACAGTGAGGCCACTATTTGTCTCCAACTATGTGTTACACACTATGCAAGGTCCTTTATCTTTCCTTATTTATTTTTATACTCCAAGTACATCTATTAAGCTGAAATGGTTGTCTCCATTTTTAGATAGGAAAACAGGCTCAAAGAAGCTAAATAAATGTATTAAGACATATACTTCATAAGTGTAGAAATAATTCTGTTTCATTTTCCCCTCAGAGTTCAACTCTGGAGTTCTAGCATCTTACTGTAGATAGCCATAGGTTTGAAACCTAATGATCTAACTAAGGAATTCACACATATACAACCCTGACAATCAACAAATGAGGGCTACTGACAGAAATTTAGCCTTGACATAGGGACCTCACCTCAAAAAAAAAAAAAATTACCAATTGGATTTATAATCCAAGTCAATTCATGTCAATTCCCAACCCCATCTTTTGCATCTCTTGTGCTGTTAGATCTTCCTGTCTGCAGGGATCCCTGGATGCCAGTGGGAGTCTCCCCAGTTCATCCTAGAAGATGCATGAGAGAAAAGGGGACTTCTCCAGCAGTATAGGATGAAATTAAGTGTGGCCAAATCAAACAAGCAGAGCATAGAACCAAAAGCACAAGAAGAATACGGTGAGATCATGGCATCTGCATGCTTGGAGAGAGTTGGGAAAAAATATATTGGAAACTCTACATGCCTTAATTAAAATCATGGTAAAACCAAAAGAATACATGAAAGACTAGGCACTAATTTCACCAAAAAAAAAAAAAAAAGATCAAAGATCTGCCAACATCTTAAGGGTTCTTTTTTCTTTTAAACTGGGGGGATAGAAACCACAAAAAGGGAAAGAAGATGAGACAGAGAGAATAAGACTGATGACGCTTTTAGCCTGACAAGGTATTGATGAGTCTGATACACACCACACCTTTAAATAGCTTAGGAAAACCAAACTAATATTTCATCTCTTCATCTTCAGTTGGCCTTTGTATCCTTCTTTCTCTTTACTCTCCCTTTCTTAGTCCTTTCTCATTCTATAGATATTTATTGATTGATATACATTTCAAGTCTGTGCTTGGCCCTGGGGTATGAATATGGATCGGGACCTCCCCGGTGGTCCCGTGGTTAAGAATCTGCCTTCCAATGCAAGGGGCACAGGTTTGATCCCTGGTCGAGGAACTAAGACCCCATATGCCCCACCAAGGGGCAACTAAGTCTGGGGGTGGGGGGCGGCCACAACTACTGAGCCTGCGCTCTGGAGACCTCACTCCACAACTAGAGGGAAGCCCAGACACTGCCACGAAGATCCCAGATGCCACAACGAAGACCCAACACAGCCAAAAGTAAATAAATAAAAAGATACCAAAAAAAAAAAAAGAAGAAGACTACATGTCCTTCCTGGCCCTTGGGATATTCACAGCCTAACAGGAGGAGAAGCCCGGAAGAACCATCTCTGCATAGGCTGTAAAGTAGGGTGGGTTCCAGGCGCGCTTACAAAGATGAGTCCAGGTCCTTCTGCTGGGAATGATGGTGGGCAGGTTTGAGATGTGTCAGTGAAACCATCCCTGATACAAGACAGGGCAGGTAACTCAACTTCAAGGGTATTTTGTGATTTCTGAATTTTGACTCTGACATCAGTAATGAACAGTATATGTGTGTGGAGGTGTGTCAGGTTTTTTAATCTGTTCTTCATCTGGATCACATTAAGGTAAGACTGCTTCCAAATCGGGGTTTTATTTAGAAAAGAACTTACTGTGTGCATCAATTTATTTGCACAACTCATTTGAAAATATCAGTATTTTCTTAGATTTGTTTAAATTTTAATCATGCTGAGAAAAGTGACTGTGCTAGGTTCCAACAAAAGGTAAAAGCAAAAATGAGCAGATTTGAAAAACACATGCAGAGAATTTGGGGCTACATCAAAGAAAATGTCAATTTCATTTTTTAAAAAGCCAAAATGATAAAATAAAGTTCTAATCAATTATATTTCCATTCTTTTCACTTCTTCCTCTTACCACATTTAAGAATCTTAGGTTGAATAAGAGAACAGACTGTATATGCTTTTCAACAGCTGTGCCTTTCCAACTATATTTTACAACATCTATGGCTTTTTTCTCTTTAACATTTATACTACCTTTGTGTTTACCCTTTGGGCTAATTTGTAGTTGACCCTCGTAATAGAGCCCTTTTAACCAACATTTTGTGACAGACAATCATTGATTTAGCAGTCTTGCAGAATGCCTTAAAAATCAATGTACTCAGAAGAACGAACTGGTGGGACTTCATAATATCACATCTCGTTTTTATCACAAATTTCCAATTTACCAAGTTCCTGTCTCATTATTTATACCAGACAGGGCATGCTGATGAGATACACAACCCGTTCTGTCCCTTTTGGCAATCCATTTATAACTGAAGCACAATTAATATCTTTACAGCTGTTCTCCAGGCAGAAGGAAAAATGTGGAGGCAAAGATTCTGTACATGTTTCAGTATAAATGTGTGAAATGAGGAGCACCGGGATATGGCTAAAATCAGTGGACTCTGGGTTTTTCTTGTTTTTAAATTCTCTGGAGAAATATTTTCAAAATAGTATTTCATACAGGAAGTTAAGTTACCTTTAGTATCTTTCTAGATTTCTCAAGAAAACAATTAGGAGTCAGGAAAATCTTTAAACTCAAACTTCATACACGATGCTTCTTTAAAGGAAAAACATTGACAGGAAAAAATCCACAAATTTCTTTATTTAAACCTCCTTTAAAATATCTATTGTCAATTCTTTTATTTTCAAATATTAATCTTCTTTTTTAATTAGATATTGATAGTTGCCATCAAATATAAAGAAACCACCATGATTCTGGCCCATATTGATTTAATTACCTCATTTATCTTACCCACCCAGGGATCAAACCCAGGTCTCCTGCATTGCAGGTAGATTCTTTATTGCCTGAACCGTCAGAGAAGACTCACTTAGACCTCACATAAACCCTAAATATTACATTTAAATCACATTTAGATTCCTAAAAGAGGATAGGAATTCCTAAAACAAGATAGGCACCCAATAAATGTTTGTCTTTAATTAATCAATCTACTCAGTTACTGGCTTCCCTGGTGGCTCAGGCGGTAAAGAATGCACCTGCAATGCGGGAGACCCAGGTTCAATCCCTGGATCAGGAAGATCCCTTAGAGAAGGAAATGGCAACCCACTCTAGTATTCTTGTCTGGGAAATCCCATGGACAGAGGAGCCTGGTGGGCTACAGTCCATGGGGTCACAAAGAGTCAGACACGACTGAGAGACTAACACAACTCAATTACAGATGAGTTTTCTATATGGATCCTTCTAGAATAAATGTATTTGTTTATTTACTGGAGTGTAGTTGATTAACAATTTTGTGTTAGTTTCGGATGTACAGTAACGTGATTCAGTTTTACGCACATATGTGTTCATTCTTCCTCAGATTCTTTTCTATTTTAGGTTCTTACCTTGGGTGTAGTTCCCTGTGCTACACAGTTGTTGTTTAGTCACTAGGTTGGGTCTCTTTGGGACCCGATGGGCCATAGCCCACCAGGCTCCTCTGTCGATGGGATTCTCCAGCCAAGAACACTGGAGTGGGTTGCCATTTCCTTCAGGGGGTCTTCCCAACCCAGGGACTGAACCATGTCTCCTGCACTGGCAGGTAGATTCTTTACCACTAGGCCAGCAGGGAAGCCCTGTGCTATACAGTAAGTTCTTGGGAAAAAACTACTGAACAAGGCAAAAGACCTGTGTCCCTGAAAACAATAAGATGCTGATGAAAGAAACTGGAGATGGCACAAACAGAAGGAAAGATACACCACATTCTTGGATAGGAAGAATCAATATTGTCGAAATTGATTCTCCAAGGCAATCTATAGATTCAATGCAATCTCTATCAAATTATTAATGGCATTTTTCACAGAACTAGAATAATTTTATAATACCATGCACTCTGGTAGTTAGTACAGCCAGTACAGTATGTCAGCCAGGAAAACAAAACAGATAGATACACAGATAGATACACGATTGATACATAGACAGAAATTTATATCAGTTCAGTTCAGTTCAGTCGCTCAGTCATGTCCGACTCTTTGCGACCCCACGAATTGCAGCACGCCAGGCCTCCCTGTCCATCACCAACTCCCGGAGTTCACCCAAACCCACGTCCATTGAGTCGGTGATGCCATCCAGCCATCTCATCCTCTGTCGTCTCCTTTTCCTCCTGCCCCCAATCCCTCCCAGCATCAGAGACTTTTCCAATGAGTCAACTCTTCGCATGAGGTGGCCAAAGTACTGGAGTTTCAGCTTCAGCATCATTCCTTCCAGAGAACACCCAGGACTGATCTCCTTTAGGATGGACTGGTTCGATCCCCTTGCAGTCCAAGGGACACTTAAGGTCTTCTCCAACACCAGTTCAAAAGCATCAATTATTTGGCGCTCAGCTATCTTCACAGAAATTGATATGCTGCTACTGCTAAGTCACTTCAGTCGTGTCGGACTCTGTGTGACCCCATAGATGACTGCCCACCATTGATATAGATATTGATATAGAAATTGATATAGATATACTCAAAACATTTGATTTACCAATTTCACCTCTTGGAAATTATTCTAAAGAAAGAATTCAAAATACGAGCAGACTTTCTTATTGCTACATTCTGATGGAACAAAAAATATTTATTTTTAAACATTTAGAATACATTAGTAATATTTGCAGTAAATATAAATACAATCATAGTTTTTTTTTAAACCCTGAAGATATAATAGGTTATGCAAAATTAAAACAACCAAAGACAAATAGGAGAAACATAATGACTTTAAAAAAAGAGAAAGAAGAGAAAAGGAAGGAAAAACTTACTTGTTTAGCTAGGTGGCCTGGGTTGCCATTACTGACAGATGTGGGACCTGCAGTAAGAAGCTGGGTCTGATAGCAAACTGCATGCACTCTGCAGTATTATACAATGCAAGAAAAAGCAAGAGAGTTCCAGAAAAACATCTATTTTTGCTTTATTGACTATGCCAAAGACTTTGACTGTATGGATCACAATAAACTGTGGAAAATTCTGAAAGAGATGGGAATACCAGACCACCTGATCTGCCTCTTGAGAAATTTGTATACAGGTCAGGAAGCAACAGTTAGAACTGGACATGGAACAACAGACTGGTTCCAAATAGGAAAAGGAGTACGTCAAGGCTGTATATTGTCACCCTGCTTATTTAACTTATATGCAGAGTACATCATGAGACACGTTGGGCTAGAAGAAGCACAAGCTGGAATCAAGATTGCCGGGAGAAATATCAATAACCTCAGATATGCAGATGACACCACCCTTATGGCAAAAAGTGAAGAGGAACTAAAAAGCCTCTTGATGAAAGTGAAAGAGGAGAGTGAAAAAGTTGGCTTAAAACTCAACATTCAGAAAACAAAGATCATGGCATCTGGTCCCATCACTTCATGGCAAATAGATGGGGAGACAGTGGAAACAGTGGCTGACCTTATTTTGGGGGGCTCCAAAATCACTGCAGACGGTGACTGCAGCCATAAAATTAAAAGATGCTTACTCCTTGGAAGGAAAGTTATGACCAACGTAGACAGCATATTAAAAAGCAGAGACATTACTTTGTCAACAAAGGTCCGTCTAGTCAAAGCTATGGTTTTTCCTGTGGTCATGTATGGATATGAGAGTTGGGCTGTGAAGAAAGCTGAGCACCAAAGAATTGATGCTTTTGAACTGTGGTGTTGGAGAAAACTCTTGAGAGCTCCTTGGACTGTAAGGAGATCGAACCAGTCCATTCTAAAGGAGATCAGTCCTGGGTGTTCTTTGGAAGGACTGATGCTAAAGCTGAAACTCCAGTACTTTGGCCACCTCATGAGAAGAGTTGACTCATTGGAAAAGACTCTGATGCTGGGAGGGATTGGGGGCAGGAGAAGAAGGGGGCGACAGAGGATGAGATGGCTGGATGGCATCACCGACTCAATGGACGTGAGTCTGAGTGAACTCCGGGAGTTGGTGATGGACAGGGAGGCCTGGCGTGCTGTGATTCATGGAGTCGCAAAGAGTCGGATACGACCGAGCGACTGACCTGAACTGAACTGAGGTGCTATGTATGTGCTATGTACTGTGTCCTAAGCTATGCTGCTCCTGTATGCCTAGAAGAAACAGAACTCATCAGCTATTTGAGAACAGAAGGTGGAGACACTCACAGGACATATTTTGAAGCTATCAAAGTACAGTATGTCAGGAAATGGAGCAGTGTTTCCAGTGCTTGGGAAAAAAGCCTGCTTGGAATGAATGACCCCTCCCCCAGGACCAGAATCTCCTGAGAAGGTGAGATTAAAATGCAAATAGATCCCTAGGTCCTACCCCTGAAATCTCAGAGAAGGGGGACAAAGAATATACATCACACCCCACCAGCCCTTGGAAAGTGCTATTTGTGAGTCAGGAAGAAGAAGAAGGGGCTCAATCACCCTTTAAAAAGTTATATGTTATTTCAAGTTTTTAATTACAAAAATAGTACATACTCATTGTGGGAAACACACCTCTTTTAGTCAAAGAGACACCTTAGAAGGCCCAGAAGTGAGAAGGCTGGGCTTTTAGGACAGTGCAAAGAAGTGTTAAGAAGTTAATTAGCACCTACATCATAAAGAGTTGTCAGGTACAATTTGGGACAGATAGGGTGGTCAAACAATGTGAAAAACACCCAGGAAAGCCTGGAGAATGGTGAAAAATAATAGCTTAAATTTCACTTTCCTAAGTATTTAGACGTATATGTTGTGATTTTCTGTAGAGCTAAGGCATCGGGACATTTCTAATGCTCTCTCTATAATTAAGTGTAGCTCGTTTGAATGTATGTCTTTACTAATGGACGTCAATGATGCAAACAGTGGCTAATACACAAATAATAAAAAGATCAGTCATTTAAACAAGCACAAGTGTCCAGTTGACTCTTAATTTACCTAAATAAGCCTGAGGTAGGCTGAATTTTTCATCCTCTCTTTATTTGCTGGCATATCCCCCAGGCTGGCATTAGCCCTAAAAGGAATAAAAACATCTGTAGCACTGTTATCTGAGTTGCAAACCACACAGGCTACCTAATGAAGAAGCCCACTCTGAGCTGGTTCAATATGAAATTCCCAGGTTCCACAAAGAATTTCCTGTAGAAAGTACACATCCACTTGTCTGCTCACAAGTAATTAAAGAGTTGCATGGCTCACAGTAAGCTCTCCCTGCATTTATTATATTTGGTAAATTCTTTCAAATAACGTCTTGAATCAACATGAAATGCCCAACTGAGCACACTGTTTCCCCAGTGGAGTGGTTCCATCATTGTTGCTTTTTTCCTAAAGCAGCAACTATACACAGAGAGGTTACAGCAAAAGAAATGTTGTCTAGGACCACACAGGTGGTTGAGGCTCCATTCTTGGCAGACTTCAACTTAGAATCTAGGGATTTAGGATTAGGGAAATAAACACAGAACTTGCCTTTGTGGAGACCCTAAATTTAGAATATTTGTGGACTTCCCTGTTGCTCCAGTGGTTAAGTCTGTCTTCCAATGCAGGGGATGCAGGTTCGATCCTTGGTCTGGAAAGATTCTGCATGCCTCGAGGCAGCTAAGCCCGTGTGCCATGACTACTGAGCCCAGGCTTTAGAGCCTGGGAGCCACAGCTACCGAGCTCATGTGCCAAAGCTACTGAAGCCTATGCACCCTAGAACCCATGCTCTGCAAAAAGAGAAGCCACCACAATGAGAAGGCTTGGCACTGCAATGAAGAGTAGCCCCCACTCATTGAAACTAAAGAAAGCTTGTGCATAGCAACAAAAATTTAGTGCACCCAAAAAAATTCATTAGATTTTTTTTTTTTTAAAGAAGAATATTTGGATGGACAAGTCTGAAAAGCTGTAGTAAGTTAGGCAGCCAAATTAGGTGATGAATCTCATAGGTAGACGTGGACAATTATAAACTTGGAACTACTTTGAGGTCTTGCATTTTTTTCTCAAAATATATCATACACTTTCTGCATTTCATTCTTAATATATCACCATTATTTCTTTAAAATATTAAATAGTTTTACAAAGCCTTTGGTAACACCATGAAAAGATGTGTCAGACCTATCTTATTTTGCTTCCAGAATCTTCTGGCACCCTACCAGGTAGAGATGCCAAGTGGAGTGGACTCCAAGTAAGGAAATATGGCACAACAGTCACCACCAGGAAGGTAGTTCTCAGAGTGTGGTCCCCATGCCAGCAGCATCAGTCTCCTCCAAGTATGTGTTAGACATGTAAATTCTCAGCTCTACTCCAGACCTACTGAATCACAGACTATGTGAGTGAGGCTAAAGTATATTTTAGCCAGTCCTCCAGGTTCTGCTAATGCACACTCAAATTAAGGTAACTTTGTATTGAGTGAACAGTAACAACTATTTAGGACTTCTCTAGTGGCTCAGATGGTAAAGAATCTGCCTGCAAAGCAGGAGACCCAAGTTTGATCCCTGGGTTGACTATATGAGATCAACATAGATATCCTTGATCTAAAAATATAAAGCCACTAAGATAATGTGTTAGCTTCTTTTTGTAACTTTACAACTTTCTGAGTAAGGTAAGACCATTATGAAGTTTCTAATTTTATAGAAAAGTAGACTGAAAAATTCCCTTAACCTCTGTGTGTTAGAAAGTTGTACAGAAAGTACCAATATTCAAGATGCTGGGAATACATCTAGGTATGCTTCTTAACCTTTTAATATATGCTCCATTTTAGTGTAGTCTTAGTAAGGCTATAACTCGTAAATTCCCTTATTTTCACCCAATGTCTTCCAGTAATGATGGTGTCTTACTACCAAATGGCAAATTGTCATGACCAGAATAGCTCATTTTTCTTTAGGATGGAAAATTGAGAAATACGGGATGCAGTCTAGTTTTCACATTAATCTTTTTACTTCTCCAAAATTAATATATTGTAACACATCTAAGTACAGTTGTTAAAATTCCATCCTTTGTGAAATTTTGAGCGAGAATTAAATAAGCATAAATTTCCAGGCATATAATTTCACAAATCCCTTAATAGCTGGCAATTGCTGCTTCCCATCTCCCACATTAGATTTGAAGACTCCAGGTTCCTGATATCATCAATCTGCTCCCCATTTGTTGTACAAAGAACCCACACACTTCAAGGCTTTAGAATGTCCAAGAACTCTGGATATTTTGCTGGTATGACAGTTTTCGTACCTTCAAATAACTTTCAAAATGAGGTCTAAGCACACTTGAATATGAGGCAAATGGCCTCTGCTAACCTGGGCTTAGCTCATTTCTCTCTACATGTTCGTTTGAGGGACAAAAGAAGCAGCGAGGGAACTTCCCTGGTTGCCCAGTGGTGAACGCTGTACGCTCAATGCAGACAGCTCAGGTTCCATCCCTGGTCAGGCAACTAGACCCTGCATGCCACAACTAAGACCCAGTGCAGCCAGATAAATTAAAAAAAAAGAAAAAAAGCAGCAAGAATTATGAAACATGTATAATATCATGTATGAAAAAAGTCGCCAGTCCAGGTTCGATGCACGGTACTGGATGCTTGGGGCTGGTGCACTGGGACGACCCAGAAGGAGGGTAGGGGAGGGAGGAGGGAGGAGGGTTCAGGATGGGGAACGCGGGTATACCTGTGGCGGATTCATTTTGATATTTGGCAAAACTAATACAATATTGTAAAGTTTAAAAATAAAATAAAATAAAAAAAAAAGATGCACAAAAGAATTATGAGGTACTGATCATGAAATAGCACTCTCTTATACATATATTCTCACAGCTAAGACGTTCTCCTTTCTCTTCATTAAGTGAATATCTACCAATTGACCACAAAGAACATGTTCAGGTCAACTTTCCATTTGTGTCTGTCCCTTTCCCTTTTAATTCTGATCCAGGCATTATCCTTGATTTAGTGGAAAGCACGTGGAGAGCACATTTGGCATAGGAATCAGTATATGTGGGGCTTACGGATAATCAAAGCTGGAACACACGGACTGAAAGTAAGTCGCTGAATCTCTGAGTCTAATTTTCTTATCGGCTTTACCCATTTTACTGTACTATCCTGGAAAACCGGCAGCGTAACAAAGATATACAGCCCTATTCAACAACATATGAAAATCTCATGCAAACATTAAGACATCTATAAAGATAACTGCGGTAAATATATTTACACATTAGGTGTCAGTTCCCTTGCATTTTAACTTCTATCTCTGTCACCAGTAAGAAAAGCCTTTTTAGACACCACCACATCTATAAAACCTATTGAAATCAGACACAATTACTTTAAGCACCATTATAAAGAAATAATTGCATCATCTTAGAACAAGACTATCTGACGCTGTACATTATGGTTGGAACTGACAGCTCATGAGGAAGTGAATGGGGAATGTGGAATTCTTAAAAAAAAAAGAGAGAGAGAGAGGTGTCCTAGGCATTTGCTGAAACTTGATCCTTTGGAACTTGAATTGCCTTGAATCGCCTTGAATCAGAGCCCACAATATAAATAATTTCTCACCCCCATTTTTGGCAAGATAATACAAAATTAATGGTCTCACATGTCCCTGTATAGACTTTAGAATTTGCACATATTTCACTATCCATGTATGTATAGAGAGAAATCTACCCTAGACAGAAAAGCGAATTCCCTTCAGGATAGAATTTATATTTCAGAGTAGAGAGGCTGTGAGGCAAGCCAGCTATTTTTGTTGTCGTTCCAGACTCTACACATTTTTCTCTTTGATTTGGAAAGAAAGCAGCATTTTCTCTCCAACTTAGACAGTATATATCACACAAATCCACACACAAACACACATATACTGTGACATATAGAAATAAGAGAGAATGAAGAGAAAGGGAATGTGTGTGTGTGAGGGGGGGAGGGAATAAATTTGTACAAGAGATATAAAATATTAAAGAACTCTTCTCTTTTTAAGGGTTAAGAGAAGCATTTTTGGAAATTGCATTAATCTGCAATTCATAAACAGTAACTTACAAACTAAGAAAAGAGACTAGAATCACAGTTTTCAAAAACAGGTTTCTGTTTTTGGTCACAGTTGAAAAAATGACATGCAAACAAAATCATGCCTCAGGACTTGCTGAGTGCAAATCATTTGTGCAACACGATGCTAAACATGTGTGAACAGTGGTCCTGCCTTCACAGAGCTGGCCATCTAGTCAGATGTCAGACGAGTGTGAATTTCCTTTTAGACACTTGTTCCATTTACCAGTGATGGATGGAAGAATGAGAAATGAATTCCATTTTCTCTCCCTAGGAAAGGTATCCTGAAAAACATGGCTCAAGGAACACCTTGAATAAGTGATGCCCAGGTTGAAGAAAAGCTTCTTCCCCAAGGGACTGCAACATCACTCTAAAGGCTCTCGTCTGGGGACAACAGGAAGTGAGTAAAGCCATACCTTAAAATCATTTGTGATTCTTATAATAGATAGATAGTAAATAACAATGGTGTGCTTCACTTGGATGTACAGAATCAAGCTGTAGTTCAAGTGTTTGTGGGTAAGACTGCAGAGTCCAGTTCTAGCCTCATCACACATTTGCTGCAAGACTCTTAGCCAATTGCTTTACTGCGTTTTCTTTACACAAAACAAAAACCAACAAAATCTTCCTGATAGATGTGTGACATCATTAAGTCAGACGAAACTGCACAGCACAGTGTTGGTCCAGATAGGAGTTATGATCATGACGTTGATGATGAGGACGCTAATGATGTCAATTTACTGAGCACCTACTGTATGCAAGACACTAGCTCAGGTATTTTGTATGTGCTATTATTTTTCTTAATCAACAGATACTGAATGCCTACCAAGGGTCACTGCGACAGGTACATACAACTTACTGTTTAAACATATTACTGTTCTCTAAATAACAGTAAAGGAATATCATGTTTAAAATCATATACTGGATGTGCAGGAAAGAGACATAATGCATCTAAATGTGTTTATTTAACGAGGGGCCTTCGTGATCCACAGGTCTGCAGAGCCCTCATGTTCTCTGCTGCCCATTTCAGTTTACATTGAATATCTCATGTTATACATTAAATCCTATTTTATAACAGGCTATCTAAGTTACTGCCTGAAGATTTTGATCCCTTACATTTGAATAAAATTAATGAATCCACCCCTATGACCTGGGTAAGTTTCTAAAGCCACTGCAAATAAAAGATGATACAGCAAATCTCATATTTCATTGTCTAAATTCTACACAGATGAGTTTCCTCAAAAGGAAGGGAGACTGATAAATTGTTACTCCCAGGGCTCCCATGATGCTCCTATCTCTGATGACCAAATTTTAAAAGATAATAACGAACTGACTCACTGGACATGAGTCTGAGCAAACTCTGGGAGATAGTGAAGGACAGGGAAGCCTGGCATGCTGCAGTCCATGGGGTCACAAAGAGTCCGACTGAACAACAACAACATTAACTTCCTTTATATTGAATCATCAAGGGAAAGAATGTGATTGTTTTAGGACAAATTTATTTTAAATATGAGGGAGAAACTTGAGCAGCATAAGAAAAAAAGAAAGATGAGAAGGTCATGAGCATTTTCTCACTTAAACAGGACTTTCCTCATTTCTACATCAGTTTGGTTTATGTAGGGAGACTGAAGACATGATATCATCTAAAAGAAATTCCTTTTTTGTCACATTTCAGGATCAGCTGCCTTGTCACTCTGAGAGGCAGTACAGAGCTTGATAACGTTCGAACACCAAAATGCCTCATGTTTCTGTAAGACACTGAAGTTTACTTCACCATTTTCTGAGTGCTATCTATTGCACTAGCTCTTGTCATCATTGTCTCAAATCGTTCTGCACCTCCGTCATCGCTGAACCTCTCCCAGTCTCTTGCAGTGCGCTGCTCAGGACCATAGACTACAAAACATCGCCGTATGCCTCTAACATCATCGCTCAAAGGTCTCTTGTCTGTTTCCCTAACTGCCATTGAAATCTTCTGAGAACATTGCACATTATTTCAGCCCTACCTTCCTTTTGTTTAATACGGATTTTCTGAGATACCGACTATGTGTTTGGCCCTGTGAGGGGCACTGGAGGACAGCAATGAACAGTAAAAGCGCAGGTTCCACCTTCAGGGAGCTTTATTACAGCCAAGCCCAGAGAACCCCACAAGGAATTCATCAGTCAATGAAAAATCTATATGAAGAAAATTACAGAATGATATGAAGTCTTCAATAGACTTGGAGAAAGTGATCCTCATCTGAGACTGGAAGGATGAATAGGAATTAAGGGTCTTCTGGGCAAAATCAATGGCATGTATGAAGACTCTGAGGCCTTCAGACATGAGGCACAAAAAGCAGGCCAGTAAGGCAGAGAATACATCTAGAAAACACGGGGATGTCGACATGGTTTAATTGTGCAGAACATTCTCAGCCATGTTACAAATCTTAATCTATATCAGAAAAGCAGTGGAGATAAACTGAAGTTCTATAAACAGGAACAAATCAGAGGATGCATTAGAACAGGGCATTAGTGAATCCAGACAACCAGTATGGAGTCTAGGCAGAGGGCTAAGTGGATTCTAGTCTCTTGAAATAGGATTGGTGAGAGAAGGCACAGTGGTTGAAAAGTAGAATGTGACTCTTACTTATTGTAAAATGACTCAAATTCACTTACATTTATTTCTCAGAGCAAGGGAAAAGCACTCAAGTATATGTGTAAGATAATGCCATGCTCAAAACCATGTTTTGGATATATCACCCTTGCTAATGTAGACTGGAGGAGAACAGTAATAAATATGACCTGGGACTGGTTTGTAACCAAAAAAATACAGCAGAGGTGACCGAGAGTGCGCATTCGTGTAGACATGCCAATTTTATCAGAGATTGCGATGTCTCCCACAACAAGACTCTCTCTGGCTGACTGTGAAGCAAGTGGCCACCTTCTGAGCTGCCATTTGGAAAGTCCCTGTAGCAAGGAGTGGAGAGTCCACCAGACACAGGTAGCAAAGAAGCTGAGCCCTTTCAAGGACCTGAATGCTGACAACAACCATGAGACCTTGGAATTGGGGAATTGCCGGTCAAGCCTCAGATGTGACCTCAGCCCCCATGGAAACCCCAATGTCAGCCTCACGAGATCCTAAAGCAGCAGAACCCACAGCCGTCCTAAACAGGTCGACCATAGGAACCGTGAGATAATAAATGTGGGTTGTTAAAAGCCGTGAAATTTGTGGTAATATTGTCACACAGTGACAAATAACAGATGCATTCAATCTTTTCATTTTTTTGTTTTGTTTTTTAGAAAACTAATGCACTGGTTTTACCCATAACAGAAACTTATGCTTTTTGAAAGATACTGTTAAAATAATGAAATGATAAACCACAAACTGAGAGAAAACATTTGCAAATCATATATCTTTCAAAGGACTCAGGTACATGACATATAAAGAACTTTTTAAAGTTCAATAAAAATCAACCAACTACCCAATTAAAAAATGGGCAGAAAACTTGAACAGATAATACAGACGGCGAATAAGGAAAGGATGGTTGATGTTGTCTCTGACCAGGGAAACGAGTGCAAACCCTAAAGAAATAACATATCTACTAAAATGCCCTTCAAATGTGACACATGGTGCTGGTAAGGGTGTAGAATCACTGCAGCTCTTTTGTGGGGAGAGGATTTGGGGTTTGTGGCTGGAGGTGACTTCCAGAAGGGCTGAGGACAAAAGGGCAGATGCACGCAGTTTTCAATGTGCTCATTGTTAATCAAGGCACCTCAATCTCATGTTTCTGTGTCACATGGGCAGTCTGAGTTGTAGGCCTGGAACTCAGAGCAAAGGTTAGAAATAAGATGCTAATTTCAGAGGGTGAACTTAAAAGAAAATAAAAGAGAGAAGGGCATTCACAGAAACAGAGGGTAAGGATATCATCTGAAGTAAAGCTAATGGATTAATCAATTATTTGCTTTGGATATAAGAGCTTAATTCTGAAAATGTATCATAAACAAAAACATCAGAGAGAAAGACTCAGTTCTACGTACATCAATGCTCAGAGAATTCAGAAGCAGCATGCTGATGAGAAAGGAAGTCAGGATAACCTTCCTAATATACAGCTATGGCTCAAAGCTGGGGCAAAACTGACATTTATTGAAATATTGCATGTCAGGCAGAGTATTTTATCCTTTCACATAATTTTCCTTTTCAAATCCCTTTTTTAGAAAAGAAACTCGGATTCTGAGAGGTAAATTCCCTTCTCATGGTCGTTCACTAGTTAGGAGAAGATCCACAATTCAAACAGTCTGGCTTCAAAGCTCCAGCTTTTATCTTTGAGCATTTCAAGAAAGCATTAAATCAGACACAAAGAAGCACATTTTTGTATTCTTTATGCGGTCCTAAGCCTAACCTTGAATCCCACATTCTAAGCATCTCCCCCTTCAAGTTGACTTCTATAGTATTAGAAGCTCTATAGAACTTAAAGAGCTACAGATATATCTAAAAACTCAGGCAAATCTTAGCATTAGTCATGAATATCTTTTCTGTTCAAAGCAAATGCCAAGTCTAATGTGTTAGAATATCCCTTCAAAATCCAACATGGCCCTGGTCCCTGGGGCTGGGGGAAAGGGAGCGTCAAAATGGCCTATATTGCTATGACTGATAACACAGCAATAACTCACTTTAATCATGCCATTTTGAAATATCTCCAGATGAAATGTGTTTTACATGATGGATATAATGTAAAAGCTCCAATCCAATATTTAAAACAACTACACACATTTAAATCCATCTACCTGCTTCCTCATTTGAATATGACACTAATTGCTTATATACACTGGGATCCTTCAGTTCAGTTCACTTCAGTAGCTCAGTCACGTCCGATTCTTTACGACCCCATGAACTGCAGCATGCCAGGCTTCCCTGCCTATCACCAACTCTCGGAGCTTACCCAACTCATTTCCATTGAGTCGGTGATGCCATCCAACCATCCCATCCTCTGTCGTCCCCTTCTTCTCCTGCCCTCAAACTTTCCCAGCATCAGGGTCTTTTCAAATGAGTCAGCTCTTTGCATCAAGTGGCCAAAGTATTGGAGTTTCAGCTTCAAAATCAGTCCTTCCAATGAACACCCAGGACTGATCTCCTTTAGGATGGCCTGGTTGGATCTCCTTGCAGTCCAAGGGACTCTCAAGAGTCTTCTCCAACATCACAGTTCAAAAGCATCAATCCTTTGACACTCAGCTTTCTTTATGGTCCAACTCTCACATCCATACATGACCACTGGAAAAACCATAGCCTTGACTAGACGGACCTTTGTTGACAAAGTAATGTCTCTGCTTTTTAATATGCTGTCTACGTTGGTTATAACTTTCCTTCCAAGGAGTAAGCATCTTTTAATTTTATGGCTGTGATCACCATCTGCAGTGATTTTGGAACCCCCAAAAATAAGGTCAGCCACTATTTCCACTGTCTCCCCATCTATTTGCCATGAAGTGATGGGACCGGATGCCATGACCTTAGTTTTCTGAATGTTGAGCTTTTAAACCAACTTTTTCACTCTCCGCTTTCACTTTCATCAAGACCTCTTTAGTTCTTCACTTTCTGCCATAAGGGTGGTATCATTTGCATATCTGAGGTTATTGATATTTCTTTGGGCAATCTTGATTCCAGCTTGTGTTTCTTCCAGCCCAGAATTTCTCATGATGTCCTCTGCATAAGAGTTAAATAAGCAGGGTGACAATATACAGCCTTGATGTACTCCTTTTCCTATTTGGAACCAGTCTGTTGTTCCATGTCCAGTTCTAACTGTTGCTTCCTAATCTGCATACAGGTTTCTCAGGAGGCAGGTCAGGTTCTCTGGTATTCCCATCTCTTTCAGAATTTTCCACAGTTTTTTTGTGATCCACACAGTCAAAGGCTTTGGCATAGTCAATAAAGCAGAAATAGATGTTTTTCTGGAACTCTCTTGCTTTTTCCATGATCCAGCAGATGTTGGCAATTTGATCTCTGGTTCCTCTGCCTTTTCTAAAACCAGCTTGAACATCTGGAAGTTCACGGTTCGTGTATTGCTGAAACCTGGCTTGGAGAATTTTGAGCATTACTTTACTAGCGTGTGAGATGAGTGCAATTGTGCTGGGTTCCTTAGGCCTAGGAATAGAGAAATGATGCTGAAATCACTTCCACTGTGCAGGAAATCAATCCTTTAGCTACTAGGGAGAGTCCACACAGTCCTGCTCTGCTCCCCTGTCTAGACTTCTGAGCAGCTGATTTCACACGTTTTGTTCTCGTCACTTCCAAGGATCTCTGTTGTTGTGTAGTCACTAAGTCGTATCTACCTCTTTGCAACCCGATGGTCTGCAGCATGCCAGGCTTCCCTGTCCTTCACTATTTCCCATGGTTTGCTCAAACTCATCTCCATCGAGTCAGTGATACCATCCAACCATCTCATCCTCTGTCCCCCCCTTCTCCTCCTGCCTTCAATCTTTCCCAGCATCAGGGTCTTTTCCAATGAGTTAGCTATTTGCATCAGGTGGCCAAAATATTGGAGCTTCAGCTTCAGCATCAGTCCTTCCACTGAGTATTCAGGGTTTCCTTTAGTATTGACTGGTTTGATCTCCTTGCTTCCAGGGACTCTCAAGAGTCTTCTCCAGAACCACAGTTTGAAAGCATCAATTCTTTAGAGCTTAATGTTCTTTATGGTCCAACACTTACATCCACACATGACTATTGGAAAAATCATCCAAAGATCTAAAGACATGGCAATAGGTCCTCTGAGTCAGAAGGAAACAAGCAATTTTAATTGGTACCCTGCCATGCAAACCTTAGGCAAGCCAAGTTCCCAGGGGTATCTCCTGGCATCCCTCAGCCATCTCGGTTATCATGGTTTTTGCAATGATAGTTCTGCATGACTTTGAACAAGCTAAGAAAGCAGAATATCTACCCTAACAGATTGTGTGTGAAATCACTTCAGTCATGTCTGACTCTCTGCAACCCTATGGACTGTAGGCTGCCAGGCTCCTCTGTCCATGGATTCTCCATGCAAGCATACTGGAGTGGGTTGCCATTTCCTCCTCCAGGGGATCTTCCCAACCCAGGGATTGAACCTGCATCTCCTGCATTGGCAGGCAGAATTTTTTTGTTTTTATTTATTTATTTATTTATTTTGTATTACTGAGCTACCAGGGAAGCCTATATCTCACATTATACTTATCTAAGAGTATGTATATACTTCATGATATTTATCAATATATTTATCTGGTATTTATCTTCTCTGTTTATGGTGATACTGGGGGTAGGATAAAGTTCTTTTTTTAATTTTATTTTATTTTTAAACTTTACAAATTGTATTAGTTTTGCCAAATATCAAAATGAATCCGCCACAGGTATACATGTGTTCCCCATCTTGAACCCTCCTCCCTCCTCCCTCCCCATACCATCCCTCTGGGTCGTCCCAGTGCACTAGCCCCAAGCATCCAGTATCGTGCATCGAACATGACAATTTATATAAATAAAATTATAATAGTTCTAACACAGCAGTTCCATGTAAGCTAATGGGATATTTGATACCAGACAACAATCCTGGGTTTCCACTGTTGCTCAGCTGGTAAAGAATCTGCCTGCGATGCAGGAGACCTTGGTTTGATTCCTGGGTCATGAAGATCCCCTGGTGAAGGGATAGGATATCCATTTCAGTTTTCTTGGGCTTCTTTAGTGGCTCAGTCAGTGAAGAATCTGCCTGCGATGTGGGATACCTGGGTTCAATCCCAGGATTGGGAAGTTCTCCTAGAGGAGGGCATGGTAACCCACTCCAGTATTCTTGCCTGGAGAATCCCCATGGACAGAGGAGCATGGTGGGCTACAGTCCATAGGAATGCAAAGAGTTGGACACAACTGAGCAACTAATACTTCACTCAGAGAAAACAGACACACGGAGGTTGAAACCAAAAGCAGAAATAAAGTGGGAGAGGTAGAATGGTAGTTTCCTTTGAAATGGATGCTATTTTAATTAGTGAATCTGGTAGGAATAAGATGAGATCTGTTTCAGGCAGATTAGATACTTAAACCTCCCACAGGTACAGATTTACCACTGGTGAAGCTAACCATGGCTTTGACATAGAAGTCTCTCCTTAGCTTAGCTGCCTTGAGCTTGGTGTATAATGAAAGGTCACCCTAAATAACATACTTAATATTAAAGTCACCTTCCAGTGCCAGAACACAAAGGAAAAGAGGGGATGAGAGAAGAGAACCAATAGGGTAAATAAATATAAAAAATCAATATATTCACTGGTTCATTCACCAGTCTTGTAAACTTGGTAGACCTGGTTTCAAGCTTGAATGTAGAGAGAAAACTGACTCCAGAGCAAAAGCAGTGCATGAGTCCAGCTGTATAAAGTACAAAGCAAGCAAAACTTCTCTATGCTTTTAGAAGGATTTGGTTCCTCTGTGGGAACAGCGACAAGAAAAAGGCACAAGAGTGCATCTCGCAGGTCTGGGAACTCTTCTGATTCATCTGGGCGCCGATTACACACGTCTGGTGGGTTTGTGAGCTTGTGCTCTTAACAATATACACACTTTACTGTGTGGATATCACACTTCAGTGCATAGTTTAAAAACATGGGGACTTCCCTGATGGTTAAGAATCTGCCTTGTACTGCAGCAGACACAGGTTTGATCCCTGGTCCTGGAAGATCCCACATGCTTGCAGGCAACTAGGCACAGGCCACGACTACCGAAGCGCTTGAGCCTGGGTGCCAGGCTAAAGAGTCTGTGCGTCACAGTGAAGACTCTGCATGCTACAACCAAGACCCAACACAGCCAAATAAACTTAAATAAAAATTAAAAATCTGTCTGGGGGACAAGAAAATGCACACTGTTGAAAAGCTGAATAGAAATATGAATTGCTGTTTACATTTATGAAAAAGCTAACTGAACCATGCCCTTAGCACTGAATCGAGCAGCAGCAACCATGCTGGATTCAGATCATATGGTCTTATTATTTCCCTTGCCGTGTGGTCCCCCAAAAGGCTCCTCACAGTGCACTTGCATCAAATTGACCAGAGCTGTGCGACACCGTAAGAGCAACTCTTAAGATGGATACTGGCACTTCTTTCATTTAGCTTTGACATTGTAACTTGTTACCTACACACGAATGTGTGAGACATGTTTGATATTATTCCATTGTTACTGAATGGTATTAGCAGCCTTAATACTTACACTAGAAGAGCAATAAAAAAAATCCTGGGGTGATTATCATTATTCAGATTCTGTCAAGGTGAGAAAAACGACAATAAAGACATGTTCAGGAATGGATTTTGCCCTTTGTTTTCTGTCTTGATCATCCAGTTTTTCTTTAATACTAATTTTAAAAAAGAACAAAGCACAAAAGGCTGTAGTAGGATCTGAGAATATAAATGGATACAAGAGTGACACTCCACTCAGCATGAAGAGTCTTTTCAGGCTGAACTCAGAATATTCCTTCTCTCATTGTCTCCTTCTCACTCAGGTTAAGGAGATGCATAGTCCTTTCACAAGTCTGCCAGAAGGGATAAACCACTCCAATTCTTACTTTCCCAAGAATCTAAATTTCAGTTCATTGTTTTTATATGGACAGCAGTCAAAGACAGTAAAAGAAAATTCAAACAAAAGATCAAACACCTTCTTATATTAAGAAGACATGTGCCACATATCATTAATATCCATCCATACCATGCCTTGCCCTAAAGTGTCAGGATCTTTTACAAGGAAGACACAACACTGATAGTCAATTCTCTTGGTTCATATAATGAGAAAACTGCACACCATTTGAGTGGATATAAATATTTATCATTTTATACACCGTTTACATAGCCAAGGAGAAAGACATTTCTATCGCTACTCTCTGAAAGGCCAGAACTCCTTGGAATAACTCCTCACAGGCACCCACAGCATCCAGCAGACAATTTTCTATTTCTTAGGAAATTTTTGTTTTTAAAAAGCTAACTATCCCTTGACCTGATCTTTTTTTGAGTTGTCATACATGGAGAAACAGAAATAACATGGAAATCAGAGATGGGAACTGAGACTCCATGACTCCATGTGTTCCTACTGGGCTTCCCTGGTGGCTCAGCTGGTAAAGAATCCACCTGCAGTGCAGGAGACCTGGGTTCAATCCCTGGGTTGGGAAGATCCCCTGGAGAAGTGAAAGGCTAGCCATTCCAGTATTCTGGCCTGGAGAATTCCATGGATACAGTCCATGGGGTCGCAAAGAGTCAGACACGACTGAATGACTTTCACAGTGTACAGTGTATTCCTAGAACCAGAGACTAAGAAATCCAACATGAGAAGCATAACTTTTCTGTTTCTCTAATATTAGTATATATTATGAAAGGATGATGTGTACCTGATGGTGCCTAAGTTCACATATTTCCATGTTGAGCTACTTCGAAAGATACTATTTCATTATCTTCTCAGTCCTTATGGAAAATGGCTGGGGTTGAGCTAACTGAACTAGATTTGGTGAAATGTCTATCTGTGTATGAGAACAAAAGAAACCCTTCACAAACTGGCTATCCATACTGTGGTTATCCATACTGCCATCTGGGAGATAGTCCATTCCAAGGAAATAAACACATATGGGTTTGGCTGACATTATTTGGGTGCTCACTACAAGCTTGAAAGAGAGCCTCCATAGACGGTTGTTGACTACCAGATTTTCACTCCTGTATTAATTTTTTTTTTTTTTTTAGCATAGACTTTCAAAAAGCAGAAACAGGCAGAGTAACACTGGTAGTGACAGCTTGGTGAACAGTGTCCATGAACACATTTTCAAAAACTAGAAATAGGAGAACCCATTTTGACTAGAAGAATGGAAAATTTAAAAATCCTCTGGGGCAGCATTTCCCAAAGGCACCGAAATCTGACAACATTTTAAGACAATTCCTATTTACAGTGTGATCACTGGAACTCATATAAGCACATCCATTCATGTCTATATTAATGGATTTTTTTTCCTACGATTTCTCCCATTGTTTTCCCTGTTAATGAATGAAGGATGTCTTTATATAATGTTTTAAATATTACTAATAGAGTTTTGTGGCCAATATTTTGGTTAAATCTATTAAAATATATATTAAAACTAAATACATTCTTATTGAAAGATGCATCAGATATACTCCTAGGTATTTCAACTGAATTAAAAACTTATTTCTAAACAAAAATCTGTACATGAATGTTTATAGCAGTTGTATTTATAATTACACAATGTCAGAAACAATCAAAATATACTTCAATAGACAAAAGGATGAACAAAATATGGTAACCCATACAAAGGAATACTATTTAGTATATACTGAGCACTCAAGAATTGATGCTTTTGAACTGTGGGGTTGGAGAAGACTCTTGACAGTCCCTTGGACTGCAAGGAGATCCAACCAGTCCGTCCTAAAGGAAATCAGTCCTGAATATTCATTGGAAGGACTGATGTTGAAGCTGAAACTCCAATACTTTGGCCACCTGATGCCAAGAGCTGACTCATTTGAAAAGACCTTAATGCTGGGAAAGACTGAAGGCAGGAGGAGAAGGGGATGACAGAGGATGAGATGATTAGATCGCATCACCGACTCAATAGGCATGAGTTTGAGTAAACTCCGGGAGTTGGTGATGAACAGGGAGGCCTGGCGTGCTGCAGTCCATGGGGTCACAAAGAGTCAGACATGACTGAATGACAGAATTGGACTGATATAATATTTTATTATATTTATAGGATATTTTAGAAAAGACAAAGATATAAAGTCAATAGGGGGTTAGAGAATGAGGAAGTTAATAGGTAAAGCTCACGGCTTTCTTTAAGGTAGGAGAACTATTCCATCTGATACAGTAATGATGAACATGTGTCACAATGAACTTACCAAAATCAATAGCGCATGAAAAATTTAATACATGCAGATTTAAAAAAATGAGATGTGGAGTTTCCCACGATGGACTTCAAACTGTGACAAAATAATATAATTATGTTACCACTGTATTTTAAAAACTCAAGTGGATAAATACATCTCCACACATATTTGTCCTCCCTCTATCATCTGGGAGAGTCTAAAATCAAAGACAATCCAGCAGCAACAAGTGCAATTAGCATACTTCGCTTCTAATGGCCCCAACAAAAGGAACCAGGGCTCCTTGGAGATAGAGGTAATTCCAGAAGTGGGGCAATAAATACACAAGATGAACCTGAGGCCTCCCGCGCATCAGTAGGTGGACTTCTCTGGTGGTGCAGTGGATAAGAATCTGCCTGCAATGCAGGAGACCCGGTTTGATTTTTGGATCATGAAGATCTCCTGGAGAAGGAAATGACAACCCCCTCCAGTATTCTTGCCTGGAAAATCCCATGGACAGAGGAGCCTGGCAAGCTACTATCCATGGGGTAGCAAGAGTCAGACACAACTTAGTGGCTAAACCACATTGATAATGTCACAAAATGTCAGTTTTCCTCCCCCGACACTCTAACCCATTAGACAAATCTAAAATGAGGGAAATTCTAAAAAAATACCTGACCAGTTCTCCCTACAAGTGTTAAAATGTAGTGTCAATATCAATTCATTAATTTTAAAAAAGTTTACCACACTAATGTAAGATGTTAATATTGATAATAGTGAAATGTGGGTGTGAAGGTATATGGGGACTCTATTATAATTTCACAACCTTTCCATAAATCTAAAACTCAAATTCAAAGTTTACTTAAAATGAAAAGAAACTCCACACACTTAAGCATATGGTTTTTTATTTTTTAAAAACATCCCATAGCTGGGAACAGATGTTCGCTCCATATGTATCCAAAGATATGACCTTAAGTCAAGGCTTATACAGGGACATGATAATTCTAGAAGAGAGAACACTGGTATCCAATTTAACAAGTCTCTGGTTTTGGATTTTGATCCTAAAGCCTCCTAATTAAGTTAATATGGCCACACTAAACCACATTAGTCCTCTAGGGTTGCCATAACAAAACACTCCAGCCTAGGTGATTTCTACAACAGGAGTTAATTTTCATACAGTCCTAGAGGCTGGGAGTCCAAGTTCAAGGCGCTGGCAGGGTTGGCTTCTCCCGAGGTTTCTCCTTGGCTTGCAGATGGTCGCTTTTCTTGTGTCTTGTCACACAGCGGTCCTTGTGTTCATATGTGCCCCTGGAGTCTCTGTGTCCAAATTCCTTCTTCTGGTAAGGACACCAGTCAGACTGGACCAGCACCTGCCCATTTGTCCTCACTTAACTTTAATCACCTCTTCAAGGGCCTTACCTCCAAATACAATCTCATTTGAAGGTCCTGGGGGTTAGAGCTTCAGTACATTAATTTTGTGAAATAGAACTCAGCCCACAACACAAATAAATGTATATCTGTATTTTTTTCAGTAAAGATATGATAATAACATGCAACCAACAATATATAAAATTTTATATAATACGTAATGTGCACTGATAATACTAGACATATATAATGCTCTTTTCTAAAAATCTACGCAGTGTTTTCCACAGGACCCAGCCTACAACGGAAGCTAAATAAAGTGTATCTGTCATGGTTTTGTTTTCGATAAGTTTAGCTAACTGGGATTATTTTTCTAGAATTCCCTTTCCTATGTTTGTCCTGGTTAGGTTTGGCGTGAGCTTTTGCAGGCAGAAGTGGAGAAGGCAGACACAACATCAGTGAAGGATATTGGACACTGGGGCAGTGCATGCCTGACTCAGCAGGTTCTCAAGCACACCATGAGGACAGGGAGCAGAATCCAGCTCACGGCTCCTTCGGCAGCTCTAGGCTGTGCTTCTCCAAAATGCCCACGTCCTGGCCCAGGTCCAGCCTTGTGACCAAGGGCATCAGCTGCTCCTGCAGGAACACTGAGGTGGAAGTGCCAGGTACAGGCTCCTTTTGGATTCCAGTGTATTCGTGGTCTCTTCCACTTCACTTCTGGTTTTCCTTCCTGTCACCCAGTGCAGAGACAAGAGCTTGTCTATCAACTCTACTGTTGTATATAGTCTCATCTCTATAACCACTCCTTCCTTACTCTGTGGACTGCTAGTTTCTCTGCATGCCTGATGTTGTTGTTCAGTCCCTAAGTTGTGTCTGACTGTTTGCAACCCCACGGACAGGCAGGCCAGGTTTCCCTGTCCTTCACTATCTCCCAGAGTTTGCTTAAACTCGTGTCCATTGAGTCAGTGATGCCATGCAACCGTCTTCTCCTCTGTCGCCCCCTTCTCCTCCTACTCTCACTTTCCCAGTGTCAGGGTCTTTTCCAGTGAGTCAGTTCATGGCGTCAGGTGGCCAAAGTATTGGAGCTTCAGCATCAGCTCTTTCAATGAGTATCCAGCGTTAATTTCCTTTAGGATTGACTGGTTTGATCATGCTTGATGAGGAGCTCTTATTTTTACCCATCATAAGACTTTGAGTATATTTTGAGCTTGTGTGCCTCAGTTTTCTCTTTTAAAAAATAAAAATAATAAAATTCACTTCATAAGGTTGTTGTTAGGATCAAATGAATATACATGAATAGTGTGTTTGGCATAAACTTTTAAATATTAATCTCTGTGTAGTCCTAAAACAATTATTCATCATGCTAACCTTAAGTGACTAATATTTCTTTGGATTTCAGAAGAAACACATATGAACATCTCAAAACCTATTCCAGAGACCTTTATATAGTGAAGTTCCCCTCTCTTGCCCTCGTGTATTTCTTGAACTTAAACCACTCTTCCGGCTTGCAAAGATTCATAATTGGTATATAAAGACGAAATCCAGAAAGTCTGACATGGTTATAAAGAGAAGACTCCTTGGTGTCATGTTCCCTGACAAAAAGAAAATGAATAAAATCATCTTCAACACTGGCACAAATATGATTATACTGACTTTAAAGTCTTCTAGTACAGACACCAGACACAAGAAAGAAAGCCTTGTTCGCTTAGAATCAGACATGAGTCTGAGACAATCCGTATGTTCCCACTTACAGCCTCATAATGTAACTTTTTTTTTTAGGGTATCTAATTATAATATCAAATACACACACACACACATGCAAACTTGCAATTCTTTCCTCCATACATCTACATACTTAACTTTATCCTCAGTTCTTTTAACAGCTTATATATCTTCTTTACCATTTTTTTTATGTACATGCATACTTTGTTTTATTAGGTTTTGTAATACTGCATGTTTTGATTTTTTTTTTTTTTTACAAATTAGAGGTATGTGGCAAACCTGTGCTGTCAGATGATGATTAGGTCAGCATTTTTTAGTAATGTTTTAGAAATTAAAGTGTGTATACATTTTTAGATATAATGCTATTGTGTACTTAATAAACTACAGTATAGCATAAACATGACTTTTATATACACTGAGAAACCAAAACATTTTGCAACTTGCTTTATTGCAGCAGTCTAGAACCCAACTGGCAATATCTCTGAGGCATGCCTGTATTGATCTATATGCTTATCTATGCATGTGACTATCCTGCCATTTAAATTTCATCATATTTTTCTTTATGTAACATTACTGATAAGAATAGAAAAAATGGCACATATCTCACATAACTGTGATTGCTAATCAACCAAAGAATAAAAGCAATTTGGGCCTAAAACTCAAATAGCAATTTTCCAAGTCCAGTGAATCCAGAAGCACAATTATTAAGTCCACTATGCACAAACATAAAAATCAAAGAAATAATATTAAAAAATGTTCAAACTCTAGGAACCCCTACCAGCTCTGAGAGGTAAGGAGGGCATGACATACTTCAAAAAGATATTGACAAAGGTGTCCCACATTCATTTTCAGCCAAGACTTCAGGATTTCACAAATGTGTGTTTCAGAGCTGCCCTGACATGCAGTGCATCCCTTTCTCTGACAGGCGAATGTGGGCAAAGGCTGAACTCTATATGCTTTTTCTCTCTAGCCCCTTTTAATTCATGATTTTCTGAAATGGGCATGTAACAAAAAGTCGTAACACTGTAGGTATTGATGCTAATACACAGAGCTCTAGACACAAACATGGCTTGAATAACTTAAGAATGATTTGCCCTTTTGCCTCAAAAAATCAATAAATGTGTTGAATCCTAAAATATCCATTCTTATCAATCTATGAGGACAAAGAGATAGAAAGACAACAGGGTCATGGAACTGTCTGGATAGAATTCCACCTGTGTTTCTTAAACTTCCATCTGCAATACAATGTTTTTTGTTGTTGTTGAGTGTTTTGATTTTCCTTATAAGTGCAGGTTTACTGATATGAGAATATCTCTCAGTACTTCAAGTACCAGAAGATTACTTGAATCAGAAGCAGTAGATGTCTTATCTTTTCAGAAGGGTTCAGGGTAGACTTGGATGAAGTATTATTCACCATAGAAAATCTACCAACAGGGAAGTGGGTGTAATTTTCAGAGAAGTTACCCAATGTATCCAGAAATAGAAAAATAAAAAATCTGAGTAGATGGACTCCCCTGGTGGTCCAGTGGTTAAGAATAAGCCTGCCAATACAGGGGATGTGCGTTTGACCCCTGGTCCAGGAATAGCCCACATCCCACAGGTCAACTGAGCCCATGCGCTGCAAGTACTGAGCCCATGTGCCAGAACTAGTGAAGCCATACACCCTAGAGCCTGTGCTCCCCAACAGAAGAGCTCCCCAATGAAGAGCCCACACACCACGACTAGAGAGTGGCCCACGCTCGCCACAGCTAGAGAAAGCCAGCACACAGCAATGAAGACCAAGCACAGCCAAAAATAATAAAATAAATAAACAAAGCTTAAAAAATGTAAGTAGAAGACATATTTCTGAAGAGCTTAAAGAAACAATACCAGGATAATTAAACTGAGTTTAATTTGATAATCAATTGAGTTTCATTGTGAGTGAGCACAAGGATAAAATGGAGGGAAAAAATAAAAGGGAAAGAAACAGAAAGTTAGCTTTAGCCACTGTTATGAATAGGCTGGGAATCCATTGTATAATTGGTATATTGAGTGGATGACCTGGTTGATATGAACAGGTTGATCTCAATGCTGCCGCCACTCAGATACTGTAAATGCTGAGTCAAAGGTTTAATTTTAATCTTCAAAATCACCAATTCAAATTAAGAGATACTCATGAATGGGAGATACAGGTCTCTAAATTAATCCCATCCCACAGGGAATTCCACTCTTTTCACCAGTTGGGATGGCGTTAAGGACAGAGTGTTTCCAATAGGTTCAAGTTTCAGGTATTTATGGAATTGTTGAAATATATTTTTATGTAATATTCTATTATATAGAACAACAGTGACACCAATATTACAACTTGTAAAATCAAATGAGGTATTTATAAGATTCTCTTTTGATTTACACCATACTGAAAAAAAATTTACTGGCTAATGATTGAGAATTCATCTTCTAGAAAGAATTCGAAGATTTCTGGTGTTTCCATGAAATTCCTAAGTCAACAGTCCAAATCTACAAGAAGAGACCATTGAAAACGTCCAGTTTATGTTGGCAATGAAACCCCGAAATAGAGTTGGGTCTGGAGTTCCTGAGGCAGACCTAAAATGAGTAGTTCTATAATTTTAACTATTTTCAAAGTGACTTTAGAAGGTAGATTTCTATATAAGTTTAATAACTTCCCTAAGCTATCCTATAGGAGAAGAAAATGGCAACCCACTCCAGTGTTCTTGCCTGGAGAATCCCAGGGACGGAAGCCTGGTGGGCTGCTGTCTATGGGGTCGCACAGAGTCGGATACGACTGAAGCGACTTAGCAGCAGTAGCAGCAGCAAGCTATCCTATAATAGAAGTAAATGTCAGCCCACTCCAGTACTCTTGCCTGGAGAATCGCATGGACAGAAGAGCCTGTTGGGCTACAGTCCATGGGGTTGCAAGAGTCAGACCCAACTTAAAAACTAAACCACCATCACAAGCTATCCTATCTGCATTCACGTATTTGAGTTGATATTTAGCCCATAGAACATTAAAATTAAAGACATCAGATTATAAGTTGACCAAAAAATAGTAAGAATCCCATTAGAAACAGTACAATAAATTGATTGTATATTGTTATCACTTAATTGATTCATAAAATGTCCCCTTACGGTTTAGAGAGTACAGAGGAGTAAGCATTAAAGCAAAATTTGATGGAAGGAGTTTTCTCTTCACAGAAGCCTTTCAAATAAACCTTGTTTATATCCCCATGATTATACACCAATCTTGTTCTTAGCCACCATGTAGAAATTACAATGCCTTTTGGAAGACTAAGTGGTTTTAGGTACCTCTCACAGTTTATTGCCAGTAACTTTCCCATTTGTATACTCCAGTAATTTCTAAGCCATAGATCAATTAGGCAGACCTTTGGGAATCACCAAAATCTGCACATCAGAAATCACTGCTTCATTTTTATCATAAGATACAAGAAAACATTCAGTTACTATACCAACTGTCTATGTAGTCCCTGGGGTTGCAAAGTGTCAGACACGACTTAGCAACTGAACAACATGAACAATGCAGGTCCCTTCCTTCTGCAGAACAGAAACTGTACAGTCCTTTCCCTTCTTGGAGTTAGGAAACCACAGCTGTTACATATACTGATACCAGGTAGAGCAGCTGGATTTCTTCGAAAAGTGTTTATTTCAATCTTCATGATTTCCCACCCATGTTTTCCTAAAGAATTTCAAATTTGTTTGTCACTCTGAATCAAATAAGACAAAAACGATAATCAAATCCATCAAGATATGTTTTTCTCTCTCACTTTGCATCTCTCCTTTAAAATAGAGAAATGCTACCAAATCTTTTCAAAATCTAGCCGAAAGAGAGAAGGAAAACCACCACCTCTACATTATGAAAAAGATGTATGTTAGGTTTAAGACAGTTTGTCAGTATGAACATCCTTTGATCTTTTAAGCCTCTGTAACATAAACTGCTTCTTTACTAATAAAAAATATGAAAATGAATTTCTAATTATTAATTGGGGAAACTTCTTTTTATGGGATGAAAATGTCTTTCGGGCAGTGACAAGAATAACAAGCTAATGCATATAAGCTAGAGTCATCATAATTTTTAATTTGCTCTTTAGAAATTGCAAATTTGACTATTTAGCTGCATGTTAAATTAACATGTGACCTAACATAGATTCAAAATTCTCTTCTCATTAGACATGTGTTTTTATAAGTTTCATAGTATAAAATTATGCAGTTTTGCAAGATACTTTTTAAAAATAGTTTCTGGGATCATATAAATGTCTGAAATCTCCAAAAGGGCATAAAATATGAATTTATCAAATTCTTATATACTAATACTCTAAACAGTCTGATGTAAGACAATCATTTTACTTTCTTTAATTTGGTGTTTACCAGTTAACTTTGATTTTTTTCAGTAAATCTATTTTGAGCACAGGTTGGAGCCACTGCCACAGGTCTGTTGTACAACTGAAATACACAAGAGAATAGAATTTGAGAGTATCATATAGTTTCCTGCCTCCATTCCTGACTGCCTGCCACCTAAACAGTTCATTCCAAAAGCCGTTAAGCATGGCTGGGCGAATAAGAATTCACAGAAAGGCAGGAAGGTGGAGGTAGAGTGAAACGGTGATAAACATTTGTGTCAGGGAGTCAGGGGACGGGCAGAGCAGCAAATGAGAATCACTTACTACAGCAGTGAGGGGTGATGCTAACACCAAATACATCAAGGGAAAAGAAACAGGGTTCTCACTGTTGGAGAAAAAGAAACAATTAGAATGAACCTTGTGGTGTTGCTTTGGCATTGGAGGTATAGAGGTGAACTCATGGTAATGCATGTAGGGGTGTAGATTTGATCCTTTTGCTATAAGAAGACTTTATTAGGACAACTGGAGACATCTGACTAAGGTGGGTGCATGCACTACAATGGTGTATCACTATTAATTCCCTAATTTTGAAGGTTGAATTGTGTTTGTGTAGAAAATCATCCATGTGGCAAAGACTGATTGAAGAATCTCACGGTGATGGGTTATCATCTCAGCAATGCACCCTCTAAAAGTTGAGGAAACATTAATTTGGACTACAACTGCAACTTCTTTCTAAGATTAAATGTATTCCAAATTAAACATGATGAACTTTACATGGGCCTTGGGTTTGAAGACATTTACCATAAAAAAGTCTTCCCAGGTGGTGCTAGCAGTAAAGAAGCCACCTGCCAATGCAGGAGACAAGAGACACGGGTTTCATTCCTGGGTTGGGAAGATCCTCTGGAGGAGGGCATGGCAACCCACTCCAATATTCTTGCCTGGGGAATCCCATGGACGGAGGAGCCTGGTGGGCTACAGTCTATGGGGTTGCAAAGAGTCAGACACAACTGAAGTGACTTAGCACACATACACATACCAAAATAGAACAAAATTACACAGAAAAGACATACTACTAATGGTAAGAGAAGACACGAGAGTGAGAATAAAACATAGAAGGGTCAACACTAAAACTACTCTCAAATGTTAACACTTTACCTTTGGCTGAGTCACTGTTTCAAGTAGAGTAAGTCCCCTTGCATATTATGTACTGACATCCATAACCTCTATAGTTATGATCCTTTGCAAAGCAATGAGATTTTCCTTTCCAAAATAAATTTTACTAAGTAACCTCTTGACCTTCTGATTTTTTGATTAATATTTTTTGATGGAGAGTGCATTCTCTTTTACAGTCACCACCAGGAAATCCAGAGTCAATCCCAGTTATTCTCTTTAGTTTTTACTTTAATATTAACAGCACTTCAGCCCCAGTTATGCACCAAATGGCTCTCAATTAATTTTACTGTGATTTGAATTTCTATGTGATATATTGTTCTTATATTTTTAACATGCTGATATTCCTATTTTTAAAACTGTGTAAGATTTCACCCACACTTCTCTTTGTCCAACTCCTGTCTTCTTTGTCCAGCTCCTCAATTTAATTTGGAAAGTATGCTAACCTAAAGAGCTCTTCCACCTTGGAAAAACAGTAATTATTATTGATAGGCAACAGAATCATTAGGCGGTGGAATTATAGAGCATATATAAGTGAATTTCTCTAGAGATATTATCAAAGTTTAGTATAGCATACTGGTTAAAACCTTGGAAAGAAGAGCCACATATCTGGATTCAATCCCAGCTCCACCATTTAATATCTCAGTTTGGATTATTTTCCCCACTTTTCTGATTAAAAATAATGAATAGAAAAGTTAATATCAGTACTAATGTTAAAAGACTGTTGTGAATATTGCACACTTTTAACAGCATTGGGAATATAGCAACTTTTTTAATACACATTGATCACCATTATAGAAGCCTTGCATCTCAAAGAAAACTAAGAAAACCTCCAGTGCCATGTTTTATACAACTTTGCACTCAACAACAGTCATTCATACCAGCTCAAGTCCTACTTGGCTTTCTCATCCATCCCTTTATCTCCCTCTTTACTAATATACCCTTTAGAATACAATAGGGTTCATTGCAATGTATGCAATTGTGAAACACAAAGTTAAGGCTTCTTGAGCAACTTTTCCTTGACTAAGGCATTCACAGGGCTCCCCTCATAGTTCAGTTGGTAAAGAATCTGCCTGCAATTCAGGAGACCCGGTTCAATCCCTGGGGAAGATCCACGGGAGAAGGGATAGGTTACCCACTCCGGTATTTCGGGGCTTCCCTTGTGGCTCAGCTGGTAAAGAATCCACCTGTGATGCGGGAGACCTGGGTTCAACCCCTGGGTTGGAAGATCCCCTGGAGAAGGAAACAGCTACCCACTCTAGTATTCTGGCCTGGAGAATTCCTTGTACTATCTAGTCCATGGGGTCGCAGAGTCAGACATGACTGAGCGACTTTCACTTCACTTTCAAGGCATTCATATCATATACACAATTTATTGAATGATACTAGTATAAGCAGCTCAAAGATGGTTGTTTGTGAAGAAACAAATATCAACTGAGCACCAACTCTATGGCTATGCCAAGTAATTCGAATATACTCATTGAATTTTTCCAAACATATTTTCTTAGGTAAGGATTCTTATGCACGCTACACAGAGAAGGTAAGGCTTAGATGGGTTATATCACTAACACAGGTAGAAAGCAGATTTGCAGACAAATTATCCGAGATTCTATTTCCAAGCTAAATACAGAGTTCATTTTACCTGAACCCAGGGGTGGATGCAAGAGATGAGAGTTTGATGTCTGGGTTGGGAGGATCCCTTGGAGTAGGAAATAGCAACCCACTCCAGTATTCTTGCCTGAAAAGTTCCATGGACAGAGGATTCTGGTGGGCTATAGTCCACAGGGTAGCAAAGAGTCAGACGCAACTCAGCATATGTGTAAAAACACAATCAGGGTCTACAGTCCTTCACTCCAATATCCAATAGCATAAAAATATTTAAAGTGTCTGGAACGTATTAAGTGTGGGCAAATTTTCACTGAAAAGCCAACTTTAACCTTGCTAGCTTGGGATCCACAGTAAAAATCAGACAAGCTCACACATCGCTCTTTACGCAGTATTGCTATAAAAGTGAATTCTCATCAAGTTCTGAAATAAACAGTAGAATATAAAAGAGCTCTGCCTCCAGTTTCCAAATAAGATACTTCTAAAATAATTTGGCTGCCATTTGGGCAAATATATATGTGTGTTTTGTCTTGACAGCCTGTCAACTGGCAGACAGTTCTGGAATATCACATTCATTTCAATGTAATATTGGTAAATTTCTCAATTATAATTTTATTTTTCTCTCTCTGCAACAGTGAAATCCCCCAGTCCTTGCTGGCATTCTTCAGGGTGTTCAGGTGCAGGTTTTGGCATTTCTGCAGTAGCAAAGGAAGAAAAATGAAAGAAGGAAGGCAGGGAGGGAAGAGGCAGGCTGGAAGAGAACAGTGGTGATAGGGAGAGAACAGAGATAGGAGCTGACCTTCATCCTGATATTCACCTTCATGAGAAATGAAGGGAATAATTCACACTTGACAATAAAATAGTGCAGCTGCCTCTTCCTCCTTTAACCAGAGAGGCTGGAGTCAAACAGAAACCAGACGCCCGATGCATAAAATCGATACAGAGGAACAGTCCAAAGGTAATACGGGAATGAGATTAATAAAAATAATTTTATAAACCACAACTACCAATTATTGAACACTTACTTACTTTATGGCATGCCTTTACCTTGTATTTTACCAAGCGATTCTCAAAAAATGAAAGCAAGATAGAAGTTGTTATCTTTGCATTGTGGCTAAGGGAAATAAGCAACAGTTTCACCTCCTTGAATTTCAAAGTTAAGCAGATATTCAAAATTTCATCCATTTGGTTTCAAAATCCCCTTCTTTCAACTGCAGCATATTCCATGTGGTTTTCAGCAGAGATGTAACAAGCTAAGCATTTTTAAAATAACTATGTAAGTTAGTGTAGATTATTTCTTTTATAAAGAAATACTATACTATATTGTAAATATAGTCTAGTATTGAGCAGTATAAATATAGTATAAATACTATACTATATTTATAAAGAAATACTATACTATATTGCCATACTCTTATAAAGAAAAATCTTTCAGATAAAGGAACAATGTATAGGTCCACATACACATTGTGTTATATAGCTAATAATATCTTTAAATTCCTTTCCTTAGCAGAAATTGACCATGACGTTTGCAGAAGTCTGTATTTTATTGTTTTCCCTCAGCGTATTTATCAGGGACATGACTCATATACACAGGAATGGAAGCCTCTGACACATCTACAATACATAGGTATATACTTGGCCATTAAAGATGTAGAAATTACAATAATGAGGAAAAAATAGCAGCTTTCTGTTGATCATTTATTTGTAATTAAGTATTCTGTATGTGGGGCTTCCAGGTGGCTCAGCAGTAAAGAATTAATCTGCCAATTCAGGAGACGTGAGTTCTCTCCCTGGATCAGGAAGATCCCCTGGAGAAGGAAATGGCAGCCCACTCCAGTATTCTTGCCTGGGAAATCTCATGGGCAGAGGAGCCTAGCAGGCTACAGTCCATGGGGTCATAAAGAAGTGAACACGACTTAGTGATTAAACAACAACAATTCTGTACGTATTGCAAGTGGTAATGGTCCTTTAAAATCACCTTACACTAACAGAGACACACTCATAAATTTAGAGATCAAACTTACGGTTGTCGGGAATGAACGGGGGATGGAAGAGTTTGGAAGTGTGGTGGACAGGTACACACTGCTATATTTAAGATGGATAACCAAGAAGGAACTGCTGTACGGCACATGGAGCTCTGCTCAGTGTTATGTGGCAGCCAGAGGGGAGGGGAACTTGGGGGAGAATGAATACACAAGCTTGTGTGGCTGAGTCCCCTTCTCTGTTCCACCTGAAACTATCACAATATTGTCAATCATCTATACCTCAATACACAATAAAAAGGTTTTTTTTAAGATGGATTAGGCAAGTTCTCTGCCCTAAATAACTTGATGAAATAAGAAGCAAATAAAAAGAAAGAAAGAAATGTAGTATTTCTCAGCTCCTGTTTACCTGTCAGAATTTAAAAGAAGTATGAACATGAAGGTGTTTTTGATCATTTGTGGGTTCCTTTCTGTTGTAGTAGTGATGGAAGAGAGAGAACTTCCTGCTAGAAATCCCTAGAAGTTTCCCACAAACTTTTCCTAGAAAAAGTATCATTTCAGCCTACCATAGAGGAGTGACTTGATTTTGATAAGAAGGGAAAAAATACATAAAAGTAGGATTCTTCACACAAGAAATAGACAAAATAGAGTCTTGGTAGAAGAAATACACTGGTAAGATGTGAACACCTGAAGTCAATTCTGATTTGCTACTGCAATGAGTGCATTTACCAAAGTTATAGTGTAGGTTAAAAAATAAGAGATCAAATTAAGCCAACCTATTTACCTAATTTGGGTTTTTGATTTGTATCTCTATTTGTGTGTGTGTATGTGTTTTATCACATTATGTTCACCTACTTCTAATTTATGTGATTTTGCTGTGATACTGGGAGGGACTGGGGGCAGGAGGAGAAGGGGACGACAGAGGATGAGATGGCTGGATGGCATGACCAACTCAATGGACGGGAGTTTGAGTGAACTCCGGCAGTTGGTGATGGACAGGGAGGCCTGGCGTGCTGTGGTTCATGGGGTCGCAAAGAGTCGGACACAACTGAGCAACTGAACTGAACTGAAATCTTTATAGGTTGTCTTAAATGCAGTTTGAAACAAACTAGACTATCCATTCCACTATATGCTTAGGAATGACTTTGGTGATCTAGGGCCCTGGATCTTAGATTCTGTCTACTACTTTTGTCAGACAAGGAAGAACTCTAAAATTCCCTTTTATCCTGGTACAAAGTCCTGGGTCAGGAATTCCTGTATCAAGGCCAGAGTTTGGGGATGAAGTGAAGCAAAAGTCTCTCAGTCGTGTCAAACTCTTTGCAACCCATGGATTGTGGCCTGCCAGGCTCCTCTGTCCATGGAGTTCTCCAGGCCAGAATACTGGAGTGGGTAACTGTTCCCTTCTCCAGGGAATCTTCCCAACCCAGGTATCAAACCCAGGTCTCCCGCATTGCAGGTGGATTTTCTATCATCTGAGCCACCAGGGAAACTGGAGAATACTGGACTGGGTAGTCTATCCCTTCTCCAACAGATCTTTCCAACCCAGGAATCGAACTATTGTCTCCTGCATTGCAGGCAGATTCTTTACCAGCTGAACTACCAGATAACACTGATTTGGGGATAAGTAAGCAAATACAAAAAAAAGGGAAGAAAAAGGTAGGAAACCGTGTTTTGAAATAAATGTTGTTCTGTAGAGTATAATGAATATTTCAATGGCTCACAAATAGTGGGAGTGAGTCACTGGTGATAGCAAGGATTCTTTTAAAAGTTCAGTTCAAGTAAGATAAGCACAACACACAAGCCTCTAGTAGCTGATTTCCTAATCCACTCTAGACTCTACCCACCAGCTCAGTGAAATATCTGGCTGACTACAGACCTAGACACTTTTCTATTTCTCTATGTGCTATATCTGCATGTGAATACACACAAACAAATAATTAAACATCAAGCAAATATCAATAGGATTAGTCTGGCATGTTGGAACAAATCTTGATAAATCCGCCTCAGTAACAATACTCGAACTCCAGGTCTATGAGAGGAATACAAATTCAGCCTATTGAAGTACTGTCGTGCAAGGAGAGAGATTTTAATAAAACTGCTTCGTCAGTTCCTATTACTCAGGGACTAAAGCTATTGAGCTGTGGAACTGAGGCCAAAAATGGGGATTTGGAAATGCAAATTAGAGATAAGACGGTAATAAATGTCTCTTATTCAGTCACACACTATCCCTGATGCCAAAAGCTATTTTAAAGATGATTCTTAATAGTTCTGTGAAAATGGAAGCATACATACCCAAAATGGACATCTCTGGCACAGTGGCATGATAGGGTCCGTTGAGAAACTCTGGGGCATTGTCGTTGATGTCTTGGACTTTAATAATAAATTCAGACGGAGGTTCAAGAGGCTTATTCGTCTCCCAGTCCACTGCCTGAGCGGTCAGGGTGTACTCAGCTTTTTCCTCTCGGTCAAGTCTTTTTATAGCATGAATATCTCCTGTTACATCATTGATTTGAAAGATAGTCCCAGCTCCATCGCCTGACAGGATGTATTTGATTTTTTTGCTCCCAGGATCCAGGTCTGTGTGTAGCTAAAATGAAAGGGGACATTGGTTAGTGATGTGGCAATTTGCAAAGTATGTTTTAAATACCTCCTGTTTCAATATAACGTTGTTTCTTTCTACAGTGATTATAACTTCATCAATTTCTGCCAACAGTAGCTGCACAGAGAGTCTGTGCAACCGTCTGTATATCAAGTACAGTATATGAGAGTCAAACAAATATGTTTGAATGCCTTTAAAAAATACTCTGGCCCGTTCAGTATAAATTGATACACATTTACAATGATAAAAAAAACTGAGCAGAAAACACTAAAGTATATGTGTTCCTTCAATTTATTCATATATTTACTTGCTTAGTATTAACTGATGTGCAATTAGAATGATAAAAAGATTGATAAGAATATATAAAAATGTATGCATTCTTTTCAATTTAATAAATTTAAAGTTATTATTATTATTAGTTATTTTTATGGGCTACTATCTGTGTGCCAAAAACTGTGTGAATCACTTCTCATGTACTAATTCTTCTCATTTTTTCCAAAAGTCATTGAATTGGAATATTTCATATGAAACACAAGAAAAGGGAAGTTTGAGAAGGTATATTGTAACATCTCTACAGTTTCTACTTGATAGAAACAAGTGCAGCCGGCCTAAAGTTCAACTCAGCTCTGGCTGCTCTATTCATAACGCTGACATAATTCTAACAATCTGATGGATATTAAGACCTTATGTTTGTGTAAGTTATTTTTTCCCCTTTGATTTGTATAATTCTTCTAGTCCAGGAAAATTATTCCCATTTTACAAAGATGACTGAGACCAGATTATGGGAGCACATTTTCCAGAAATGGGACTTCTTTGAGAAATAAAAACTTTGCAGCAGGAATTCAGATCCATCTTCAATCATGGCAATAAATATTTATTGAACACCTACTCTGCCTAAAACATTTTGGTATGTACTGGGGAAAACAGAATCCCAAAATTTCATAGTTTATTCTCAGGAGGGAGACAAAAGTGTTCTGATATATGGGGCTTTTTCTTTATACTATATAGACTCCTATTAAAAAATAAAATAAAACAAGAATATATATTTTTAATTTGCATTTTTAAAAGGAAAATTCATTGGATTATAGTTGTAAAATATTCCTTAAATGCACATATTTTCAGATAAACACAATTATTTAAATGCCAATATAATTAGTTATTGGGCTTCCCTGGTGGCTCAGATGGTAAAGAATCCGCTGCAATGCAGGAGATCTGGGTTCGATCCCTGGGTTGGGAAGACCCCTGGAGTAGGGCACAGCAACCCACTCCAGTATTCTTGCCTGGAGAATCCCCATGATCAGAGGAGCCTGGCGGTCTACAGTCCATGGAGGTACAAAGAGTCGGACATGACTGAGCAACTGACTTATGTGGGGAAAGAGGAGAGGCTGAGACGAGCACACACATAACCCCAACACAAAAGATCTGGCAAGCGCCATAAGAATTGTTTATGGTGTGCATAGTTCGTTCTCGCATCATGAGATTTTTAAATACCTGTTCCTTAAAATATATATATGTATATATTGAAGAAAAAAAGTCTTGTGCAAAGAAACTCCTAGAAACTCAAAAGGCATTGTGTTCTCTTGGGATCACTTTTGATTCAGAACAGATTTTATCACTTTCTTTGCCAATTTAAATTTTATTTAGCTCCTCAATAAATGAAAAGAAAAGATTATACAAAAGACATAAAACAGCAACAACGCGTCCAAATGCATCTAGATCGCCTATTTTACTTCTGAATATTTTTAAAAGTTAAAACATAAGATTACATCAAATATTTATTGAACCTCAAATTGTATCCATTTCATTTATTGTACTAAACTTATTAACAAGAGGAAATATTGAAATGCCACTTCATCTTAATGAATGTGGGAATATAATTCATTAATGTGATATTAATCCAAATTTATGATCATTTTAATTTATGTGCATTTTAATATTCTATTAGCATTTTTATTAAAAAAGAAAAATTTGAATAAAGTATGATTCATGGATGTTCCCATTCATATACATGCATTCCTGAGACTCAGAATGTATTGACATGTGTCACTCTTGCCCATCACAGTTTTGCTATCAAAAATTAAATCATTCAAAATACTGTTATTATTTATGTTAGAGCTTATTCGTGCCATATTTTCCATACATTTATGAATGGCCTCTGATTAGTAAATCCTATCATATTCTTAGATTTTGATGGTCCTTTCCTTTGTATTTAGAAATAACTGAGGGAGAAGGGAACAGCATAGGTTTTGAAAAAACAATAAGCTAAGTAAAACTCAGATCTCGCTAACTATGTGAACTGAAGAAATTAACACATTTATTTGAGCTTCAGTTACTTTGCCTCTAATATGGAGATAAGATACCTATTTTGCAGAATTGGTTTTATAATCTGAGATGATCTATTTGAAAAACAGAAAATTTAAATATTAACTGTATAATAACTGAAGCTGTTTCTACTTCATAACATCCTCAACTATATACAGCTATCTGAAAACACTATAATAAAGCCTATCTGCAAGCTGAGTGAAAAGTTCCCAAAATTCCATCCTGAAAAAATGGAGAAAAAAGCTCTTAGCAAACACTGTGTACTTCCTCTTTCTTCTGGAAAATTATTTTTAGCAAATCTCAGCAAAATCCAGAGCCCTCATGATCTTAAAAGGCAGAGTATTGTGTTTCCATATTCATTTCTTTCATCCAGTTATTAATATTGACATACACATACACACACTTGAACATGGCTCATTGAAGTAATCAACTTAACATTACAAATAAAGACCTGTGGGTGTGTAAGAATAGCAATTTACAGGGAGCAAATGTTCATAAGACTCCACATCTGGTCCTGAGAAATCAGAATACATGCTAATAAGCTGCTGCTCTCTTGGTTGGTCTTCATGTGTCTGTTTAAACCTGTTCACTTCAATGTATCAAGACTGCTCTGTCAACCCACCCCAGGACCTTCTCTGTGAGATCATGATGCCAAAGACATCCCAAATTCTCACACATCATGCATCATCTGGAAGTGTGAGGACCATCTCTCCTAAGGGCTGCTTCTGCTAATTATACCGGGATAAGGGCCACATGCAAATTGGCTGCAGTGGTAAGATGTTGGCCTGGCTGTGGTACAAAGACCTCATCCATTCATTGGTTAATTATGCACCAAACATGATTATAAGCAACGCAGACATGGTCTCTGCCCTCAAAGACCCACAGCTTTGTGGGAGATAACACAAACAGAAAATATTTGTTATTGTTACTGTTACTATTACTGTCACACGCACTGATTACTTATTATCTGGTAAACATCTTGCATCTACATATGTAATCTATTCTCACAGCCAACCAGAGACCATTCCTGCATTTCAACAATGAAATGACTGAAATTCAGAGGTTTTTAGGGAACTTTTCCATAGAATTTACTATCAGCAAGTGGAAATCTTAACAACATAAGATTTAAAGTAAATTTCCTGGATTCAAATACATGCCCCAAGGCTCTGATACAGAAAGAAAGCTGGGGTGGTGGGGGGAGGTGGCGACGGAGTGCATATGTTAAATTTATTTAACTCACAAAATAGAGTGTGGGGAACAGCAAAGGCCACTACAAAAAAGTAATGATTTGGGTTTCCCTGGTGTCTCGATGATAAAGAATCCACCTGCCAGTGCAGGAGTCATGGGTTCACACGCTGCTGAGCAACTAGCCTGGCATCCTAATAGTTTTGTTTCAGTAAATCACAGTGGTAGGCAGGCACCCGTTAGCAAAAGTCTTAAAAGCAAAGGGAAAGAGGAAGTCAGAGGAAAACTTAGACCTCAATTCACAAAGCTACCTCAAATTGGGATTCCAAGTTCAGCCCCACACCCATGATCTGTGTCACCTACAACCAGATGAACCCCTGTGGTCACTCCCTGCAGCCTTGGCAAGGAGCACCGAGTGTCGGGTATACAGTGAGCAATCCTGGTCATTCATTGGTCATTCATGTTGCGTCTTCCATTTCAGGGATTGTAACAGGACCACAACATAATTGAGCTGAATTGTGAGCATCAATGTAATTATACCCTCACTATCTTTCATATATTTGCATAATATCCCCTAATTACAAGTTTAAAACTTTAAAAGCCATGGGAGGAAACATTTGCATTTCCACTTTCCTTTGCATTCCCACTGCCTAGTAAGGTGTCTGTCATGCTCTTGGGGCTCAGAAAGTGTTTGCGGAGTAAGGTAAAGGAAGGGAAGGGAAGGAAAGAACACTGTCTCATTTTATTTTCAAAATAGTAATTTAAAGAAGAGTGAAGAAATTTAGAAATGTGAGGTCTAGTGAGCTGAAACCTTATCTACTCTAAACATAAAACCCTGAGTTCCCTCAATTCTGCATTCAATTTTAGCAGAACTCCTGAGACATAGCAGAGGGAACATCAAGGGAAGGACGAGTGGATGGATGACAGTGGATGAATAACAGAAAACAGAGGAAAGTGCCTGATATTCAATAGCACTGTCCTCAGAATAAGAGCCCCTCCCACCCTATTCTTCAGTGTCACCCATCTCTCTTTTTTTAAATTAGATACATACTTTTTTATTTAAAATAAAATACTGCATTCATTTTTAAAATTTAAGTGTGCAGTGAGATTAGTCAAAACTAATACAAGCATTGGCTAATCCCTGTTTAATTATACTACGGACAGTTTGTACTTCACTCTTCTAAATTTCTATATTGAGCCTATATTGTCCTTACAATATGAGAAGAAAGCAGCTAAACTAATCTAACATCTAGTGATTTCAGCCAACTTATTATGAAAGGCTAAACTACTTTGAATTTATGGCACTTTCTGATTATTGAGGCTAGAAGAAAATAACCTTTTTGCTTTTCTAAATGTTCAATTTATTTCTGAATTTAAAATTAGTAAATTTACCCTTAAAGATCAGATGACCAGAGACAGTTCTGTGGCTGTCAAATTATAAAAGTACAAACTACTTTTCCACCTTCTTCTTCAGAATTCTTGAGGACACTGAAGTATTTCTAGTATCAATACAGTAGAGCCAAGAGAAGATAAAGTCTCCTCTGAGTGCCTATCTTAATACCAAAGAATGACTTAATTACCGTGCTTGCCAACCTCTTCCTGGAGAGTGAGTGATGTAGAACAGGACTCAGTGAACTACGGGGGAAATCAGCTCCTCATATGAACATCTGTAGCTCTGACCTCGGAACTTACTTTGAAGTTCCACTCAATCCAAAAGGAAATCCCAGGAGAGTTCCTCAAATTTCCTGTCTTCCTCTAGAGTTACTGGGAGAGAATCAGCATCTTTAGAACCCAAAGGGGTTAACAATGATCACTACAACATGAATCTCTCTCACTTACTGATTCCTGGTTTTCATCAATCTATTCTCCCTTGGAGAGAACAGCAAGCTTAGCACACTTAAATAAAGTCACATCTTACACTGTGTTCTCAGTATCTAGTAGGTGCCTGTCAGGGAGACACAGGTACTTCGGGCTAACGATCTATATCAGTTATGAATGGATGGATAATCTAATTCTTAAATGGTAACCAATTAATATCAAAGGTGGGACCAGAAACGTAACAGAGTATAAATTTAGAGTGAAGCAGGACTTCACTCTAAATCAGGTACACATTTAGGCTGCTAGGGGAGTGAAAGGGCAGGTAAGGAGAAAGAGTAAATTGATACAGGAAAACAATACATTCCTGTTTTGAACTGCTCCCCCACCAGAAGGACCAGAAGTTTGACTTGAAGTCTACTTATTTTAACCTGTAGTTCAGTCTTCTTGCACACAATAGAACATCTCACAAAAGATGCTGACCCAACATGAAACGGTCCATTCAAGAATGAGTTTGCTTTCATCATTGTATTCAAGTAGAACTAGACAACCGCGGGTTCCTGATGCTTTGAAAGTGAAAGTGAAGTTGGTCAGTCGTGTCCGACTCTTTGCGACCCTATGGACTGTAGCCTGTCATGCTCCTCCATCCATGGGATTTTCCAGACAAAAGTAGTGGAGTGGGTTGCCATTTCCTTCTCCAGAGGATCTTCCTGACCCAGGATAGAGCTAAATTAATCATAATACGACGGTGGGAGATGGAGTAGGAGGAGTGAGATTGGACCACATCGCTTGTAAGATGCCTTTATATGCTGAAATGTTACAACACTTTAGTAAATCTAAATAATTATTTCATCCAGTCATGCCGCTTTATATTCCATTTACTTTATTGAAGTATGGTTGATTTTCAATGTGGGGTTAATTTCTGCTGTATATCAAAGGGACTCATATAGATAGACTGATATGCTTTTTTCATATTCTATTTCATTATGGTTTATCACAGGATATTGGATACAATTCCCTGTGCTATACAGCAGGACCTTACTGTTTACACATTCTATATATAACACTTTTCCTCGCTAAGCCCAAACTCCCAATCCTTCCCTCCCTTGCTCCCCCACCCACCCCCACACTGGCAACCACAAATCTGTTCTCTATTTCTGAGTCACATCATTCTTAACAATTTGCAGAAACAAATTATACAACTACAGCTCAGTAATAGACATAAGAACACCTCAGCATGTTAGTAAGATTGAGTTGGGAATATGCACTTACGCATGTGATCATACACTCTGAAGAAATAATTCAGTGAAATAATAACAGTCCTTCATTCTCATACAAACCAAATTACCCTGAAATTTGTCTTACATGGTGAAAGAATGAAGAAGACACAATCACCGATTAAAAGACTAGAACAGAGCATCTTACAATGCAGGTGACCTTCTACGTTGACAAAAAAGTTCTGATGTTTTACAGGAGACAAATGTGTAGCATCCTGATATCTCAGATCTGCGGTCTTTGCACTCTGCGTTAGCTGCTGGTATGAGTGCTGAATACCTTAACCTGGCCAAGGGGAGCAATGCCCAGAGAAATAGAAAATTGGAAGCAAGTCTGAGTAAACTGCTGCTTCTGGCTGCAGGAATCCAAAATTATCACCAGAATTAGGAATGCAATACTTGTGCTACTGTTTAAGATAGTAAGTGCCACAAAGACAGGGCATCCAGGTATGTTATTCAACAATCTTCTCAACAACAAGCATAATAGCTGGTACATAGCAGATGCTCAGTAAAGTCTAATGGCTGTTGTGTCTGTATAGGATCTATCATAACGGCCTGCACCTTGTCAGTGACTTTACAAGGATGAGAGATACAGGTTCTGTAAATATATGGATTTTCTCAAGTTCACATAATTAACAAATAACAGAACCAGATGTAACTCAGTAAATCAGATTTCAGAGCCTATACATTTTGGCATCTTTCCAGAGAAACCCCCAGGACTGCATATCTAGTTAGCCTGGGGGTTTCCTAGTTCACTGTATGAGAAGGAGATGGGCTGGAGCAGACTCCCTACTCTGTCCCTAAATGTCAATAGGCATTTTTTAAAGACATTTAGAAGCCATGTGCATGAAGCCATAAGTACAGTTTGTCCTATAAAAGCTTGAAATAGAGTAGAGACAGAAATAGAAAGGCAGTATGCTCAACTAATAGGAATGCAAACAGAGAATATTGACAAGAAGAGGCTGGCAGGCTGTTTACCAAGAGACTTTGCAAGCCAACACTTATGACCTTGGCAAATTTGCTACTTTCTTCAGTCTGGACCACAGCTTTATGGGTTTGGAAACATGACATGTAAGTTTACAGAAAATCCAATCTCTCTTAGCCAGACTCCAATAAGGAAAGTTCCCAAGTCCAATTTTTTTTTAAGGGAATGTTTTGATGATAAACAGCATTTCAACTATCTGAGCGATCATGATAAGCAAAATTTCTCCTTATATAAAGACCCACACACAAGTGAAGCCAAATTATCCTTGTTGATAGGATTCAGAGAAAGGAGATGGATCCATTCCATAATGATGTCATAGGAAAAATAACATAAGTGTGCCTATCCTACCAAAATGATCTTAAACATGCTCTGAGGATGCTTAAGTTCTGTATTCTCAGATTTCTTTTTCTTTTATTTAAGTACTGAGATCAAGACTCCAGTATTTAAGCAACTATAGGGGCATAAAGAAGGAAATTGCAACCCACCCCAGTACTTTGCCTGGAAAATCCCATGGATGGAGGAGCCAGGTAGGATGCAGTCCAAGGGGTCGCGAAAAGTCGGACACGACTGAGCGATTTCACTTTCACTTTTCACTTTCATGCATTGGAGTAGGAAATGGCAACCCACTCCAGTGTTCTTGCCTGGAGAATCCCAGGGGTGGGGGAGCCTGGTGGCTGCCGTCTATGGGGTCATACAGAGTTGGACACGACTGAAGTGACTTAGTAGGGGCATAAAAGACATTGAACTCCTTTCATTTGGACATATCACTGGAAGGACTGATGCTAAAGCTGAAGTTCCAATACTTTGGCCACCTGATGCGAGAAGCTGACTCACTGAAAAAGACCCTGATGCTGGGAAAGAGTGAGGGTGTGAGAATAGGGCAACAGAGGATGAGATGGTTGCATGGCATCACCGACTCAATACACACGTTTGAACAAATTCCAGGAGATGGTGAAGGACAGCGAAGCCTGGCATCATGCTGCAGTCCGTGGAGTCACAAGGAGTTGGACACAACTTAGCAACTGAACAATAATACTTTCTTATCGTATGTATGTTGATAACATACTGGCTAATATATTAAATCCTACAGGGTTGGAAGTCAATACGTTTCTTTAAGGCAATCAAAGATTTATAAAGTAGTAATTGATATTATGGGAACCAGAATGAACGCCTGATAAGAAATAGAACAAACAGGAAAACACTGAGGGATTTGCTTAATCTCCCCAGAATTCGGTGTCCTTGTTTGTAAAGTATTTTTTAATAACAGTTTTAACAACCTATCATTACAAAACCTAAAGGGTTTTTGTAATGCTTAAAATATGCCAATAGATAATCGGTAAAGCACATTATCTTCTAGGAACTAAAACATTCAAACAAAACTGCATATAGGGTGGATTCTTGTGGAGACTGAATCTTGGAATTACAATGATAGATTCTGCCAAAACTGGAACTTCTTTCCAAGAAAAATACACCTAACAATATATTGTGGGTCAGAATTCGACATGCAGCATTACTTTGTAGTAAATACAAGAATGTTACTTCTTGACTAAAATGCTGTTTGTACAAAGTAGCTTAAACTCTTACATTGGACATTCTTATATTGGGAATATAATCACATATTTGGTACTTACTGTTTAGGAAGTACAGACAGTAGATTTATTTGGAAGCTTTTACTCTTTTTTCAGCTTTAGTGATGTGTATTTCACAAATAAAACTGTAAGGTGTTTAAAGTGTACTTCATTTTTATTTCTTGTTATTCAAAAACTGTAAGCCTAGAAGTAAAAGGGGGTGGTCAATGTGCATTGTGTCATTGAATAAATGCTTGTGTGTGCCAGAGTGTGGGTGAATAATAATTGTGGATCTATTACTAAAAGAAATTTAGGTGAAAGGATCAAGCACATTAAATTCTATGAATCAACACATGAATGAACAAATGGACATATTGTTGAGTAGGTGGGTGGAAGGACCACAGGGTTTCTCACTAAAAAGACTCATTTGGGAAAACATAATAAATTTTTTCTCTCAAAGTCCTATTCCTTGTCTTATACTCAAGCAGACATAGTACTTGGGAGTTCAACTATAAATTATAAGAGATTCTTATACAAAGATCCTTGGAGCATGTTTAGTTTTCAACTCAATCATCACTCTCCACAAATCTCTTGAAAATTTTTCTATCTCTCTTTCCATATATATATATAGATAGATAGATGAATAGGACAGATGTCGATATGAGAGAGGGAAATTTTGTTCAGAATAAATAGACAATGTGATAATATACAATGTAAGCAAGGTGAATAGGACTAAAAGGAGACAACTAAGATTATTAGCCAAACAAAAGAAGTAGATTTTAAATAGATATGGACATTTAAAACATATATTAAGGATATTGTTAATATTCAAAGATCAATTTAGACTGAAACCTTCAGTTCAATTCAGTTCAGTTGTTCAGTCATGTCTGACTCTTTGTGACCCCATGGACTGCAGCATGCTAGGCTTCGCTGCCCATCACCAACTCCCAAAGTTTACTCAAACTCATGTCCATTGAGTCGGTGATGCCATCCAAGCATCTCATTCTCTGTCGTCCCCTTTTCCTCCTGCCTTCAAACTTTCCCAGCATCAGGGTCTTTTTTTTTGGGGGGGGGGGACTGACAATTCGTTTCATATATGATATTATACAGGTTTCAATGCCATTCTCCCAAATCATCACACCCTCTCCCTCTCTCACAGAGTCCAAAAGACTGAGTCAGTTCTTTGCATCAGGTGGCCAAAGTACTGGAGTTTCAGCTTCAGCATCAGTGCTTCCAATGAATATTCAGGACTGATTTCCTTTAGGATGGACTGGTTGGACCTCCTTGCAGTCCATGGGATTCTCAAGAGTCTTCTCCAACAACACAGTTCAAAAGCATCAATTCTTCAGCACTCAGCTTTCTTCACATGCCAACTCTCACATCCATACATGGATACTGGAAAAACCTTAGCTTTGACTAGACAGACCTTTGCTGGCAAAGTAATGTCTCTACTTTTTAATATGCTGCCTAGGTTGGTCATAACTTTCCTTCCAAGGAGCAAGCGTCTTTTAATTTCATGGCTGCAGTCATCATCTGCAGTAATTTTGGAGCCCAGAAAAATAAAGTCTGACACTCTTTCCCCATCTATTTGCCATGAAGTGATGAGACCAGTATAACCTTCCGTTATACTGTGGAAAAAGGAGAAAACATTTAAGAAGGTTGTGTCAGTGTCCTTTATGTTTGAAAAGACCTTGATTAACCAGAGTCCCAATAGGAGTTGAAAATATGAGACAAATTTCTGATGTGGTAATCACAATTACTTGCTAAACAGGATGCATTTTGTTATCCAAAAACTGACAAGATCACAGTGGGAAAGAACACAGTGGATAACCAAATGACAGTCATCTATTCTCTCTGAAATTCTCTCTTTATAAAGGGACTGTGAGGTAATCAAAATGCCATGAACTTGGAAGAATGTTGAAGTTAAAGTTAAAAGTGAAATAACATAAACCCGGGATTTAGTTTGGGCTATAGAATAGGATGTGACCCTGGCAAATCATTTTTTTATGTGATCAAAAAGCCTGATAAGTGTTGTCCAGTGGTTAAGACTTCATGCTTCCCATGCAGGGGCCCCTGGTTCAATCCCTGGTCGGGGAACTAAGATCCCACAGGCCATGTGGCATGGCCAAAGAAATCCACAAACCCAAAATTTAAAGCCTGACAATAACTTAGCTGTGTTACCCACTCCTACCCCTTGAACACTGTAAACTGTCTCATTCACAACCTCAATAAGAAAGAAGAGGGTCATGACCAAAGCACAGATTAAACAGAAATATGCAAGTTTGACAACTCAATGGGTAGATGAATTATTGATTATTCATCAATGGATTATTGATGTGTGGGTGGAAAAATGGACAAATGTGGTGATAAAAAATTAAGAGGAAGAAGAAGGGCCGTTAAATGGTTTTGTTGGAGAATGGATAGGTGCACAAAGAAATAGATAAGAGGATGGCTAACTAAATAGATTCACAAACACCCTTCCTTTTCGAAAAATGACAATCAGAAAACCTGATTTGAATTAAAACTAGTAGATATGATTTCAGACAAATCACTTTAAATGTCCCTATTTTAGTTTCTTTTTATTAAAATGATACCAACAAAGCCATTAGCACCATTATAAAAACATTTACCTGACTGTTCTAAGGATAGTATGTATGTAAAAGTTGTTCTTAATTATTTTAACTCTACTCCCCCAAGTTTCATTCCTATAGTATCCCTATAGTGATGGGATGGGGGCTTCCCTGGTGGCTCAGTTGGTAAAGAATCTGCCTGCAATGCAGAAGACTGTCTGCAATGCAAAAGATCCATGTTCCATCCCTGGGTTGGGGAGATCCCCAGGAGAAGGAAATGGCAACCTACTCCAGTGTTCTTGCTTGAGAAATCTCGACAGAGGAGCCTGGAGGGCTATATAGTCCATGGGGTTGCAAAAGTCGGATAGGACTTAGCGACTAATGACCATAATGATGTGGAAATGGAACCTAATATACCATCACTTATGGAATTAGATGCTAATATAGCCTTCAGTGCTATAAATAAGTGTGTGTTTAAGACTGAGTGTGTGTGTGTGTGTGTGGGTACGTATGTGTCTGTCCACTCCATCTCCATTCTGTCAATGAAGCTTAGAAGTTAGCTGAAAAAATCCCTAATAGCAACAACAACCTGAAAACTAAAAATGCCCTTACTTTTCACACTATAAATAGATCTGTTGCAAATCCATAAATCCCCTGCAATAATAATGATATTATTAGTATTTTTTATGAAAATCAAGTTTTTTCATTCTTAAACAAAAACAAATAATTCTTTCAGGTCCTCTGTTGGAAGGTCAATAGTTTCTTCTTCAAAATTAATATGTTGAAGTTCTAACCCCCAGTACTTCAGAATGTGACAATATCATATATATATATAGATAGATAGATAGATAGATAGATATAGATATAGATATAGGTTTCCATTTCCTTCTCAGGGGATCTTCCCAGCACGAGGATCAAACCTGGGTCTCCTGCATTGCAGGCAGCATGTAGATTCATACACACTCATATATATGCATATATAATACATATATATCATATATATAAAATAACTGAGTCACTGTGCTATACACCTGAAAATAACATATGTTAAATCACCATACTTCAATAAAAATTTAAATAGAAAAGCATGTGATCATATCTGGTGATAGAGCCATTAAAGAGTATGTTTAAGTTAAAATGAGATCATTAAGATGGGTCTTAATTCAATCTGACTGTGTCCTTATAAGAAGAGGAAGCTTAGACACACAGAGAGATACCAGGGACACAGGCGCACAGAGGAAAGACCATATGGAGGAGGTATGGGAAAGGGTAGCCGGAAGGCAGTTGTCTGCAAGCCAAAGAGACAGAGATCTAGGGAGACACCCAACCTGCTGACACCTGGACTTTTGGCCTCCAGAGCTGTGAGAAAATAAACTTCTGTTGCTTTAAGCTACTCTGTCTTCTGCATGTTATTATGCCAGCTCCAGCAAACTAACATATCCTCCCAAATCACACCAGCTACTTATCAATGAATACCTTACTCATACAAAATGGTGGCTGCAATTTACAATGATTATACTGATATGTTACAATTCTAAGTGCTGTAGACTGATAGATAGCCCCCCAAAGATATCCATGTCCTCACTACTAGAACCTATAAATATGTTACCTTACCTGTCAAAAGGGCCTTTATGTATGTGATTAATTTAAGGACCCTGAAATGGGTAGATTATTCTGGGTTATCCAGGTGTGCCCAATCTAAATATATGTATCCTTTAAGAAATTTCTTCTGTCTGTGGTCAGAGGGAGATATGATTGCAGAATAATGGTCAGAGAGATTTAAGTCTGCTCACTGTGAAGATGTAAGAAAGGGCCGAAAACCAAGAAATGAGTAGCCTCTAGACTGAAAGGTTTAAAAAGAAATAACAGATTCTCCCTGGAGGCTCCAGAAAAGAACACATGCAGATGCCTTATCTTAGCCTGGAGAGACCTATGTTGATTTCTGACCTACATAATTATAAGATAATACATCCATGTCATGTTAAGCCACTATGTCTGTGGTAATTTGTCACAGCAACCACAGAAAACTCATGTAATACTTCCAATCAGTACAATTATAGAATTGTTGAAATGCTGCTAAGTTTATATATCAGTTATCTAGTGTCTGTGGGTAAACCTTGTACCCTTTCTAACTGTACCTTCCTTCACTTATAAAATAAAAAGTATAAAATGACTTCTCAGACGTTGTATAGCTCAAAGAGCCTGTGCTTATTTAGACACGTCCCTCCATTCTGCATAGCTGCTTTACTTCCTCAGTATTCTGTCATGGATGATCCCTCAGAAAATACATGGTTACCCCAGATACCCAGGCACGGGTAGCTGCCACATTCTTTACTTATTCAGTCATTTTTCTAAGACCATGAGCTTCCTTATACTAGATATGCTTATTTTCTTCTTTTTTTTTTTAATTGGAGTATAATTGCTTTACAATGTTGCAATAGTTTCTACTGTACAACAAAGTGAATCAGCTATATGTATGATTATATTCCCTCCCTCTTGAACCTCCTTCCAACCTCCCCACCAATCCTACCCTCTAAGTCATCAGAGAGCACCATGCTGAGCTCCCTGTGCTACACAACAGCTTCTCCCTAGTAATCTACATTACACACGGCAGTGTGTATAATTCCGTGCTACTCTCTCATTTCCTCCCCGCGCCTGCCCGTTTTTCCCCTGCTGTATCCACAAGCCTGTTTTCTACATCTGCATCTCTATTCCTGCCCGGCAAAATAGGTTCATCTGTACCATTTTTCTAGAATCCATATATATGCATTAATATACATTTGTTTTTCTTTCTTTGACTTCCTCTGTCTGACGGACTCTAGGTCTATCTTATTTTCTATAAGTACCACAACAACCCTATGAGTGGCATATTCAACTCCTCAGTTTACTGACTAAGAATCTAAGGATAGAATTTTAAACAATTGCTCAGTATCACATGTAGAAAGGGATGAAGAATGGATAGAAATCCAAGTCTATCTGCTTCTCAAGTTCATGTTCATTTTATTATTTTAGCACTGTGTGCCAGAACCAAACATGGATGAAGAAAAATAGAAGTACCTGTAACCAAAGGTACTGTTCACAAAAGTATAACCTGTTTAGTGAATTTTTTTTAATATACATTTCATCTATCACTCTTTGCTTAATAGGAACCTTGTGAGAATTGAAGCCAAAGTGAGAGTTGTAATCCCTGTGGCACACAGGAGGAAACCGAGTCCTAGATCTAATGACCTCTGGCAACCTGTGACACCCAATTAACCTCAGGGTCCTAGGTTGCCAAACTCCCCAGTGGGGAGGAGCCTAATGAGAGAAACCTCCCTGGGGCAAGGGAGGAGGAAAGGCCGGAAAGGAGAAAGCTTGCCCTTGCCAGAAGAAAAAAGCTTTGGAGAAATATAGCAAGCCTAGCAGGTGGAGGTGGGGAGTTAAGAGACAACTATGTCAAGCTAGAAAATTATTAGATACACTTTGCAAATCACAATCTACTAATAAGAAAGTATTAGTCGTTCAGTCGTGTCCAAGTGTTTACAACCCCATGGACTGTCGCCTACCAGGCTTCTCTGTCCACAGAATTCTCCAGGCAAGAATACTGGAGTGGGTTGCCATTTCCTTCTCCCTGGGATCGTCCCAGCCCAGAGATTGAACCTGTGGCTCCAGCTGCATCTTCTGCATTGCCAGTAGATTCTTTACCGCTGAGCCACCAGAAACCTTTCCCCATGGTAACATCTTAAGTGTTCTCATATAGAATTAAATATCAGGCCAAATTTGCCTGCTCATGATCCACAGGAACTTGGAACATTTAATAATGAGTTTCTTTTCCACCCCTGACTTCTCCCACTCTACTGAAAGTTGCTGAAAATAATAATCTTCCTAGGCATCATCAGTGTGTGCTCATGTGAAGGTTAAAAGACATCATACTCAAAAATTGCACTCATAAATATACAGGATCTTGGTGATTGATGGAGCAATACAATCAAGATAAATGAATATTAGTCTCCGTGAGAGGGGAAAAAAAAAGTTATAAACACTTAAAAAAATCTTCTTATCCAGGCATGTAGTCGTCTTTAGTTGCTGCAAGTCAAACTAAAATTCAGCCTTCTATTTTTAACATCTCTGCCTGTTTTGGCAAAGAAACAATTTAAAATAAAGAGCTGTTAGTCGTCTTGAGGAGGATTATTCGTAAGACACTCTTAATATACAATTTCCATAAAGTTGCTAATTGTTCCCTACTTTAAAATTCGTTCTTCTGAAAATGAGATGCATTCGGTAATGTAAATATCAGCCAGGCACAGGATACTGCTCGGCGTTAGCATCCACATTATTATTCAGTCATAATTAATACACTTCTAAAATAAAGTGTTGACAGCACTCTTATTCAAATATATAGCATATGTTTATAGTCTCACACATTGAGGTACACACATAATTACAATATACGTGTGAGAGAAATCACAGAGGCAGTCCAAAGAGCCGCGTGCTTTACACTAATTGAAAACTGCCACTGTCCAATTAAAGCCTGAGAGACCATGAGGTGGCAACACTGTCAAACGCCTATCAGATACAGCCAGACATTAAATAATAAGACAAAATGTAAGAAAAAGAATAAAGGAGCTTTTTGTTGTTTAAACAGAACATCCAGAAGCGAACAGAATTCAGAATACTCAGTGTTCTTCATTATCCTAGTCCAGACTCGATCTCAACAGAAAAATGCATGATTGTCAGCAATAGTGAGTAACTGAAAATTAAAATGTTCAGCTTCTACCAGACCAAGCCACCATTTGGAGGAGGATACTTATGCCTATTGCTTTAAACTCAACATTAAAAGAAATAAGATCTTGGCATTGAGTAGTCCCATCATAGCAAATACAAGGAAAAAATGCAAACAGTGACAGATTTTATTTTCTTGCACTCCAAAACCACTGTGGATGGTGACTGCAACCATGAAATTAAAAGATGCTTACTCTTTGGAAGAAAAGCTATGACAAACCTAGACGGCACATTAGAAGGCAGAGACATCATTTGGCTGACAAAGTTCTGTATAGTCAAAGCTATGGTTTTTCCATTCATGATGTATGGATGTAAGAGTTGGACCATAAAGACGGCTGAGTGCTGAAGAACTGATGCTTTTGAACTATGGTGTTGGAGAAGACTCTTGAGAGTCCCTTGGACAGCTGGGAGATCAAACCAGTTAATCCAAAAGGAAATCAACCCTGAGTATTCATTGGAAGGACTGATGCTGAAGCTGAAGCTCTGATACTTTGGCCACCTGATATGAAGAGCCAACTCATTGTAAAAGCCCCTGATGCTGGGAAAGATTGAGGGCAGGTGGAGAAGGGTGTGACAGAGAATGAGATATTTGGATGGCATCACTGACTCAATGGACATGAGTTTGAGCAAACCTCAGGAGATTGTGAAGGACAGAGAAGCCTGGTGTACTGCAGTCCATGAGGTTGCAAAGTCAGGCACAACTTAGCAATTGAACAATAGCTTATGTCTACTTGTTTGTTGGTTTTAGTCAAATAAAGGAAAAAAACATCCTATTACATTACTTTGGTGCTATTTTTACTTTTTTCCATTTGAGCTCATTAGGAAATAATTAATGCATGATGTGTAATTATAGAGGAATCACCACACATATATTTCAAAGCCTCATACAATATGAATTTTAAGAGGATTTTAAAGCAGGGTCATTTTCTGCAAAAGTGCAATATACTATTCCTTAGAGGATGTGTGCATCATCAAATGTTAACATCAAGATTCACAATAAATAACTGTTTCTTCCATAAATAATTTGACTTCTGATGTGTTCGGAAGTGGGAGCAAAAAAGCAAAACAAAATCTCTAACATTATTTCAAAGATGACTCTCACCATGGTCAGATCAGGAGATGGAAGGATAAGTTAAATGAGTGAGAGAGAGACGGAGGAGGAAGAAACCTGGAAATATGTAGAACCTACTATGGACTATGCACAGTACTAATTGACTAACACGCAGTATGTCATCCTCACACCCAAGAGTTTCTATTACTCTCATCTTATAGGTTGAAAATCTAAGACACAAAGCAGTTAAATAAACTGCTCCAGGATACACAAGCTAATAAGCAGCAGCACCATGGAGTTTTGTCATGGATTAAAAGGAATGTGTGCTTGTGTTTGTGTAAACATATTGGTTTACAATTATCTTTCCCTTCATTCCAAATAAATAATCATTCTATTTTTTTTTCTTCTGAATTCCGCTGTTGCCTCTTTGGAAAATAAAATCTATGGGAAGAAGGAAAATGAATAACCTCTTATTGAACGCTGATCCTTTGGCAGATTATTTAAACCACAAGACAACAAATAGGAGAGGAGATATTTGAACCCAAGTATGTCTGATAGCAGCCCATTAATTTCGAATACCTCACATCCCTTTCCAAAGGCTTCTATTTATAGATAGTTTTGCTTCCTCCCTTTGTAACACCTTCCAAATTAACACCTTGATCTATGTCCTTGTTAGCTATTGCTTCTAAAGGGTCAACTCTTGAATTCACCAAACAGATGAAAACCATTAGGTGGTAGAAGGACTTTTTTACGTCCTTAGGTTTCTGTGACACCTGACAGATGGAGCATATGCCCACAAATGACCCAGCATTTAAACAATTGTTGGCTATGCAACAGGAATCACCAGGACACACTTTGCTTATTCACTAGGAAGAACTGTTAAAGGATTCATAATTTGGATTCAATGGGTCCCATTATTTCTTTTGTGAGCCTACAGAAGTCTCATTAATAGTAACAGCAATTATATGTAGACACACACTGGAGACTGGAATCTAGGTTGTGCTCCGTTAATGGTGAGGTTTGGGAGGGAAAAAATGGCTTCAAAAGGTCTCATTTAAGATGTTATGCACTTTTTATTTCATGTGGCTAATTATTGCCATTGAACTCTGCCACTGATACCTTTTAGGACAATTTCAAGGATAAAGAGGAGAAAACGACAGGCATTGCATGAGCCATCCCCTGTGGTCTGAGTGCTTAGCCTCGCCATGTAATTCAACACCATGGTATAGTACAAAGGAAGTGGATTTTGAAGTCACTGAGTCCTCCACCACAACGCTGGCTTTGTGGTTTAAACATCAGCGTGACTTTAAACAGATCATTTTACTTTTCTTGCCTTCAGTTTCATGGGGGTTGTTTGTTGTTATGTGCTTTGTCTTTGCCATGTTGCATTTGGGATCTTAGTTCCCCAACCAGAAATCGAACCCACACCCCATGCACTGGAAGCCCAGAGGCCTAACCACTGGATGGCCAGGTTCAGTTTCTACGTCACCATAGACATAAGAATGGAGTCAGTGTGAGATTTACATTAAGTAGGAATATGTCTGTTAACTGGCAATAGGTGTGCAAAGTGTAGGTTTAGGTCTTGATTCACCAAATACGATTTTGTTTCTACTTGTATATATCTGTCATTAAACACATGCATACATAAATGTCAAATCATAGATACTGTATATATATATATAAACATATGGCACAACTCTGTGCCAGGGACAGAATCTGCAACGATGCCTCCAGAGATGGAGCACGAGGGACCATGTGGCTGAACATTGCCCACAGCATAATGTTGATCCTCAAATGTACCAGCTTTAAATGTTTCTATGGAAGGCATTGTTTGACAAGAGGGTTGCTGCTGCTGCTGCTAAGTCACTTCAGTCGTGTCTGACTCTGTGTGACCCCATAGATGGCAGCCACCAGGCTCCCCCGTCCCTGGGATTCTCCAGGCAAGAACACTGGAGTGGGTTGCCATTTCCTTCTCCAGTGCATGAAAGCGAAAAGTCAAAGTGAAGTCGCTCAGTCGTGTCTGACTTTTTGCGACCCCATGGACTGCATCCTACCTGGCTCCTCCATCCATGGGACTTTCCAGGCAAGAATACTGGAGTGGGGTGCCATTGCCTTCTCCAGACAAGAGGGTTAGGCTATGTAAAAATATTTGAGGGACTTCCCTGGTGGTACAGTGGATAAGAATCTGCCTACCAATGAAGGGGACACGGGTTCAATCCCTAGTCTGGTAAGATTCCACATGCTGTGAGGCAACTAAGCCCCTGTGCCACAGCTATGGAGCCTTTATCCCTAAAGCCTGTGCTCTGCAACAAGAGAAGCCACCTCGATGAGAAGCCCATGCACAACAACAAAGACAAAGCACAGCCAAAAATAAAGCTTTTAAAAAAATTAAAAATATTTGAAAATCACATGGATTGACCTAGAGATTGTAATACTGAGTAAAGGAAGTCAGAAAGAGAAAGATAAATATCATATGATATTGCTTATATGTGCAATCTAAAAAATGATACAAATTAACTTATTAACAAAACAGAAACAGGGTCACAGATGTAGAAATCAAACAGTCACCAGGAAGGAGAGTGGAGTTGGGGGAGGGATAAATTGGGAGACTGGGATTGACAAATACACACTGCTGCTGCTGCTGCTAAGTGGCTTCAGTCGTGTCCGACTCTGTGTGATCCCATAGACGGCAGCCCACCAGGCTCCCCCGTCCCTGGGATTCTCCAGGCAAGAACACTGGAGTGGGTTGCCATTTCCTTCTCCAGTGCATGAAAGTGAAAAGTGAAAGTGAAGTCGCTCAGTCGAGTCTCGAGTCTGACTCTAAGCGACCCCATGGATTGCAGCCTACCAGGCTCTTCCGTCCATGGGATTTTCCAGGCAACAGTACTGGAGTGGGGTGCCATTGCCTATATATAAAATGTGTGTGTGTTTGTGTGTGCTCAGTTGCTCAGTCGTGTCCGACTTTCTGGCACCCCATGAACTGTAGCCCTCCAGGTTCCTCTGTCCATGGAATTCTCCAGGCAAGAATACTGGAATGGGTTGCCATTTCCTTCTCCAATATATAAAATATATAACTAATAAGGACCTACTGTACAGCAAACTCTTCTTAATACTCCATAATGACCTATATGCGAAAAGAATTTCAAAAAGAGTGAATATATGTACATGTATAACTGATACGCTTTGCTCTACACCTGAAACTAACACAGCATTGTAAATCAACTATACTCTAATAATTAAATTTAAAAAAATAAAAATATTTGAAAATCACTGTTCTGAATATTCTAAGACCTATGTACTAAGCTACACAGGAATACTTGAGAGCTCCAACTGCAATCTCATTTGTACGATAAGTCCTTCTCTTCAGTCGAGTTAGTAGAGTTAGTTCCACTGAATTGCACTTTACATGCAATAGTTGCACTTTTGTGACCTACATTAAGGAATGATAGAAATTAAGAGCCCTGTGAAATACCTCACGGTGATATTACAGCGCCAGAGTCGAAGATGCTGCTCATTACCCTGCCTAGAGCACTGCAGGGACAGAACGTGTAGGTGAAAGTAACTAAGACACTAACAACATTTCTTGAGATGTGTTAGTTTATTTTATCCCCTGGATATCCTTCTTTGTACTAGTAATGAGCTTTTACAATCACGATGGACATTAGGTACACTGAGAGCCAACATGTTGGCCCCACCAATAACAAATGTGTAGAAATTCCATTCCACAATTGTGTGTATTAACTAAATTAACTGTGCCCTTTCGCTCCTGTTTGTTTTCCATTTTCACTGCTTTGTTCTCAACTATTACCAGTTTCCATAGTCCTGCCAATGTTTTCACGTTATGTTGTGGTTTTATTCTTAAAAATATGTATCTTCAGGACTTCCTTGGTGGGAAGAAAATGCCTTCCCACGCAGGGGATGTAGGCTCAATCCCTGGTTGGGGAACTAATTAAGATCCGTGTCATAGGGCAGCTAAGCCCATGCACAGCAACAAAAGACACCTCAGGATGCAAAGAAGATCCTGTGTGCTGATCAGCCAAATAAATAAATATTAAAAAAAAAAAAAACACTCCCAGCATTTAAAAAAAATACATATATTCCTCTGTGGTAAGGTTTAATGTGCTGAGATAAATATAGTAAACTTAACATTTGAGATATTCAAATTCAGGCCCACCATATGCATATGCTAATTGCACATTACAAATGTTCTATTTATAATTCTACCTCTTTCATCATGAAATCTGGTTCACTCTAAAATTGATAAAAAAGCTTCTGCTTACTATGACTCTTAAGTGTTCTGAGTAACTGCATCTATTGTCCGCCTGCACCTCTCCTCCATTATTTCCTGTTATCTCTTGTCCAATTCTAATGGAGACCAAGACTGCACATTTAGCCAACGAACAGCCTCATCCCCTGATTCCAACAGTGACCCCTATCTTAAGGAATCTAGTCAGTAATAAAGGTTTAACATCCTTTTATATGAGCAAATGGAAATAGCACTGTATTTTAGAGACCCTATGAAAGTTAGGGATATAAAGGCTTTTTGAAGGGGTTCAAGATACAGGTGCTGTTGAACAAGCCGAACTATTCTTCCCTGTCTATATTCTATATGCCAACATATTTGGAGCTACAATGGCCTCTGGTAAATTTTAAAAAGCACATAGAAGCAAAACAGTTTGTTGAACTATAGACACTAGATAGCTGTTTTATAGAGGCTACAGGTTTTCTGTTTGTTTAGAGTTTTACCTGTTGTCAGGTACTGTACTATCTACTTTCTATGTATAAACTCATACAAGCATTTGAAGCCTTGATTTTCTAATGTGTGCAGTGGGGCTAAAGATACATCCCCAGTTGCCTTGATACCAACCCAGTTACTCTGACTCCAAAACTTCTGCTCTTAACTATGTGACCATAACAAAAATTTTCTGAGCTTGCTAATTTCACTCTCAACTATCTTACTAGGAGTTGGTTGTTCATCCATTCTTGGGAGAAATCTTAGTGTACTGAGATTGCTCGTAAAGATTCTATTAATAATAAGTCCACAAATGACTTATTACCAAGACCTTCTTCTTTAATGAGAAGAAAATCAGTTAATCAATCAATAGGTTGACACATACAAAATCTACATCAATGACATGACTTAGCCAAAGGGCAAAAGGTGAATCATAGGTCAGTTTAATATCTGCAAAGTCATTTTCTCTATGGCTCTGCTCCATAAAAAACACATGCCAAGGATAGTATTTAAACAGAAGGGTGATCATTACTCATTCTGTAATCACATTAGCAATGACAAATGATTGCTTAAAAACAACTGCTTACTTAAATTTGTGTTATTCAGAACTAAGAGCAAAGAGAACTGTTTAAAGTAGTGGAGGGGGGAAGTATGGATAGTGAAAGTAAGAATCATATTAATGTGAAGTAATTGCCCAGGAGATTCCTGTATAAACTAGCTGGTGCTGTTGCTGCTGCTGCTAAGTCGCTTCAGTGATGTCCAACTCTGTGCGACCCCAGAGACGGCAGCCCACCAGGCTCCACCGTCCCTGGGATTCTCCAGGCAAGAACACTGGTGTGGGTTGCCATTTCCTTCTCCAATGCATGAAAGTGAAAAGTGAAAGTGAAGTTGCTCAGTAAGTGTCCGACTCTTCGTGACACCATGGACTGCAGCCTACCAGGCTCCTCCATCCATGGGATTTTCCAGGCAAAAGTACTGGAGTGGGTTGCCATTGCCTTCTCCGATAAACTGGCTAACATTAGAGAAATACATACACATACATATGTACACAGGTACACATATATTTTTACCGAGAAATATAATTTTATTATATTTAAATGCATATAATCCTCAAATGCAAGTTAACTGTTGCTGAGACACACCTCAATTTGAGAAAAGGAAGAAAATTCTTCATAATTAGCACATTAAGTCACTAACCTTTGCTTATACTACAATTAGGTTGCTTGTTAGTCAACATAGCTTTGAAAAGGGTTGGAGACTTATTTCTTTCATGCCAAAAGGAATGTAAGTTTACAACCCTGCATTGGCCTTTGGAGTTCTGGATTCATCACTCACAAACCTTAGGAGACACTTGCTTTCAGCTAAGAATGTTCATTAAGAACCTTGTGGACCTTCTATTCCATAAAAATAAACCATAAACTCTTTTCCTGATCCTGGTAAAAATCATGTCCAGACTTAAAATAAAAACTCAGGTAAGAATTTGTACTATATCATTCCTTTCTCCACAGACCATTAAGGATATTGTAGCTACAATTCTGTCTCGTTAAGAGAAGTGGTCTGTAGGTGTTTGACTGCAACCAAACCAAACCAAAGGCCTGAAATGTCACCCTCAACAAAATTTCTGATGTTACTCTAACATTACTCGGCTTGAGTCATGCAAGGAATAAAACTCAAGCTTTCAAAAAAGCCTGACTCACTACCTGCTGGCTCCAAATAGCTCCATCGATATCTAGCCACCCTCTGGAATTAAAAAGTTACCAGGATATCACATCAAAGATGGTACTTACTGTGGCATTTTTCTCTGTATTTGATTCCACCAATTTAAAATTGTGAGATATAAATATATACTAATAATGTTTCCATTAAAATGAAAATGTTGAAGTAATGAGGATTTCTTTTAACATTCATTAGGAGTCACCTGGCTTCAGGGCATGCTGAGTGAAATGTAAACTATGTTAGCTTCTTATCACACTGCTGTGCCATTTCTTCTGGATGCTAGAAACACCCACACTCCACTGGCAGTAACTGTGAACCACAATGTCATCTGAATTCATCAGAAAGTTCACAAGGGATTTGCTTACTATAACAGTGGCAAGTGTGAAACAAAAAGAGCATAAACATGTAACCTACAGTTATAAAATACACTTTTGCAAAATCAGTGGTATTAAATATGTGGTTCTGGGGTTTGTGCTGAAAACACATATGCACATACGTACACACACACACACATCTATTCAGTAACTGGATTAACACACATCTAATCAACAACCGGATGAGAAGTGAGATGTTATAAAATATAATGAGAAAGCACAACGCATCTCCATGACATACCATGTTATTAGAAATAATTATTACAGATAATGCTAAAAACAAAACCTGAGAATGCAGGGTCCATGGGTTTGATTTCTGGTCCAGGAAGATGCCACATGCCGTGCCCTTGCGCTACAACTACTGAAGCCCATGTGCTTAGAACCTCCATTCTGCAACAAGGGAAGCCACCGCAATGAGAAGCTGGCGCACTGCCCCTAGAGAGCAGCCCCCACTTTCTGAAAATGGAGAAATCCTGCATGCAGCAATGAAGAAAAAGCAAAACCAAAAAATAAATAATTAATTTAAAAATATTTTTTAAACTGTAAAGCATTATTAAGACAAAAATGCAATGCAGAGGTTTGGATTTATATGCTCTGAAAATACATTTAGGGTATGTATATATGCTTCCCCAAATATTCTCCACTTTCTGTGCCCTGGGGAAAAATGAACCTGCAGTCATTTGAGTTTTGATATATACAGAGTCCTTGAATAGCATGCTACACTTATGTAATGACTGACAGTAATCAGGGTTAGGATGTAACACTAGGTTCTGGGTGGTGAAAATTGTGTCCTGATTTATTCTCTGGAACATATTACTAATTTTTTAACTACTGTCTTTGAGTGATTTCATGTAAATCCTGGGGATATAACAATGAATAAGTCAGAGATAGCCTCAGCCCTCAGTGGCTTACATCCTACTGGGAATGATGGCTTGATTTGAATTCTACAAGAGAAACACAATAATTAAGAAATATTACCACCTGTTCGTAAACAAGCCCCCAATGTGCACCTATATTATCTGGGGAATCTTGTTAAAATGCAGATTTTGATTCAGTAGTCTATTGTGGGGTCTGAGATTCTGCATTTCTGAAAAGCTCCCAGGTGACACTGATGTTGTGATCTAGGGAGCCCATGGGACCCACTTTGAATAGCAAGACAAAGATCCAATCTTTGGAAGGTGAAAATAAAGAGCAATTGCTCTTATAAGAAATAAATTGCATTTACTAAGGTGGGTATTGTCTTCTTTCTTATTCATAATAATCCTGAGAGTGAAACCTCCCCATCTCTATTTGAAATAAACTGCAACACAGCCAAAGAGAAGAATCTAATGGGAAATTTGAGTCAAGGTCCAAAGCTCTTTCTCTTTGCAATCAACACCACTGTATACCAAACTAAGAAGACCAGTATTAGTTGAACAGTTTCAAGAAATCTGAATAAATCCAGAGAATACAGAGGATAATGAAGATAATAAGGAGAGTGACTAGAACAGAGGATAATAAAAAAAACTGACAAAAGGCTGAAATCATAGGCAGTGGTATCTTCCTGTGGGCATCTTACAGATACATTAAGGATATTAGACTTTTACCCAAAGGAGTTTGGAGAAATTAGTGGAAGATTTAGAGAAAGACAATAGCATACCCAGAAATGCTTAGAAATCAAATTTTCTTTGCAACCCCATAGACTTTACAGTCCTTGGAATTCTCCAGGCCGGAATACTGGAGTGGGAGCCTTTCTGTTCTCCAGGGGATTTTCCCAACCCAGTGACTGAACCCAGGTCTTCCCCATTGCAGGTGGGTTCTTTACGAACTTAGCCACCAGGGAAGCCCAGGAATACTGGAATGGGTAGCTTATCCCTTCTCCAGCATATATTCCCAACCCAGGAATCAAACCAGGGTCTCTTGCATTGCAGGTGGATTCTTTACCAGCTGAGCTACCAGGGAAGTCCCTTTAAAAATACACAGTGAACTAAATCAAACAGGAAACAGGAAAAATGGAAAGGCATGGTGAATTTTAAGAAATATTTATTGGGATAAAGCTATCAGTGGGGGTATTCATTAACTCTCAAGCCTGGGTTTTCTTTTCTTTTCTTTTTTTTTTTTTTTGCAGCACTCACATGTGGCTAAAGGGACAGAGTTCCAGGATATCTTCCCCTCCTTTAAGATCTCATATGGTCTGGCATATTTTGTGTTGGCACTGTGTTTCCCAAAAAGGGATAACAAATTTAAGTGGTACAGAGAGAAGGATTTTAAAATGCATGGATTTATTTTCCTCTGAATGGAGAGGGCAGCTAACATAGTAAAACATGTGATTGTAAAGATAACACTGCTTTAGTCAAGGCAGAAATCATCTAAAATACTCTGATTTGATCAACAACGGACATGTTTGATGGAGCTGGCGTATGGTACAAAATGCGAAGGTAATATCTTTATGAACTATGGTGCCTCAGCCCACACCTTCCAGAAGCACCAAATGGTATCCAGATTGAACCAAAGACAAACAGGTTTTGTGTTTAGTGTTCTAAACATCTGGAACACTAAGGCCCTACTACTGGACACCCCAGGCACACCAGTGGAGGTAAGAGAGTGACATGGTTCAGAAAGAAAGATCAGAAGGGAAATACAGGATGCATCTGGGGAGGTGAACAGATACCCAGCTATCCTTGAAGCCCTCATTCACAGCTTACTGCAGAGGGCTTCCTTAATCTGCTGAGTAAATAGTAACTCTATACTAGCTAGAATAAACTAAAGGATAAAAACATGGGAAAGGTTAATGTTAAAAATCAGGAAAAACACTTCTCTTTTGTACCTTATCAGTTAAGAATATGGGTTGTGAATGGAATATTACTCAGCTATCAAAAAGAATGTCATTTGCTGCAACATGGAAGAACCTAGGGACTGTCATACTGAGTGAAGTAAGTCAGACAGAAAAGGAGAAATATTGTCCTGTTGTTGTTTAGTCGCTAAGTCATGTTCGAGTTTTGTGACCCTATGGACTGTAGCCAGCCAGCCTCCTCCGTCCATGAGATTTCCCAAATTAGAATACCAGAGCAGGTTGTCATTTTCTTCTCCAGGGGATCTGTCCAACCGAGGGATCGAACCTGCAACTCCTGCATTGGCAGGTGGATTCTTTATCACTGAGCCACCTGGGAATCCCAAAATATCATACGACATCCCTTGTATGTGGAATCTAAAAAGAAATAATCCAAATAAACTTATTTACAAGATAGAAAGAGACTCACAGACTTAGAGAACAAACTTATGGTTGCCAGGAGCAAGAATGGGGGGAAAGGATAGTTAGGGAGTTTTGGATGACTGTACACACTGCTCTATTTAAATGAATAACCAACAAGAACCTACTGCATAGCACAGGGAACCCTTCTCAATGTTATGTGGCAGCCTGGATGGCAGGGGAATTTGGGGGAGAATGGATACATGTATATGTACGGCTGAGTGCCTTTGCTGTTCACCTGAAACTGTCACAACATTGTTAATTGGCTACACCCAGATACAAAATAAAAAGTTTAAAAAAAAAGAATATGGATTGTGGATCAGCTATGTGTGATTTGGTGCATATGCTATTTATTTAATGTTAAAATCATTTACTTCTGTCTATCACAATTTTTCAGATGGAAAAATACGGAGTCGAATAATAGAACTCTGTGAGGAAAATGTCTGGTATGTACCAATTCATTAGTGAAAGCTGCAGCTATTATTATCTCATTATGGTACCAGGACTCTTTCCCTCCTCCCAAATGGGTGTGAACTCCTGACCATATCCCACTCATCTTTGTATCCCTGGCAGTGAGCACATGACTTAGCTTATTGTTGGTATTCAAGACATGCTTGTAGAATCATTGGATGATCACAAGCATTAAAATCACCAGAGAATTTAAGTCTGATTGTCAACAGAAGCTTCTGAAGGATAAAAATTGTGAGCTTCAGCTTCTCGGGCAATAATTGCAACCTCAGGACATGACTGAGGTTGATCCCATGCCAGATCCAAAGTAAGCAGTTCAGACAGAAAACTGCTGAAAGGATTGTCTGAGGGGAAGATTTTGAATGTGTTAGCACTAATATCAACTAGCCAGTCATGTTCTGCATTAAAACCCATGGCCACGGGAAACGCCGTCCCTGTGAGAAGGTAGGAGATGATGAGCATTAGATGACATTATTGATGAAAAGGCACCAACATCCTGCAGGCGAACCTTGGAAGAGTCGGAAGTGGAGCAATTGCAGCCCATATGCTCTAAACAAGCACAACCGATGTCAAAGTAGGATAGAGCTATCCAGTTTTGAATGCATCAATAAGCTTTAAGTGTTTAGTATGTATGGTGCATAAGTAGAAAAACAGTCATCATATTATTTTATATGGAATGACTGAAGCTACACATTTTTATTAAACTCCTAGAGCCAACTCATTGGAAAATATCCTGACGCTAAGAAAGAATGAAGGAAGGAAGGGAAGCAGGCAACAGAGGAAGAGATGGTTGGGTGGCAACATCGACTCCATGGACATGAGTTGAGCAAACTCCTGGAGATGGTGAAGGACAGGGAAGCCCGGCGTGCTGCAGTCCATGGGGTTGCAAAGAGTAGGACATGACTGAGCAACTGAACATCAACACGGCCCAAATACAACTTTATGTAGAAAAATTCTGACTGGAATAATTTAGAAGTGATGAATGGCAGTGGTACGTAAGTGAAAATATGTATCTAGAACTGTTCCTGGACTGTAGCAAGGCAGCATGAAGAATGGAATATACATTTAAATGTCCTCTCCTCTTTCTCCATCCTGACCATGAACTCATACTTGCGTGCCTTTGATGGGAGACGAAGGAGGTAACCTCATATTTCTTAGACGTGGATATGATTTTCTTTCTACATTTATTTCCTGTGATTCCCTTATCCATTTTTCTCTTTGGTTCTATTGTTAATATTGGTTGAACATCTAGAATACATCAGCCACTTTATTGTGAACTAAAGACACATAAATAAAGAAGACACATGTGTTCTCCTCTAATGGATTATGTATTCCTTTTTTAAGTATCTATTTATTTATTTGGCTGCACTGGGTCTTCATTGCGGCATATGAACTCTTATTTGCCGCATGTGGGATCTAGTTACCTGACCCAGGCCCCCTGCATTGGGAGCATGGAGTCTTAGCCACTGGACCACAAGGGAAGACCTACAAGTTCCTGGACTATGTATTCCTTGAAAAAAAAATAATGCTGCAGTATAGCATCATAGATATGTTTATAATCTGTATAGGAGACAGTGGAGAAGATGGATCATATTCTTTATAGGAGGCAGATGTCTATGATGGATGTGCATAATCATGATACTTGAAAGTTGTATCTTAAGAGGGTGAGATAGTAGAGATTGTGAACATTCACAGCTTTGAATTCTGGAATCAGACGTCCTGAGTTCAAATTCCAGGCCCAACACATAGTATCTGTCTCCTTCAGAAAGCTACATAACTTCTTAGTGACTCAGTGTCTTTATTTCTAAAATGAGGGGTAACAGTAAGAATCATCTATAGGTATAAGGAATAAATAAGCTAAATATATAATGGTCTTAAAACAGTGCCCATTACCTTGTAAATACTTAAGGTATGTTAGCTCTCACTTTGTATACTTCCCTGGAAAGAGACGAAATTATCATTTCAGAAGTAATGAATAATGAGAGAATCACAGATTTCTGAGGCATTCAGGTAAATAAATACAGAATGTTGGAAATGAAAATAATTACAGCCAACATGTAAGGAACATTTAACACCATCAAACACTATGCTATATTCCTGCTGCTTAATTTAATCCTCACATCGAAGACTAGTGGATAAAGATTGCCAAAATACCATCAGCCTTCTAACAAGGTGAACAAACACTAAATTTATCATAATCCCTTCAGGGAGATGAAGTATGTGGCTGGCAAGAGTAATGTGAGAAGTCACTTGAAGTAGGAAAGATGATCTCCCTCCCAAAGTGGCAAGTTCAAGTGTTAATGGACTATCACTCTACTCATATCTAAGAGATCTAGGTCTAGTTCAGCAGAAGGCTTTTGTCTTGTTGAGTGGGATTATGAGTATAGAGAGCTAGAGCTTCATTTCTGAGTAGAAGAGACAAAGCTGAGGACCGCCACCAGGAGTCCTACTTTTCTGAGCATTTGCAATGTCGTGCTCTGGTTCTAAGTAAGTATCGAATTAAAAATTCATTGGTGGCTCAATGGTAAACAATCCACCTGCCAAGCAGGAGATGCCAGTTTGATCCCTGGGTTGGGATGATCTCCTGGAGAAGGAAATGGCAATCCACTCCAGTATTCTTGCCTGGGAAAACTCAAGGACAGAGGAGCCTGGAGGGCTATAGTCCATGGGATCACAAAAGAGTCAGACATGATTTAGGACCTAAACAACAAATCAGAAAAAGGCAAATATGATATTGCTCATACACAGAATCTTAAAAATAAGGTGCAAATGAACCTATTTAAAAAACAAAAATAGACTCACAAAAAAAAATAGACTTGTCAAAAATAGATATAGAAAACAAACTTCAGATTGTCAAGGGGGCAAGTGGGGGAGGGATAAAATGGGAGATTGGGATTGACGTGTAGACACCACTACGTATAACATTGGTAACTAATAAGAACCTACTGTATAGCACAAAGAACTCTACTCAATACTCCATAATGACCTGTAAGGGAATAGAATCTACAAAAGAGTGGATATATGTGTATTTGTTGTTTGTATTTTTTAGTCCATAAATTGTGCCCAACTCTTTTGCAGTCCCATGGACTATAACCCACCAGGCTCTTCTGTCCACAGAATTTCCCAGGCAAGAATACTACAGTGGGTTGCCATTTCCTTCTCCATGGGATCTTCCTAACCCAGGAATTGAACCTGTATTTGGCTGTATGGCACCCCACTCCAGTACTCTTGCCTGGAAAATCTCATGGATGGAGGAGCCTGGTGGGCTGCAGTCCATGGGGTCACGAGGAGTCGGACACGACTGAGCGACTTCACTTTCACTTTTCACTTTCATGCATTGGAGAAGGAAATGGCAACCCACTCCAGTGTTCTTGCCTGGAGAATCCCAGGCACGGTGGAGCCCGGTGGTCTGCCGTCTATGGGGTCGCACAGAGTCGGACACGACTGAAGCGACTTAGCGGCAGCAGACAGATTCGTCACCACTGAGCCACAAGGGAAGTCCATGTATATGTATAACTGATTCACTTTGCTGTACAGCAGGAACTAACACAAAATTATAAATCAACTATGCTCCGATAAAAATTAATTTTAAAAAAGAACATATTCAGACCTTCAGGACTGCTAAATTCACAGCCCTTATTCTTAACTGCTAGGTAATAAACTTTTATTATGTTATATTATCTTGAAGTGGTTTTAAAATTTGGATGAAAACTGAAATCACTAATGTTGGGGGATTTTGCAAAATACCAAAGTCCAGGTACCATTTCCTGAAATTCTGAATTAGAATATTTCAGTAGGACTCAGGAATCAGTATTTTAGAGCCTCCCAGGTAAATTTAATGTTCACTTGTACTGAAAACAACTGTTATACTGCCCCTGTGTGGATCATAGCTTTTCCAAGTGTAATTAGTGGGTGGTCTCCACGCAGTAGGACTTTTTAACCAGCATACAACCACATGTTGTTTGCTGTTGTTGTTGTTGTTTAGTTGCTTAAGTTGTGACTGACTTTTTGCAGCCCCAAAGACTGTAACCTGCTAGGCTCCTTTGTCCATAGGATTTCCCAGGCAAGAATACTAGAGTGGGTTGCCATTTCATTCTCCAAAAAATCTTCCCAAACCAAGGATCGAACACGTGTCTCCTACATTGCCAGGCGGGTTCTTTACCTCTGGGCCACCATATCAGTATCAGTTCACTCACTCAGTCATGTCCGACTCTTTGCGACCCCATGGACTGCAGCACGCCAGGCTTCCCTGACCATCACCAACTCCTGGAGCTTGCTCAAACCATTGAATTGGTGATGCCATCCAATCATCTCATCCTCTGTCATCCCCTTCTCCTCCCACCTTCAATCTTTCCCAGCATCAGGGTCTTTTCCAATGAGTCAGTTCTTCTTTGCATCAGGTGGCAAAAAGATTGGAGTTTCAGCTTCAGCATCAGTCCCTCCAACAAATATTCAGGGCTCATTTCCTTTAGGATTGACTCGTTTGATCTCCTTGCAGTCCAAGGGACTTTCAAGAGTCTTCTCCAACACCACACAGTTCAAAAGCATCCATTCTTTGGCGCTCAGCTTTCTTTCTGGTCCGACTCTCCACACATGACTACTGGAAAAGCCATAGCTTTGACTAGACAGACCTTTGTTGGCAAAGCAATGTCTCTACTGTCTAGATTGGTCATAGCTTTTCTTCCAAGGAGTGAGTGTCTTTTCATTTCATGGCTGCAGTCACCATCTGCAGTGATTTTGGAGCCCCAAAATTAAAGTCTGTCACTGTTTCTATTGCTTCCCCATTGATTTGCCATGAAGTCATGGGACCGGATGCCATGATCTTAGTTGGAAGCCGATAAACTTTAAAACATGGTTCTGGGCTTATAGTCCTCAAAGACTGGGAGATGAAGAACAGGAAGAGGTTGTTTATGATGACATGTTTTGTGCAATGGAAAGTAGCTTGGATTTGATCTTGAAGACAGAAAGAAATAACGGAAGGATGCCAGCAAATGCTTGAATGCATGCTTTAGAAAGAATCAAACTGATCATTTTGAGATATATTTCTGAGAGATGATGTGTGTCACAGTGGACACCAGTAACCAAAGAAACAATCTTTGCTCACTATCTGCTACTTCCATATCCCCCACCCTATACACACATCCTTTCTTAGACCCTGAAAAACTGGCATAAGCCAGAGGAAAATGTGAACAGCCAACAAACCATAATTCAGGTTTGCACAGAGTGAAAACAAATACAGCATTTCAGTGTTGAGAGGAGCACATAGGGTCACTATTTTCAAGCCTCTGCAAGTGATGGAGCTTTATTCACAATATCTGTAAAGGAACCTAGATATCTTCTTCCAATTAATCAAGTGTTATGTATAAGCTGCAAATTCTAGGAAGTGAATGCTTCCTCCCTAAAGAAGAAAACCTTCTCCAGGCAGTAACTGAACCCAGGAGTCCTGAGTCAAAGGCTGAACATCTAATTGTGTTTCCTTCTTTTATCAAGGGCACACCTGTTTCTAATCGATTTCTTTATTTCTGTTTATACTTTTAGCTTGGAGAACTGCTGGGAGGATTAATTACAGCAGTTAATGTTTCCATTTGAAAGGAGATGATACGCTATGAGTACTAAATATTATTCAATTTAATGGAGTAAAATTCCTTTAAAAGAGACAAATGGCACAATTCAGCATTTCATTGATGCCCTGGAAAATTACAACACCTCATGTTGAGTCATCAAGATAAAGTACTGGAGATTTTTTTTTTTAATTCCCCAAATCATATATAAAACGATTTCATCAAGTGTATATTTCACCAATTTCTAATGACGCCCAGATCTATGTAATACATATGTGACTGTAGACGAGTTGATAAGGAGGGAATTAATTACTCAGTTATCCCAAATGACACTTATTTTACAAAATACGTGATTTCCATGTTCATGCCAGTCATTTCAGAACTGAAATAGTTCATTGATGGAGAAGGATACCATAAAATTGGAAGCAATCATTCCTTGCAGTTAGATATTAATGAGGAGCCCCACTCCACCCGCACTCCTGCTGGCATCTCTCTCTGACTAAAGGAGAAATATATCCTTGTTTTCTGTTTTCCTCTGCATAATACAGAACCAGAGGCCCTGTTCTTTGGCCATACCTCTGCAATATGCAAATATACCTACAAAATGTTAGTGTTAGTAAATCGTACATATGAGGAGTCATGTTAAAACGTAAGGTTATAGCAAACAGTTAAGCTGAGACACGACACTCATCTATCTGGTAACCTCTCTGAAAATCACAGGTAAGCAAAATCACTCAAACGTCCAAAGATCATTAGCCTCACGGGGTTTTCCTTCCCAGTGGGCTTTGTTGAAAAGAAGCAGTATTGAATTGAGGTTAACATGCAGTAGACAGGCTTGTGTTTTCAGCTCTAATAATACTTATATACTGCATGACCTTCAGCAATTGCTCTCTGAAATTGAGATGATGCTAGTTCATATCCCCTACCAGGGTTTGTGAACATAGAATGAAAAAATAAAGGTAAAATATTTAGTATTGTGCCAGCTATATAGTAAGCATTTAATACATGTTTGTCATTATTCATTGAATATTCATTGGAAGGACTGATGCAGAAGCTGAAGTTCCAATATTTTGGCCACATGATGGGAAGAGCTGACTCACTGGAAAAGACCTTGATGCTGAGAAAGTTTGAGGGCAGGAGGAGAAGGGAGTGACAGAAGGGAACTAGATTCCACATGCCACAACTAAAGATCCCACATGGCACCACTAAGACCTGGCACGGCCAAATAAATAAACAAATATTTTTAAAAGAATATTTTAAAAAAGGAATCGTGCTTCAGTATGGATATTGGTATTGAATCCAAAAAGTTGAAGAGATATGAAAAGATGCCTCATTTATCATAACAATTCAACTCGTTTCTAATAAGAATTAAGACACAGAGTTTAATTCAAGGAATGTAGGGAATATGTGCAAACAAAATATGCCCTTCTCATCTCAAGGAGGAAAAAAAAGTTTAGGGGGAAAGTTTATTACTTTCTGATTATTACATAATATTACTTTCTGATTATTACATAATCAGAAAAAAAAGATTTCTGTATCATCCATATTTATTAAGGTATAGATTTGTAGAAATAATTCTAAATTCAAATAAACCATGTTTGGATATGGGAAAGCATTATTTCTCCTCCTTTGAAGATTTTATTCTGACAGCTAAGTTAATTTATGCCATCCTTGGGTAAATTTTCAGCAGGTGACTTTTACTGAGATGTTTGAAGAATACAGCTACTTATTTCATAACATGACATTATAATTTATTAGCATTCCAATTAAAAACATAATTTATCTATAACCTTCAAGTTTATTATTTATATTGCACCTTCCCAGTAGCTAATAAATCATAGGTAATTGACTTTAATACTAAAAGATAAATACCAAGCCCCACCATAGTCTTAAATGATGGGATACGCTAACATATCTGCCTCTCCTGCCACATACAAAGTTAGAGAGAAAGGCTAAAGGTTTAGCAATTTGGAGAAGTATGTGAAACAACATTGTAAGTAACTGTCACTAAATATAAGTGGTGTCATGCTGCACAGATAAGAAGCTGAGACTTCGTTTAAAAAACCTGTGCTCTAATTAAAGTAAATAAATTTAAATTAAAAAAATAAAAAACTTGTGCAAGAGAACACTGCCTTTGGGACTTTCCTGGTGGTCCAGTGGTTAAGAATCCACCAGCAATACAGGAGACAGAGGTTCCATCCCTGATCTGCGAACTAAGACCCCACATTGCCACAGCTAAGACCACAACTAAGACCCCGTGCAGCAAAATAAATAAATACATTTTATTTCTTTAAACCCATGCACCATAACTCTGACCCCGAGCTCTAGAGCCCGGGAGCTACGACGATTGAAGCCCATGTGCCCATGCTCTGCAACAAGAGAAGTCACTGCAGTGAGAAGCCTGCACACCGTAACTAGAAAGCAGCCCCCATTCAAGGCAACTATAGAAAGCCCTCAAGCAGCACCCGAAACCCAACATCAGCATAAATAAATGTATCTTTTTTTAAAGACAGAGAACACTAACTTGGAGTGACAGAGATTCAAACCAGAAATGCCTGGTTCACAAAACGCCCTCATCCTCTCTTCTCTTGCAACCTCATAAAAGAGCTGCATCTCTTTGCTTAGCAGAAAAAGTGAAAAGTATTAGTCGCTCAGTCATGTCTAATTCCTTGAGACTCCATGGACTGTAGCCTGCTAGGCTCCTCTACCCATGGAATTTCTCCAGGCAAGAATACTGGAGTAGGCTGCCATTCCCTTTTCTAGTTGTTTAGCAGAGCTCCTTATTAACTCACCAATTTTACCACATCACAAGTAGTCAACATCCAAGAGAAAAATAAAAGTCAGTCCTGGAATTATATTTCTTGGAGAGTTTGTAGATTTTTTACATAAGTGAAGAATATATTAAAATAATACATCTACCCCTTATCTTCGTTTCCATCTTCCTTACATCAAATGATGTACAGCAGCATCAATGAGTCACCACAAGATCGAATCACACTGTGCTCCCTGCCCCATCCAATATTTATTTGCACATTAAAGATCTCATTATTGGCCCGAATTGGCTTCTGAATATGTGTGCTCCTCACAAGGGCCAGAGTTTACAGCCTTTCTGGATAGAGCTATACTAATGGGTCGTTTCATCTTTAAAAAAAAAAAAAAAAAAAAAGGCCCAGAACAGAAGCTGCTGGAATCCCTTAAGTCTCTCTGAGTCTGATGTAACCACGGCTGATTCAACAGCAACTTCATGGCAAGGAGATGCCATATGGAACACCCCAAGAGATACCCTCTTCCCTGTCTTTTCTGTCTTTCAAGAATTACAAAAGTAAAGTTTTTATGAGTCGCAGATCTTTAATATATATTTATATATATATTTTTTTAATTGGAGGAAAATTGCCTTTCAATGTTGCGATGGGTTTCTGCTGTACAATGCAAACCAGCCATAATTATATATATATATATATATATATATATCATCTCCCTCTTAAGCCTTCCTCCACTCCCCCATCCCACCATTTTAGGTCATCACAGAGTGCCAAGCTGGGCTCCCTGTGTTAGACAGCAACTTCTCACCAGCTCTCTGTTTCACACATGATAGAGAATATATATCGATGAGACTTTCTCCATTCTTCCCGCTCTCTCCTTTGGCCACTGTGTCCACAGTCCGTTCTCTACATCTGTGTCTCCATTCCTTCCCTGCAAATAGGTTCATCGATACCACTTTTTCCAGATTCCATAAATATGCATTAATATACGACATTTGCTCTTCTCTTTCTGACTCCCTTCACTCTGTGTAACAGGCTCTAGGTTCCTCCACCTCACTAGAACTAAACGGTCTTGGATCTTAAGGACAAGAGAAATACTTGCATAATAATGATAATAAAAATGGTAATAACAATAAATTAACAGTGAGAAAATGTTGGCAAATCAAGGAGTCACAAGTGATTATATTCATCGTGTGCCATTTCAAAGGCACACAAAACTCAATCAGGTTGAACTTGACAAAGAAAAATACAGTCATTTTACAGTGATGCAACACTGTTTTCAAAGAGTTATGACACAACCCATGAGAAAAACAAGCAGTTGAGGCTGACTGCATTTATCCTGGGTTCTCATTTTATTCGTGTGCAGCCTTAAAAGACAGCTTCAATTGTATTGTGAAATTTTCAGAGGTGACCTAGAAATACAGCCAATACCTTTTATTTTTTTTATTTTTGGGAAGTTAAGATTTCTTCAAAGCACTCTTCAAATAGCTCTTGCTTTGACCCAAAATGATTTTAATTAAAATAATGATAACAGCAAGTAAAACAAAGTGTCACATTCTCCTTGAAACACTTTTCTGCTTGATTCCCCAAACACTTCACTTTTTAGGCATATACTCTTCCTCTCTTCCACGGATGCACCCTCCTGCTCCAGAACTCAGAAGGCTGGACTTCCCTCCTGCAGTGCTGTCCTGGGTCTTCTCTATTCACACGCTCTTCTTAGATGATCTCATCCTATCTTCTGCCCTTCTTTCCGTGTCAATGATCCCACAAACTGCATGCTGTGAAAGACCTCCCTCTAGACCCCAGACTCATACTGTGTTTGATAGTCCAACACTGTATTTGATAGTCCCAGCTACAGTCCCCGGAGAAATCTCAGTATCACTAGGCTGCTGCTAAGTCACTTCAGTTGTGTCCAGCTCTTTGTGACCCCATGGACTATAGCCCAACACGCTTCTCTGTTCATGGGATTTTCAAAGCAAGAACACTGGAGCAGGTTGCCACCATGACCCAAGCAGAACTCTCAATCCCTTGAACTCATCTCTACTCACAACCTGCTCCTCATTTGAGGAAGCAGCAATACCATCTACCCAGTTCAAAGCAGAAATCTAGAAGTTATCCTGGTTTCTTATCTTCTCAAAAGCCCCACATCCAAATGAGGTGTTGCCTCTTCCTCTGAATAATATCCCTAAGCTGTCCTGTTTTCTCACCTCTACTGTAATCTACATCCTCAGATCATGAAACATCGTCCCTTGATTGAGCCAGTATAAATGGTCTCCCCTCTTCTACTTTTACCTCCCTGAGACCCATTCTACATACTGCATCTTGAGTGATGATTATAACATAAGTAAGTAAGTGTTAGTCGCTCAGTCGTGCCCGACTCTTTGCGACACCATGGACTTCAGTCCACCAGGCTCCTGTGTCCATGAGATTTTCCAAGCAAGGATACTGAAGTGGGTTGCCATTTCCTTCTCCAGAGGATCTTCCCGACCCAGGGATTGAACCCAGGTCTCCTGCACTGCAGGCAGATTCTTTACCGACTGAGCTACAAGGGAAGCTTTGACATGTTGTTGTCCCTAGTTTAAAACTCTTCAATACCACCCCTCCCTAACATATTTAGTGCACATTTAGAAAACAAGCTAAACTCCTTATCAATCCATAAGCACCTATTAACTGACCTTGATGTTACACTTTGACTCCATCTCATAATACTGCACTCCTAGCTCACCACTCTTCAGCCACCCTAAATTCCTTTCTATTCCTCTAACATGTCCATCCATTCCTTGCTAAAAGTGTTTGCCTTAATTCCTCTTGTCTTTTCATGGATGGATACTTTTTGTCACTCACATCCTAGCTGAAAAATAATCACTAATTCAGAAAAGATTTTCTAAACAACTCAAACTAGTCACCAGTCATTCTACATTACCTGGTTCTGTTTCATTTTATTTTACTATTCCCCAGTCTCAAATACTAGAACATGAGCCTCATGAGAGTAGACAATTTATCCATCTTGCTCAGTTTGTACACTGGTGCCTAGGGGAGTGTCTCATCAATATACAGTGCTGTGTGTAATGGGTCACTGAATAAAAGAACAAATGCACAGAGACAAACAGTGGCATTGATATGGATTTCCATTGTCTAGATTACAGACACTTGAGGAGGATAAAATTCAGAGGATTCCTCCTGTCCTTTATATTAGCTTCGGATTCCGAATAGGTATTTGCAGCTCAGTTTCATGTCAAGATGGTACTGAGCTCTTGATAGAGTGGCCATTCTACTCTCAGTCAAAGCTTAGTTTGCATACATGGATACCAAATAATCCCCAACTACATCTGTGTGAGAATTGAATTTATTCAGATATATAAGATATTCAATGGAAGTTTGTTGAATGACTATTCTATTTTTATGTACTGTTTGAGTTTGAAAAATACACATATACTTGAGACATTTTCTGTGATCTCATAATCTAATGGGAGTGATAGAACAATAAACAGAATATTTATTACAGCATGGAAAGTGAAATTATATTTATTATAGCACGGTATTATGAAGCCCAGAGGCTGATCATAAGAGAAGGTTTCTTTTGGGTAAATGAACGCCTCATCTGATTCTCGAAGCAACATAGAGTAATGTGAGAATGGAGAAAAATAGAATCAGGAATAGTGTCAACCAAAGAAGAGAGCTAAGTCACCAAACCCTACGGAGGACAACTCTAAACAGAGAGAGATACAGCACAGCATAATGGTAAAGAGCAGACGCTCTAAGATCAGGCAGAACTGGATTTGCATCCTCGGTTTATACATATATACATGTATATGCAAGAACCTTTTTGGGCAAGTTACCTATTATCTCCTTCTACAGATGAGGGCTTCCCTGGTGCCTCAGTAATAAAGAATCCACCTGCCCATGCAAGAGACACAGTTTGATCCCTGGGTCAGGAAGATCCCCTGGAGAAGGAAATGACAACCCACCCCAGTGTTCTTACCTGAGAAATCCCATGGACAGAGGAGCCTGGCGGGCTACAGTCCATGGGGTTGCAAGAGTCAGACATGACTTAATAACTAAACAACAACAGATGAGAACAACGAAGGCTTTGAGAGCACTGCTCATTACCCCAGAGCTGTGTCGTGACAATAATCGGTGTAAAGCATGTAATGCCACAATCCCTAGCACATGAGTGGCCGGCAAGTGTTTGCAACACTCAGTTGAAAGGCATAGAGTGACAAGAAATGACTCTAGAGAGGCTGAAATGTTGCTTAGCAGACAATGGACATCTTTCTGGCTTTGGATTGATACTTCTAACACAAAAATAAGACTTCTCAGGGATTTCCCTGGTGGTTAAGAATCTGCAATGCAGGGGATGAGGGTTCAATCCCTGATCAGGTAACTAAGATCCCACATGCCAAGGAGCAACTAAGCCTGTGTACCACAAGTACTGAGCCTGCCCACTCAGGAGTCCACACCACAGCTACAGAGTATATAAGGGCAACGAAAGATCCTGCATGATGCAACGAAGACTGCATGCGCCACAACAAGGACCTGAGACAGTCCAAATAAATAAATAAATACTTTTCTTAAAAAAATAAATAATAAGAGTTCTCAGTCATCCCTTCCTAAACACAGCTGGAGGAGGTGCCATTGTCCATTTGATACTCAGTATAGTAGTTTGAATAATATAGTAGCTTGAATACTTATTGGCTGTGTCACCTTTTCCAAATTATTTAAGCCTTAATTCCTTTTCCTTTTAAAAATAGGAATAATGTTGGTGGTTATTTACTAAGTTGTTCTGAAGACTGAATGAATTAGCTGTATGTAAAGCACTTACTTGGACTGCAAGGAGATCCAACCAGTCCATTCTGAAGGAGATCAGCCCTGGGATTTCTTTGGAAGGAATGATGCTAAAGCTGAAACTCCAGTACTTTGGCCACCTCATGCGAAGAGTTGACTCATTGGAAAAGACTCTGATGCTGGGAGGGATTGGGGGCAGGAGAAGGGGACGACAGAGGATGAGATGGCTGGATGGCACCACCGACTCGATGGACGTGAGTCTGGGTGAACTCCGGGAGTTGGTGATGGACAGGGAGGCCTGGCGTGCTGTGATTCATGGGGTCGCAAAGAGTCGGACACAACTGAGCAACTGAACTGAACTGAACTGAAAGCACTTAGAGTTTAAAAGATACTGATATCTATATATTCACAATCATTAGAAGCAATATTCCAGGCATGATTCTGATTTCCTCATTTCCTGGACAAGGCTTCTCCAAAGTAAGGAGTCTGTTAAATAAAAATATAATGTTTAATATATAGCGAGATACACACACACATAGTGAAAGTCCTACCAATGTTACAAGGCTTCTCTGGTGGCTCAGATGGTAAAGAATCTGCCTGCAATGCAGGAGACCTGAGTTCAGTCCCTAGGCTGGGAAGATCCCCTGGAGAAGGGAATGGCTACCCACTTCAGCATTCTTGCCTGGAATATCTCATGGACGGAGGAGCCTGGTGGGCTACAGTTCATGGGGTCACAGAGAGCTGGACACAACTGAGTGACTAACACTAATGTTACAAGAAAGACAAAAGAAAACATGGTTCAAAATCTAAGAAAACAGGTTCAAACAGAAGCAAGTTCATCAGATTTATCACAACTGAAGCCTGGATACTGTCATCCATTAGGAAGAAATGGCTTTTGAGGCTTTTGAGTTTGACAATCTGGGTCTGAAGATTTTATTCCTATGAGCTATGTGATATTAGCAATTGCTTAAGCTCTCTAAGCCTGCTTTAAATATTTTTTTAAAGAAGACATGAAAATACCCACCTGTCAGGATCCTTGTGAAGATGATCTACAATAGTGCTTGAGAAATATGCTCTATATTTGTTAACAGAATTTGCATCTAAATAGTTACAAAGTCTGCTTTTCCATTAAAACTACTCAAACTACTGCCACTGGCCAAAGAGAGGTGATGAGTGGCCAGATGCTCATACCTCAGCCAGTCCTGCCCCAAAACGCAACTTTATTTTGAGCCGAGATGACTGATAAGGCAGGGATTCGAGTTTATCCATGCAATATCTCACCATTCTTAACCCCTAAAGGTTACCTAAGCTCATAGGGGCTGTGAATTTCTGGGATCGTCCTTGCTCAAAGGTCAGCTATTAAGGCTCAGTTTATTTAAGCATTAAGAGCAGAAAGTTGAGGAGGACTAATATTAATACCTTCTGTAGGAATTTCAAATTCAGGGAGTCATCGGCAAAGGCTGAGAGATTAGCTTCAAGGGAAATAGCTATTCCAAGACACTGAGGAGAAATTAGAAACGACCAGCTGGTGTGAATCAAGAGAAATATGTTGCTAAAAGGTGGTGGAGCAAGCTGCTTACAGAGAACTAGGCTTTCTAACAGCTTTCTCAGGCATAGTGATTTTTTTTTTTTCTGTGTGTTTCATTATTTCCTCCTATTTTTCCTTTAAATCCTTTGGAAGGCTATAGAATGAATGACTGGAAAACGTGAAAAGAAACGTGGCTGAATCAAAGATGCTTTGTGATTTCCCTTCATTTTAATAAGTCTGAGCCAGAAATGGATTTCAGCAACTTCAAAATCAGTACCTGTCAAAGAAGTCTCAAAAAATTTGAGTCCATTTTCTTACTTTGAAGCCTCTACCACCCACTGCGCACCTCTAAGCTCCCACATGAACACACACAGGCACACAAGTGGAATCATCCCTCTGCACTAAGACCTGCTCCGCTGTTTTGGAGAAGACTGCAAGGTCTTCTTGCTAGTGGTAACTTTTGCTTTGCTGGCTTAAGATTTATCCAAAAAATGAACAACCCCATAAAAAGTTTGAACACGACTAGGAACTCTTTTTTTCATTATCTCTAAATGAAAAGTCTACCTATAAGAAACTGTGGAAACCATAAGAATTGAAGATTGTATACTGTGCAGTGCCTAGCAAAATTCTAAAGAAAGCATTGATTTTTTAATACCTTTATTTACAGTTTTTCTAGAGAGGCTATTTAGGAAAGAAATAAATTACATAAATTTCAGAATCAGGTATGTCAGGACTTGAGTTCAATCTCTAAGAGCTGATGCCTGATCAAACTTCTGTTTTCTCCTTTGAAGTAGGTAGGTATCAATACCCATTTAGTGAATTAGGAAGCTGAGGTTTGAAAGCTATACTATTAGGCATACAGTAAGTGTTCAAGACAGATCAGTTTTCTTCCACTTTTCCCCTCGTACATGCCAACCCTCTTGACCCTGAAAACAAGATGGCATTTAGACAGAACAAAGATTATTCTGAAGTTCAATGGCACTGAGTGACTTGTCCAAGGAGGCACAGCTCATAAATATCTGCAGATTCTAATCCCCAGTTTGGCCTCTTGCCAAATGTTTGCTGAGCTGAATGACAGTGTTTCTCTTCTTCTCATGGCTGGGGAAAAAACAGTGTTATGTAAAGAAATCAGAGAGGACAAGAGAAGTAATGAGCACCTAGTGACTGAGGATCTGGCATCAGACTGTAGGTAACTTCATGTGTGCATGCTAAGTCCCTTCAGTCGTGTCTGACTCTCTGTGACTCCATGTATCATAGCTCATCAGACTCCTCTGTCCATGGAATTCTCCAGGCAAGAATACTAGAGTGGATTGCCATTTCCTCCTCCAGGGAATCTTCTGCCTGTAGGTAACTAAGGTTGACCAAATCTGGTTATCTGGTTCCCAAAGAAAACAGTGAAAGTGTTAGGGCTCAGTTGTGTCTGACTTTCTGTGACTTCGTGGACTGTAGTGCACCAGGCTCCTCGGCCCATGGGATTCTTTCGGCAAGTATACTGGAGTAGGTAGCCATTCCCTTCTGCAGGGGATCTTCCTGATCCAGGGATTGAACCCAGGTCTCCTGCATTGCAGGCAGATTCTTTGCCACCTGAGCCACCAGGGAAGGCTCCCAGGTAGAGGTAAATTCTCCCATTTATTGGGTGGACTATTCCATAGTGACTGAAGCAGTGTCCCCACTAGTTTACTAGTATGCTCCTGCTAGGGGGTGGGCATGGGATTGAAACAGCTGTTTATTCCTTAAACCCAAGAATTTAAAGATTGCTCAAAAACAGTATCACAAACATTATCAAAACAACTCCACACGATTATTTCTTTCCCATACATGAATGCTATTGTAGATCTTATTTCTAAACTGAAGTGTATTTCACACTAGGTTTGAGTATGATTATTATTACAATGATTATGAGGAAAGAAGGCAAATATGACTTTTCCATAAGGTATTGAGTCTTTTTAATATCTCAACAGTTTGAATAAAAAAATTGTATTAAATGTGTCAAGGAAAATGCTGATCATTCCCCTAAAACATATTTTTATAACTGTATGATTCAATCTTTTTTACTTTTCAGTCATACAGTCATACAAGCATATATTGAGCCCCTATTATTTTCCAGACAAGTTATACACAGAGATGATGAATAAAACATGGCCCCTGCCTTCAAGAAGTTCTCATTCTATGTTGAATTCTCTATTCCTGGAACATATGAGTCAATTGAAAATAAAAACAAAATAGAATTCAAGTTTCAGGTAGTGTAAATCTGAGAGAAAGTATATTCCTTTTTTTTCTCTAAATGAAATTTTTCCCATTTTCAGACTTAATGAATGAACATGCTTTCCGCCTCCTCATTCGACATATTTGTTTCAATTCCTTCTCAGAAACATCTCACTTATTTCTCTGGAGAATTTAAAATTATGTCTAAGAATAAAATAAACTAAATAAAATAAAATAAAAATAAAATAAAAGAATCAAATAGTGTTTAAATCATATGTAAATTTCAACATGGAATTGCTATTGGCTAACATACAAGGCTGTTGTGGCCCCATTCTGAAATAATAGATGTCATAGGAAATGAAAATTATCCGCAGGTTGTTGTTGTTCAGTCACCCAGTCATGTCCAACTCTTTGTGACCCCATGGACTGCAGCACACCAGGCTTCCCTGTCCATCACTAACACCTAGAGTTTGCTCAATCTCATGTCCCTTGAGTCAATGATCCCATCCAATCATCTCATCCTCTGTCACCCCCTTCCCTTCCTGACCTCAATCTTTCCCAGCATCAAAGTCTTTTCCAATGAGTCAGCTCTTCTCATCAGGTGCCCAAAGAATGGGAGCTTCAGGATCAGTCCTTAAAGGTTTAATGGAGTGTGTATTACAGTGAAACAGTCACTGTATATATGGTTGTGAGCACAGACATGCCCAGTGTGTCTGCCCTGTCCACACTTCTGTCTTGACTATCTAGCCATTAAGAACCTCACTGAGAATGGCAACACAATGAGAAAACCACATGTAAACCAAGCAGTTGGTAAGTACCAATTGAACTTCATTTAATGGCACCAGATTGGGACAAAATCTGAGAAGCTGTTTAAGTGGCCCTGACACAGTAAAGAATAGCATGGTAAAACAGAAAGATATTAAGATATCTTCCAAAGGGTTAACTTAAGTGTGCCTGCAAGAATTAGCTTCTGAGTATGTCTGATCTCTTGCTTTTCTGATTTGAATCTGATTAAATAATTTTAGGTTTAAAAAGTCATGAAATTAAGGACTTCCCTGATGGTCCTGTGGTTAAAAGTCTGCACTTCCAATGCAGGGGCAGAGTGGGTTTGATCCCTGGTCTGGGAACTAAGATACATGACAGAATGTAAGAACTAAGACACATGCAGAATGGCATGGCCAAAAGAAAAAAAAAAAATCATGACACTGGAAGAAACATCCAAAAGGAGCATAGACCACAGTCAACACTTAACATCTAGCACGGTGTATCTCCAATAGCAGACACACTACTCATTCATTATTTACCAAATATTGCCACTCCAGTACTCTTGCCTGGAAAATCCCATGGATGGAGGAGCCTGGTGGGTTACAGTCCATGGGGTCACTAAGAGTCGGACACGACTGAGCGACTGCCCTTTCACTTTTCACTTTCATGCATTGGAGAAGGAAATGGCAACCCACTCCAGTGTTCTTGCCTGGAGAATCCCAGGGACGGGGGAGCCTGGTGGGCTGCCGTCTGTGGGGTCACACAGAGTTGGCCAGGACTGCAGCGACTTAGCAGCAGCAGCAGCAGCCAATATGTATCCAGAATATAACTTGGGCTCCAAGTGGCAAAGAACCTGTCCAGTGCTGACTGAAAGAAGCAGCAGTCCAACAATAGATGTGAAGTGCATATTTTTAATCCCTCTCAAGAATATACTAAAGACAAGAGTACATTCTAATTGTTCAGTGCAGTTTCCTTTTATTATAGAGTTCTTTCCTCTGTCAATACTTTTGACAAAATTGGGGCAGGGAAATAAACTCCTCTGATGATGGAAGTAGCAGAGGGGGTGAAAATTTTCAAAAATAATCTTATACACCCAAGGTGATGAACATATTTTGGGGAAATTATGTTCAGTTTATACTGTTACTAATTGGAGACACACAAAACAGGTTTGGCATGTTAAAAGTTCTGGTACGCCTGCAGCAAAGTAAAAGGTTAATATTAAAAACTCATAGGTTTTGTGGTCAACACTGTGAAACACTATTTCATGTGACATCTGTTAATACCTCACAGGATGCACGTCAGTAAATGTTAGAGTTAAGACATCTTAAGCTCCATGAACCACAGCCTCACACTCGTGCTTCCTGTGCCCTGGTTTTTCTCAGCATGTATAGCCTGTATAATCCTGAAATCAAGACAGCCAGAGACCTGTAAATGAGGTAGTACAGCAAAATTATTGATAAAGCACTTTCTGTCTGTAAAGGATGAGGCCAGCACACTTGCTGGTAAGTGGTACAGGTTGTAATACAGAAGGCAAGACCTTTTTGATCCCAAATGGATTTTTTTCCCCCCTCTCTGACTTCTGTGTTGAGAGAAGGTGCTAGAGATAAGACAGAGTAAGATATTTTTAGCAGAGAAGCAGCTCTTCATGAGACAGACACCTTTAGGGAAATACTGAAGGCAGCTACGAGATTTTACTCTATTTAGCAAATGTGCATAGGAGTTCAATACCTGTTTGTTGAGTGCATCGATGTTGAAAAGATTAAACGACATGAGTGCAGAGTTCCATGGGGAGTGTAACTGGGTGCCGATCCTCACTACTGCTTTTGATTCAAATGGCTTAGTGCCAAAAATGACAACATAAGACAAAATAACCTCAACATGTGGTTCTTTTCTTATTTTTCCTCCCCAGCACCAGGTCAACTATGATTTCTAACTCTTTATGTCACTAACATTCCACACTCCAATCTTTGACACATTTGAAAAATACGGAACTCAAAGAAGTTAAATAAATTTTCCTGGCTCATTCCACTAATGAGGAAAAAACTGGGATTCAAAATCAAAAGCCTTTGCCTGTCTTCACCAGTAAGTCTCATATTTACTCTGCTGAAGGTAAAGCCAGAAATAATTCCTAAGCCACCATTAACCTTTAACTATAGCACCTTTGTAGGACATTAACAATTCCTGTCACACCTATGGCTCCTCCTTTTCTCTTTACGCATTTAAAGAGATATGATTTCCCAATGAGCCACTGTGCCAAGCAATTGAATACTGCAGGTCCTCTCACCAAGAGGAAATGCATTTTCAATATCATAATGGAAGTCGATGGGAAAATGGGATTTGCTTCACAGGAATTTGCCAGCTTTGCTGGAATTCATTCAATGCATAAGTTAGTAGAAACCTTTGATGTAGAGAGCAATGGAATAAATTCCTCAAATCAGTTATTGAATATTATTAGGCATCCTGAAGGCAGTGCCCATGTCTTCTTGTTCATCTGTGTATCTTTCAAGGTAGAGTTCTTTGGACCTGATGTTTAATAATTGCCTGACAGAAATAAATTCTTTGAAGAGGATGCATGGTCTACAGAAGGTTGAATAGAAAGGCAAGGGTGGGACTTCCTCGGTGGTCTAGTGGTCAAGAATCCACTTGCCAAGGCAGGGGTCATAAATTCGATCCCTGGTCCAGGAAGATCCCACGTGCCACGGAGCAACTAAGCCCTGTGCCACAACTACTAAAACCAAGCACCTAGAGGTGGTGTTCTGCAACAGAAGAAGCCACTGCAGTGAGAAGCTGGAGCACCGCAACTAGAGTGCAGCCCCCGCTCACAGCAACTGGAAAAAGCCTGGGTCGAGCAACAGAAACCTAGCACAAGCAAAAATCAAATAAATACATAAATAATTAAAAAAATAAAGAAAGGCAGGGGCAAGTCATGTGATGTCTGTTAGAGATCCTTAGGATTTTATCTCTTCTATGTAAAGAAAAACAGCTAATGTGTAGTATCTCACATGATTTTCTCAAAGTGAAAGTGTTATTCGCTCAGTCGTGTCCAACGCTTTTCAACCCCATGGACTTTAGCCCACCAGGCTCCTCTGTCCATAGAATTCTCCAGGCAAGAACAGTGGAGTGGGTTGTCATTCCCTTCTCCAGGGGTCTCCTGCATTGCAGGCTGATTCTTTACCATCTAAGCTACCAGGGAAGCCCCATCTTCTCAAAATGCAAATCAAACTGTATCACTTCTGTGACTAAGCATAGAGTGAAAATTGGGAAGGGATGTCGATACAAGGAAATGGATGGATGCATTTGAATCCATCCAAATGGATGCAAGGAAATCATCTGGAATAGCTTTTCAACAATTCATGAAAGTAGCTGATCATTTGGACCCCAAGGGTAGAAGAGGAAAGACTGGTCGGTGGAAGAACATGACATATTTAGAATGTAAATCTTCACAGAGCATACTAATGCTTCCATATTTCTGGTTGTTTGCTTTTTTTTCTTCCCTTCCATCTACTTGAGGATTTTTTCTGTACCAGAATACTATTAATTTTATTTGTTGTTCTTTGTGTAAATATATTTTAAAACTATATAATATTATTAGTAGTATAAAATTAGTATTATAAATACTATCTCTTATCTCCCCAAATCTCTGAATGTGACACCAATTCTATCTCACTTAAAAAACAGATACTGTTTCAGCATTATCTGTGAAAGATATACTATGACTATGTGGAGACACAGTCTTAGAAATATCAAAGCACTGAGAACTCAACAAAGAATAACTGTTACCAAAAGACACCATTTTCTTTAAAGTCATATTGGTCAACTTCATGCAATCATCTTGGTTCATGTACTGTGTTTGGAACAAACACTTCCCCTATTGACTGATGAGTGGAGTCTTCCACTCAGGTGAAATCTCATGGGAGGGCTTCCCCCATCTCAGGAGGACCTTTCTAAGTCAACTGACCACTTCTCATCTATCTGCTGTGGAGAAAGGATGTATAAAAAACTAGATATGGTGCTTGTCCCTCTTGGTTTCGCATCCTCTCCCTACTCAGCATCTCCTCTAAGCAATTCCTCTAGTGCCAGCCCCAACAGCGATTTTAACAGGATGCTCTTTACAACGATTAGCAAAGGCCTTTACACATCTCTGCATCCCTAGCACTCAAAATTAAACTTTCAGACTTTCCTGATAGTCCAATGGTTAAGAATAAGCCTGCCAATGCAGGGGACATGGGTGGTCCAGGAAGATTCCACATGCCATGGGGCAACTAGGCCCATGCTCCATGAGTATTGAGCCTGCGCTCTAGAGCCCGGGAGACGCAGCTACAGAAGCCCGCATACGCCAGAGCCCATGCTCCACAATAAGAGAAAGCCCGCGTGTAGCAAAATAGACCCTGCACAATCAAAAATAAATAAAAATAAATGTAAAATGTTAAACGTTTATTGTTTAAAACTTAAACTTGCCTCATGATAAATACTCGAAACAAACTTGTAGAACAAAAAAAAATTTTTTTGGAGAGTCAGTTCTTGTGCACATAATTATCTGATGTTTGAAAATTGAGCCCCAATCTTTATGGGAAAAGTGAAATATCTAAATAATAATGTACATATCTGTAAACATAAACTCTGCCTGGTAGGAACAACATTAAAAGAGAAAACATAATGAACTAACACTAATGTTGTATTTCAACAGTAACCTTCTAAAGTAGGTATTAACTCTGTTTAACAGATGAGGAAGTAAATGAGAGGGAAAGGACTTAACCAAGGCCACAAACCTAGTGTTTAAGAAATGGAATCCCACCTAATGAAGACCATGCTAACTTCACTGCAGAATGCTGACATTTACAGAACCCAGTGGATTCTAGCTCTTCATTAAAATGACCTAGTATCTCATAGACATAACATTCATCTGTTTTCTAGTTTTTATTTTTTTATTGATATATATTTTTAAAGTTTTACATAATGTGACTGAAACATGATTGCAAAGAACTGTGAATAACTTTAAAGAGGAAATTTGTTAGCACAAAAGATTTTTTGATATTCTGTAGGTAATCAAACCATCTCCATTACAATGGCGAGTATCTTGTAACGATGTGTCTTATAGGGCTTCTGGGAAATTTAAAGCTATTTGGTTCTCTCCAAATGTTTAAATACTGGAAGTATCATCTGACTGGTTAATGCCCACACGTAGACAGTCTAGTTATCAAAGTTGCCACGTGGGACAGAAAAAAGCTATTCCACACTTCAAACAAGTAGAAATGAGTCCCATAGTAAGAGAATTTAAATCCCTTTATTTACTAACAATATCGGCTTAAGTATCCGATCACGTAAGTTAAATTTGTTTACTAATAAAGAAATGATTAGAATGTGTTTAACTTTCTTTAACACAAATTCCCATGTGTACTTTAATAATTAGACCAACAGTATCAACCCTGTAAATTAGCTGCTCAAAAAATTACACATGCACACACATTCACACATATACTCTTTAACTATAAATATATGCACACTGAAAGTTAAAAACGATAAATTTAATTTGATCCCATTTCTTGAAAGTTTTCATTGCACAACAGAAGTGTTTATTTGGTTTTAAAGCAGGCAAGACAGCCTTTGAAAAAGCAGGAGACTCACAAAGCAAAATCTTAAGGTAAACTTAGAATATTTGGAATTGACTCAAATAATCACTAGACGCTAATAAAATTCATCTTGGAAAAAGGAAGGTATGGAGGTAAATTTACATTGTATTTTATTATATTCTTTAATGTTATCTAATTTCCAAACAGTGGACCCAAGGTAATGCAAATTCTACTTTATGAGAGCAAATTAAGCCTAGTTTGCATAAACACAAAGCACTATCTATTTTTTCAGTAAAAATACCAAGTCCCTGAACAGTATTTTTATGATACTACTTAACAAGTTTGTACTTCTTTGGCAAAAAGTTGTTTTACTTCTAAAGTATAAAACAGAAAATTTTAAAAAGGGAATAAAAAGCTAAGTGAAAATGCTCGATTTTGTGCAATTCATTCCAATTTCAATAGTGATTTTAGTGGTATTGCTTTTTTTCACCCTGCACCCACAGAGACACACTTCAAGTACTTGAGGCAGAAGGTCCAGCCTCCAAGAGGTGTGGAGGGTCCTTAAAGCTAACTATTGTATTACCTGTACTGTCTTTCCCACCCAGTTTTATCTTCCTTTTGGTCAAGGCAGTACATGCTCTAGATCAGTCCTCCTGCTAATAAGTGTGAAGTAGTCAATGCATGTTTAACACAATGCGGATGCTCCATTGAAAACATTAGTTGTTCCTGGGTGATTGAGTATTTCTAACTGATTTTCAGAGAAGATTAGGCATTAATGTAATATTGCCTAGCAAATCATTTCAGCAGAAGCAAGTTAGTGGAAGTGGTTATATATTCAAAATTAGGTTTTGGCCAATTGATTCTTAATTACACAATCAGGGGCTCAAGAGATCAAAGTTAATCGTCCTTTCTCCTCCCTTTAGACATACAGATACACACACACACACACACACACACACACACACACACACACACATGAAAAGTTCTAGCTGTTCTTAGGAATCAAAGCATATCCTGGCAGTATTTGTCTAAGAATAAAGCTTCAAATGTCTAAGCAAGACCACCTACAGTCTATCTGATTGTTCCCTTCAAGGAAGCCAGAAAGAATGTCGATTTAAGAGCCAGGAGCAGCAGCTAAGTGTAGTTTAAAAAGAACACATTGGAAACCCTCCCTATCTGTCAGGTTCACCATTTCTGTGAAAAAGAACACCAGTTAATGTGACTTCAAGAGACTCCAACTATTTAAGTAGCCATTCAGCTCAGGTACAAGGAAAAAAAAAAGAGTGTAGGATTTAAGGTTGGAAATAAAAGGACTGAAAAATATATGAAGAACCATATATAGATGTATAAACACATCCATTCAAGCACATGCATTCATTTGCTCTGGTCCAGCCACACATGCTACCTGAACGTGACAAATTTTCTTACGACACAGATCTTTTGAATTTGGTATTTTCTTGATGCATGAAATACTTTACACATGAATCTTTACAGAGCTGATTTCTTACCCTTCAGGTTATAGCCTAGATATAACCCCGCCTCTGCTAAGCACCATATTTAGAATCCTTTCTTCCTTTTCCCATTCATCCTCAGCATGTCTTTTCCTTCAGCTTTATAGCCCTTAGAACCCAGCACAATGCCTGCCTTATACTAGGCACTTGATACAATTTTCTGTTAATGTCAGGCACTCCCCTGAACAGGTAATTCTATTAGGACAGTGAATGACTACACATGCTGGAATATAATTTTGCACTGACTATATTCCAAATTGTTCTAGAGACTGAGTATATGCGGAATAAAACACTACAGAAAATGCAGAAATAAAACATGTGCCTGTCCTCGAGAACCTCCTGTCTAGTGGGAGAGGACACAGAGCAAACTACAGGCATGGTACAAGATAAGAAAGCACAGAGGGGGCCTTCCCTGGTGGTCTGGTGGTTAAGACTTCATCTTCCAATTCAGGAGAGAGGGGTTTGATCCCTGGTTGGGGAGCTAAGACAAGCACAAGCCTCCGGGCCAAAACCAAAACATAAAACAGAAGCAATATTGTAACAAATTCAAGAAAGACATTTTTTTTTAAATGGTCGACTTAAAAAAAAAAAGGTCTTAAAAAAAATCACAGAGGATTAAGGGACTTCAGAAAAAAGAAGCCAAGCATGAGGCAGGCAAAATTCAGGAGGCTGGTGATAGATTAGGAGGGTCTCCAGAGACTGAGCTCAATAAAACAGAGCTTGGACGTGCTCTCCAGTCAAAAGAGAAAGCAAGTATGCAGGTCTGAAGTTATGAGAATTTTTTGATCTATCTGAAAGATGAATTTATCTATATGAGTGTGGTGATATGTGGGAAAACAGCTAAACAAAGCAGAGCTGTATCCACATAAGAAAACAATATTGTCACATCCATCCATAACACCAATACAATAAAACTCTACAGTCCTTATCATTCCGGTCAAGGCTTGTCAATGTGTCAAAGCCTTTTCCCACCATGCCTGTTGACCTGCCATTCTGTAGAGATGCCAAAACATGTGAGAGACAGGAGCATGGGTTCTGAAGTCAAAATCCATGACAAGAATCTCAGTCTCCCACTTTTCTCTAACGCCACCCATTTGGAGAGTTATGGGCTCACCCTCAGTTCCTGCATCCATAGTCCAGGGTAGGGATGAACAGGAAACTTCAAAACAGTCTTGTGAAGCAAGGTGATGCACACGAGAAGATCTGCACAAGGAGTGTCACGTAAAACTCGATAAAAACATTCATCACTCTCCTGAACAACTTCCTTACTTTGTGCACATCTGAGGTTATTCACTAAAAGCAGTATTTCAGAGAAAATTTGCTTATCTACTCAACAGTGTGACCAGGAAAGCTCTCCCTGATCTGGGCCTGACCAAAGCCCCAGGCACAAACCTTCACACTTCACTTTCACACATACTGTTTGCTGTCTCTACCTGAAGTCCTTTCTCTCATTTGCCCAGCTCCTGATTTTCCTTGCTGTATGACACAGGGAACCCAAAGCTGATGCTCTGCGACAATCTAGAGGGCTGGGATGGGGAGGGAGGTGGGAGGGAGGTTTAAGAGGGAGGAGACATATGTATACCCATGGCTGATTCATGTTGATGGTAGAGGCCATCATGGTGTCGTAAAGAAATTATCCTCAAATTAAAAATAAAATTAAATTTTAAAAAGTCAGCTTGATTCTTGCTTGTTCCTGAAAATCTTCCTTGACTCCCTGCATCTCCCACCTCTGTCTGACTCCAGTGCCTCTAACACTATGCCCAACCATAGGTACTTGTCACTGAGGAAAAGCCAGGGTCTACCGTAATGACTGATTTAAATATCCACATGTCTGGCTGCAAACCAACTACATCATTTGTGATGCTCATTACAAAATGAAAACACTGGAAAAAAAAATACTAAAATATGAAAGGGCTTTTCTGGTGGCTCCAGCAGTAAGGAATCTGCCTGCAATGCAGAAGAGGCAAGTTCAATCCTGGGGTCAGGAAGATCCCCTGGAGAAGGGAAGGGCAACTCGCTCCAGTATTCTTGTCTGGAGAAACCTATGGA